>NC_051442.1:23894415-23899500 GCF_001649575.2 Kryptolebias marmoratus
GATAGGTGCGGATGACGGAACAGGTACACAGGGACATCAGCCAGTAGAGGAGGAAGCTTGTTGCTAAACCCATTATGATTAAAATAGGCTAGCTTGGTGACAGGTACACGAAGCTCCAATAGAGACTGGCGTTCATATATCAATAATGTCTTAACATCCGTGATAAAAAGTATCAAAAACAAGACAAACAAAAAGAAAGATCTCAGAGATAGACGGCAAGCCATGGACACCGGCGCCATCTTGTCTCAGAAAGGTTTTGTAGAACATGAACCAAGAATCTCACAATACTAACTTTCAAGGCTGCGTTGCATTTACTGACCTAACATAGGCTCGGAAAACTAAAATAAAAACACAAAACCAAGCTTATGGTTTAACAGTTTTATCTCCTTTACCCTATTGAGAAAAACTGTAATATGGCTCACACCCTCGCGAAGGCGCGCCCAATCAGTTTTTGGCAGACCATCAGTTTTCGCCACGACACCTGTCATCATTCTCTCAAAAGGTGTCAGTTCGGGTACGCCCTTACCCCCACCTGTGGCTGACATGCTCTGGCGGTGACTGCTTAGTCGCTTTTTTGCCTCCACCCTAAAGTCTGACCACTTTTTCTTCACCTTGGCCATGGTCCTCTCTGTCCCACTCACTAAACTAATAGTGGTAACGACTTCCTTTCATTTATAACGCCACTACTGTGGCTCCCAAAAATGATATTTTTTCTGTTCTCCACCTCACTTACCAGCACATCAATTTCTGCCGTGGTAAAATTGTGTTTCTTCACTCTTTTCTCCGTGATGCCATTGGTAACCACGAAATAACATTAATAAGCTGGCTTATTTAAATACACCTTCACATTTATGAGGTGCTTTGCATCGACCATTTATGTTTGAATGTGGGCGTGTGGATGGCAGAACCTGAGGTGGGACCTTGTGCACAAATCTTTAGGTACAGGTGTGATTTATAAATAGAAATTGTTTGCTGGTGTGTGTGTGCGCATGGTTTTATAAATCTGAATTATTTTTTTTTTGTGTGCGCCATTTTTGCCTTTTGGGTGTACGCACACTTTTAGTATGAATCCTATGCAATCTTTTATAAATGAGACCCCTGGTCACCCCAATCTTTGTACTTAAACTTAGGGACAAACAGCAATAATGCATTATTTGATCCTAAGGTCCTTCTAAAGTTGACGGGTCAAGATGAGGTTTTTTTGAGAGGGGGCCTAAACACAATATGTTTAAAAGCAGTAGGAACAGTTCCTAGACTAAGGCAAGAGTTTAAAAAAGTCAAAACACAAAAACCTACAATATTAAAAACCTCCTTCAAAAACGTAGGAGAAAGCTTATATATCTTAATTGTGCAGACATGCAAAATCGAATTTCAAATAATAATAAAAAAAACATCAATGGCATTCATTTTTTTTTTGTTGTTGTTTTTTTAATTGTATGCCTCTTTTCTGTTTGCAGCCTTTTGATTTAAATATCAAAATGATTTTTGTCCACAGACTAATAAATTTAAAAATAAAATACCATTGAAGCCCATGCCTTGGAGTAGCAAGAAAAATTGCACAAAGGAAAAGTTTGCTACACACTGATCTAATCTGATGTGCCTAAGCCAGATACCTGGCATCTCTTCTTGGATGCTAGTTCATCAGTGTCGGGGCTCAGGCTTTGAGCTGAGGCAACCTTCATTATCGAACGAAGGTGTTCATCAGTGAGACGTGCCCTGTGAGATGTTTTCGTCATCTTCATTGAGGAGAAAAGTTGCTCACATAGATAAGTGCTGCAGAACATGGAAAGCATCTGAGCAGCTTGCAGGGTTTCCCCCAGCATATTATAAGCCTGGCGGGTCGCTCCACTTGTTTATTATAAATACGTCATTTTTTATACACGTTTTTTTACATCCGCTCCCCCAAAACCGCTACTTTATGTACCTCACTGCGCAAGGGTGCGCACGCCAACAGTGACACAATCACTCTATCCCCGCCCCTGCGTGAAGGTTCTGCGTGGTGTCACGTCGTGTACCTTTTATAACTTGGTGTGGACCGTGCACGCTGCGCTCCGTTCAACCATCTGCTCTCTTTTTACCGTATTTCCACTGGTTACGTAGCGTACTGCCCCCCGTCTTTTTGGAGAATACTGCTCCGACGTAAGCACCAGGTATAAACACCTCCACCGTGCGCTCAGGTCCGCTCGCTGTTCGCGGAGCCCTGCAGGACTCTAATGAGCCCTGAGGCCGAGCCTCCTTCAGCTACCTGGAGTTAGCATGTTGTCAGAGCCACAGCAATAAACATCAATCGAGCGGGTTTAACCAAAAATGGTTAGTTGAGCTGAAATTCAGCAGGTGGCTTAACAAGACCGAATATGGTAAGCATGTTTTGTACTTAGTGAAAATATTATCCTTGTTTAACAGTAAAATGATGCTATTATGTTTAGCATTAGATATGCACAGTACAGCATCTGTCTGTTTGTCAGAGTTCTCTGTTGTTATTCATTGGCCTGAAAGTGAGACTGTGTTGGTGTTTTGTTTGCACTTTTTCATTTATGTTCATTTAATTTATTTGTAAATGTGACTTAAATTAGGATTTAAATTAGGTGCAAACAATTAGTATTTATTTTAATTGTATTTTTGTTTAAAAAAGTATTTCAAAAGTGCCTTTTTGTAAAACAGTAGTTTTGCTAATATTTGGCAAAAATATCTTACAATATCAAATAATAAATAGCTATATTTTCAACTTTCCTGTCAATTGTAATAATTTTTTTTACTAAATCACAGTCAGCCGGTGAACAGCCGGCGAACAGCCACCTACCACTGGGCTTAGCCTCTTTTCTGGGGGAAACCCTGAGCTTGGGTGCAGAGCTGAGGCATTGTGTCAGGAATGAACTAGAACTGCAGCACCCACAGCATCATACTTTGACTTCAGCGTGTCATTACACTGGAGTTCAATCAGCTCCATTTGGAGGTTGGTGCATTTTCCACATCAACTGCAAAGGGATTACTGAGCAGTTCAAAGCTACATTTCTGGACATCAAAGTCGGCAAATTGCCGGCTAAACTCAGCGCCTAGTACACTAAGTTTTCAGCAAACTGTGTGCATGGGAACACAGTGGTAGAGATCTGCGTTTTTATAGTTTGGCAGCAGGAAAAATGGCCAAAGTTTCTGTGCAGCATCAGATTGTCCCATAGGCACAGTTTAGTTTTAAAAGCTCTCACTGCAGCGCACATGTCTGTGATGGTGCGTCTCAGCCCCTGAATCTGCAGGTTTAGTGCATCAAGATGGCTTGAGATGCATACTTGCCAACCGTCCCTCATTGGGCGGGACAGTCCCGCATTTCCAGGTGCATTGGGTGGGACAGTCCCCGTCCCTTGTCCCGCATCACCCTGTGTGGGACAGCCAAAAGTCCCGCATTTGGCCCTTACACGCCACACTTTGTATTTTTCACGCAAAACACGCACACCGCCTTTTTGTCACTTTAACACTATATTTAGCAAGTTTTCAGATCCCTCTAGAATTTTTTTAAGCGACTAGCGACAAATCTACTGACTTTGGCAGCTAAATGTGAGAAAGCACTCATTCTGCAGCATACCGTAAGCCCCGCCCACTTCCCCAAGCACTGACAGCTGTCAATCTCACAGCAGAGAGGAGACCCGCTCCACTCTGTGTCCACAGTGGCGCTCCTGCGCGCCCCCTCGAGCACGCACGGAAGCGCGATTGTTTTCGTGTGAGTCGTGTTGTCATCTGATGACAGAGAGCTAAAGATGGAGAGGCAGAAAGATAAAGATGTAGGCATGAAAGAAAGCTTTTTAAAGTGCTTGAAGACAGCAGGAAGTTCTGACTGAGCATCAAGAGGAGGCCTGGAAATGTTCAGGTTAGCTAAATCTGCTAATTACTAATAAATAACAAGTTACAGCTGTTTACTGATCAGTATTTGCAATATAACAGCTGAGAGGATGGAGAGAAAGATCAAAACTTGAGAGCCCTGATCTTAAGCAACTATGATATGTGTTTAACTCAAATGAATTGATCGGAATTCAGGAAAATCCTGTTGAATCTATGATGTTTGTGTGTTTCTGGGAGTGATGTTTTAAAGACATGATCAGCTGATGAATATATAAGCTGTGTTGGAAAAACCTTTTATATGCAACTGTATATATTTGGGCAGGCAGACTTAAACACAGATAATGTAATGTTTAAAATGTGAATGTATGTGTATGGTTGGGGGGGGGGGAGGGGCCAGGTCATGTTGTCCCACATTGACATTCCCAAATGTTGGCAAGTATGCATATCATGTTCCATCTTTATGGTAGTAAAGTTGTGCAGCAGTAATTCCTGACGTATGATGCAGTGGTAAACAGTTAGCTCACCTGCACAGTTCTCTTCCAGCATCTTCTCCTGAGCCCTGCCCACCAGTCTACTTTATTGACCGCACATCACTGGCGCATCATCTGCCGTTAATCCACGGCAGCTTTATTTCAGTTACACATTTGGAAATCTCAAAGATTTCCTTTCCTGTGGTTGTACCATGCATGGATTTTATTCCCAAAAGTTCCTCTGTAACACAGATTTGAGTCCACTCCACGGATGAAGACTGATAGATATAGAATGAGCCTGGCAGCTGAAGGAGGAACAGCTTGTCCTGCTCGCTCTCGTCCTTACTGATAACTGATAACTTTGCCTGTGAATTATTTTTAAAGTCACAATTTTTATAATTATATTTACATTATCGACATCATTACTGGATTACTCCAAACCTAAGGACTGGGAGATTTTCTCACTTTTATTTTTACCTTACTTTTCTTCACCTCCAAGTTGAACTAGGGCAAAATGCCCCCGTTCGATCCCAAGGACATCAGCAGTATTCTACAAAGACTTCAGTTTTTAGAAATAAAGATTCAACGGCTGGAGGTGAACTTTGAGATCAACGCTACCTGTGGAAATGAAACAACTCTTCCTCAAATCAGCGGGGAGGTCGTACACCCCGCACCAAGCAGCTCGCCCTGGATCGCTCAGGGCGCCAAGCCGAAACAAAAGTATCACACCGCAGATCCCATGAGACGACTAACGGGGAGAACCCCTCACCTGGACGAATCAGCA
>NC_051442.1:23900984-23904417 GCF_001649575.2 Kryptolebias marmoratus
GTG
Source organism: Kryptolebias marmoratus (assembly GCF_001649575.2). NCBI lineage: Eukaryota > Metazoa > Chordata > Actinopteri > Cyprinodontiformes > Rivulidae > Kryptolebias > Kryptolebias marmoratus. The sequence goes on from NC_051442.1 coordinate 23,900,988, forward strand.
GCTTCAATATTTAAGAATACCATAAACTGTAGTAAAATCTCTTTGGGAAATTTCACGTCTTTTGAGTATCTTGGAATTGAGTTAAAAGGCCACAAACGAACTTTAACACTAACTCTATACAAAACCCCAACATATGTGAACAAGTTCGTCCTCAGTATACCTCCATGTGGTTTCCCTGTGTTGATGATGATGGGAACAGACAGGTAAGTACCACACCTCAGCTGTTGAAACCTGTTAGTAAGAAAGTCCATAATCAGTTCACAGTTGGCAAAAGGGACCTGTAGTTACTGCAGTTTAATCTGGAGACAGAATAGGTTGATTGTATTGGAGGCAGAACTAAAGTCTAGAAAAGAAACTAGCACTGCAGTGTATGTTGTCTGGGTGCTCCTGCAGATAATGCAGACTGAGATTCACAGTGCCATTCACAGAGCAGCTATGACCTGTAAGCGAACTGTAAAGGGTCCAGCTGATGGTCATTGAAAATTTGATGAAGGACAAAATCAGCTTTTCAAAACCCTTATGGGCTACAGATGTGAGGACAACAGGTCATAGAGGTGACTTTAACCTTCTTCAGCTTCATGACAATGATACCTCTTTTCCGGCACTAGGGGACATGATGCTCAACAATTGATTTCTGATATATCCAAGAACAGGAGCTAACTGTGCCAGACCTAACTTACGTAAGTGTTGAGTGTGGAGGTGGAGTGTGTGTGGGGGTGGGTGTGAGTGCAGAGAGGATGGACAGTCAAAGAGGACATGGATTTGTCAGACTTGTTAAACCTGTTATAGCAAAGTTAGGGGGAGGGGCGATGGATACCTTTGTTGATCAAAGAGTTGAAAATCCTCCAAATCTCTTTGGAGTCCCTAGAGGTTGAGGTTGTCCCAGTCCTAGCACCAAACTCCTGCTTTGCAGTTCTGATGGCCATCTTCAGTTGTTGTCTTGCTAGGACTTATGTATATTTGAGTAGAAGTGATCCAGTGTTTTTTCCATCACAAGTGGCACAGTTCACCAGCTGTTTATATTCAGGTAATTCATGTGTTAAGTTGCAGTTGTTGAAGTTGCCCATAACCGGTATTACAGAGTGTCATCTTTTATTTTTTGTATGAAGAATCTGTTCAGCCACTAAACAGTGTGCTTTATGCATGGTGTTTTGGGGTGGGATGTAGACTGAAGAGAATTATCTCAGAAAGTCGAAGGGTCTGAATTCAGCATAACAAACTCCAGTGACTGTTGAGAAACAGTATGCAGCATTTACTCCCTTCTGAGAAATATCACCACACTACCTTGTGTTTCTCACCGTTCCCCGGATGTTGCAGGAAAGATGGACACACAAAACGAGTCCAGATCAGAGGCGTGATTACAAATCATACATTTATTCAAACATTCAGCTAAATGGAGATAACAACTCACCAACAGAAGAAACAGCAACACGTTCCCAGTTGTGTCTCGGGTGATTCCCATTTCGCCTCCTTTTTATACAATGAACGCGCCCAAGACCAGGGTTTTCTGCACACAAACAGCTGCAGCAGCTTTTGTTTCCGTCTCAAGGACAGCTACTACCTAATCTCACGCGCCCCTGTCATGATGTCCTGGAGTCTTCGGCCTCCCTCACCCCACAGACACAACTGTTCTTTGTGATTATTTTATCATAAGCTAAGCGCAACCTCATTTTAGCGATATCAAAGTGTGTTTATATTTTACAGTTTGAACTGCACTACCATTTAGTACTTATACAAGCTTTAAATGTTTGCATCTTTGTGAGGTCCCTTTGAATAAAACACGTTATAAAGCTGAAATGAGTTTAACAGAAATGAGAAATGAACACACACCACACTTTACATGACTGAACAGTATTTTTGCAACACTGTTATACCAGTTCAGGTTGATGGAAAAACACAGCCCTGCCACTCTATTGTTGCCCTCGGTGTTGTGATCTGGCCTGATTAACTGATAACGCTGCAGCCCCACCATTGCACTTTTGATGTCATTATGTAATCAAATTTCACAGAAGAATAAGGCAGAATTCTTCTGGAAGACTGAGCTAGACCACAGTAACAGATTAATCTATTTTGTTGCACAGTAATGTCACTGTAATGGTCTCGCTATGGTGTCTTGTACAAAAACTAACCATCAGCCAAACTCCTTTCACACGAGTCAGGATTAATTGCTTCTTCCTTTATTTCCATGTAAAATGGAGTGAAACTGCCAAAACACAAACAACTCAGGATGAGCTCAGAGCAGCTAACAGAAGTGCTTACATTCAGTTTTATACTTTAGAAGTACAACGACAATGCTACCTCAGAAACAGTTTTAATATTGAGCTGCAAAGCTACATAACAGTGTAAGAAAAGCATAACGGTCTGCTAGTTAGCTTACTACGTAGCAAAAAAATCAAATTGCCCGCAGGTATTTCCAGGACTAATTAAAGTAAATATTAACTCACTTCTTATCATACAGGTTAACATAAACGCTCATTTTGAAGTATAAGCTGCTACTTACAGGCGCTGCTTCCAAGAACTCGTTCATAATAGACAGTCTGTTCATCTGCTCTACTGCTAGCAAAACAAACATACTAGCTAAATAACATAAAGTAAAGCAGTTCCCTAAAAGTCCAACAGATGGCAGTAATGCTCCATGCAAAATCAAACCCCCACAGTACACAGGACAGTCACATTGGACATTCATGTTGTAGGTAGTGCAACACAATGTCCTTGCTCTTTTACCTCTTGTTGTAGTTTGCATGTTGCAAACTATAGCAATTCTGTCTTAACGGTATGAAATGTTATTTCTCAACTTAAATTTCTTTTTACAGTGTTCTCTGTTTTTATCTTTTGTTGGCTGGACTTATAAAGACAAAAACACTGAGCAAATGTGTTTTCTTTCCCTCAGGTTTCAAAACAAAGACAATAAAACTAGTGGAAAAAATTAGGTCTTTACATAAGAAACCCCAAAACAAACTACAACAAACTGACTTTAAAAGGACCTGCAAATGAACTGAATTGCAGTCATCCGCCAAAGCTTTCTCTTCAGTTTGTTATCAAACTTTGTTTAATAACAACTGGGACATTAAGATTGCAGGGGGGGTTTAGAGCAGAAAGGCTTTATCTGACTCTGTCCAAAGATTCTTTCAACCGCATGACTGAGTACAGTTCTCCTGTAAGACAAAATAGAAAAAGTTTGTTAAAAATCTTGAATAATTTTTCATACTGAATATTTGCACACAAATAATTATCAATAATTGTGAGGATCTGGGGTTGGCTCCGCCTTCTGGGCAGTGCCACTAATCATTCCTCCACAGGTGTTCCAGTTTCCACTGATGAGATCAGCTGGTACTTAAGCAGCAGGCTGGGATCAGATCTTCGCTGGAGCATCAAACCTTCTGGGTTAGATTCTCCGCCACAGTGTCTAACCTAACTGATGCTCTTAAGT
>NC_051442.1:23904577-23927604 GCF_001649575.2 Kryptolebias marmoratus
CAAACAAAGAGACATTGTAACCTTCGCAACCATCTTGGAAATCAGAGCTGTACCCGAGACTCACCCAGTTCTCCTTCTCTTGCAGACTCCTTCAGGAAAAGATCCTTGTACATAGTCACACCTGTAAATAAACGCACTTACCTTAATCCTCGTCTCCGTGTCTGGTCTTGGTCTCGCTCTATGGACAGAAACCCTCGAGTTGTGACAATAATCATATTTCATTTTTCTAAATCTTAGTAATCAAGTAAACATATCTCAATTTAATTCATTCATGTGTTTTTCACAAGACTTAAGAAAGCATGTAAACAATCTGTGAATAACTGATTAAAGATCCACAAGTGTGTACACATGTCCCAAAGCAATCTCGATTCACTAAGATCAGAATGGACTTCTCAGAGGACAGTTACTGAAAGATAACACTAGGTCATAGGTCATGAAAAAGGGGTGCTTTTCATGCTACACTTGTTAAGAATGATAGTTTTCATGTACGAAGCACTGACATCAATTTTTAAAACCCTAAGTTTTCAACTCGTGTTGCTTAAAAACATTTTAATGTCATATTTTATTCAGTTGTTAAATAAACCAGCCATTAGGGAGCACAAGCCAATGTATCTCTTGTGCCGGTCCCAGACCTAGGTAAATTGTGAGAGTTATGTCAGGAAGGGCATTTGGCATCAAACTTTTTGCTTAAACTAAAATGTGAGTACACCCAAGCAACACCATACCGGATCTGGCAAGGCCTGGGTTAATAACAACTGCCAACAGTGCTCTTGACAAACACTGTGTGGCAGAAATTGTTCAACTATTAGTCAAAGACCTCAAGGAGCGAAACATGCGTGGAGACAGAGGGAGAAGAGAAAAGGCAAGAGTGTAGGACTGAGGGTAGCAACCCTAAACATAGGAACAATGACAGGCAAAGGTAGAGAGCTGGCTGACATGATGAAGAGGAAGAAGGTAGATGTATTATGTGTGCAAGAGACCAAGTTGTATGGAAATAAGGCTTGCAGCATTGGGACAGGGTTTAAGCTGTTTTACCATGGTGTGGATAGGAAGAGAAATGGAGTAGGGGTGGTCCTGAAAGAGGAGTTAGCAAGGAATGTAGTTGAGGTGAAAAGAGTGTCAGACAGGGTGATGTGTCTGAAGGTAGAAGTATAAGGTACGATGTTCAATGTTGTCCGTAGTTATGCTGCACAGGTTGGATGTGATGTAGATAAGAAAGCAAAATACTGGAAGGATCTTGACGAAGTGATATCTGAATGGATATGTTGGTGAAGGAACCAGGGGAGATGAGGATGTGATGGGCAGGTTTGGTGTCAAGGAAAGGAACCAGGAAGAACAGATGGTGATGGAATTTGGATAAAAATGACTGTACTCAACACCTGTTTCCAAAAGAGGAAGTAACAAAGTGTAACTTATAGGAGTGGAGGAAGGAGTATGCTTATAGGTAGGTAGGTAGGTACATTTATTTATATAGCACTTTTCAGCACGAGGCGACTCAAAGTGCTTTACAACACAATAACAAAATTACAGACAGAGTTACAGAACATGATAATGAAACAAAATTACAGACAGGTACAAGATACAATGATAACTAATTGTCTAAATAAGCTAAGCTAAACTAAGCAGATCTAAGCATGACTTAATGCACAGAACTAAACTAAGCTAAAAGTAAAACTAAAACTAACGGTACCGAACTATCTAAAAGTATAGACTACATTCTCTGTAGAAGAGAGATTCTGGACTGTAAGGTTGTGGCAGAAGAACAAAGATCGAGAGTGTGGCCAGACAGTATTGGGTGGCGGTGTGTAGGATGGCTGTTGTGGTGAAGACAAGGAAAAGAGTAAAGGTAAAGAAAATGACTAAATGGTGGAAGTTTAGGAAGGAAGAATGTTGGGAGGAGTTCAGAGAGGAGCTGTTGGCTCTAGGTGGTAAGAAAGAGCTTCCAGATAGCCATAAAAACTGTGGACCAAAAAATGGAAAAGATTGGTGAGGATGAAATTTGGAAAGCTTCAAAGAGAATGAAGAAAGGGAAGGCAGTTGGACCTCATGACATATCAATAGATGTATGGAAATGTCTAGGAGAGATAGCACTGGGATTTTTGACTTGATTATTCAGTGGCATTTTTGAGAGTGACAAAATTACTGCAGAAGGAATGAGAAGTATGTTGGTGCCAGTTTTTAACTCTTCCAAAGCCCTCCAAAGAAAGAGAGTTAAAGAGGTAGAGAAGCTCTTGTAAGTTCAGATCACGTTGTAGCAACTACAGGGGAATAAAGTTAGTGAGTCACACAATGAAGATCTGGGAATGAGCTGTGGAGGCTAGACTTCAACAAGTATTTCTGGGCAGCAGTTTGGTTTTATGCCAAGAAAGCACCAGATTTGTCATCTTTGATTTGAGGATGCTGATGGAGAAGTACAGAGAGGGTTGAAAAGAACTTCATTGTGTTTTTGGGGATTTAGAAAAAGCATATGACAGGGTTCAGAGGGAGAAGCTGTGGACGATAACTTGGATAGGTGGAGGTATGCACTTGAAAGATGAGGGATAAAAGTCAGCCATAGCGAGACAGAGTATGTGTGTGAATGAGAGGGAGACAGGTAGAACAGTCAGGCTACAAGGAGCAGAGGTCACAAGGTGCAGGACTTCAAGTATTTAGGGTTGACTGTTGACTGAAAACAGGGAGTGTGGAAAAGAGGTGAAGAAGAGAGTTCAGGCAGGATGGAGTGGATGAAGAAAAGTTTCAGGAGTGATTTGTGATAAAAGGTGGCACCAAAAGTCAAAGGAAAGGTTTACAAGACAGTGGTGAGAGCAGCTATGTTGTATGGTTTGGAGACAGTGGGACGGACAAAAAGACAGGAGACAGAACTGGAAGTGGCACAGCTGAAGATGTTGAGGTTCTCCTTGTGAGTCAAGAGGATGGAAAGGATTAGGAATGAGGTCATCAGAGGTACAGCACAGGTTGAAGGATTGGGAGATAAAGTTAGAGAGGCCAGACTGAGATGGTTTGGACATGTGCAGAGGAGGGGCAGTGGGTATATTCGTAGAAGGATGTTAGAGATGCAGCTGCTAGGAAAAAGTCAAAGAGGAAGGCCAGAGAGAAGATACATGGATGCAGTTAGGGAGGACATGAAGGTAGTTGGAGTGAGGACAGAGGACACAGAGGACAGGGTTAGCTGGAGGAGGAAAAGGCACTGTGGTGACCCATGAAAAGGGGACAGCTGAAAGAAAAAGAAGAAAAATCAGTTATTTAAGCAGTTTGCAGTTCTGATTGTTTAAATTACTTTGTCTGTAGCTTGTTTTTGTCAACGTGTTCACAAATGTCTGTGTCATTATGATATTGTAAAGGATCTGTATTCAGTGCTGTTTTCTGACAGCACATGTCTGACTATATTGTTAGAATTGTTTCCTAAATTAAGAATTTTATTTGTGTCTGCATGGTGATGCAGAAAAAAAAAATCCCACATCTTATTTTGTTGTTTTGAAATATTAACCATCATGAAGAATGATCTGAGCCAATTATTAGAATTACTTAGTTTCACACTAAAAGTGAGAGTAATTATTTTTTTTTAGAAACTGTTTGCTGGGCTGGAAGTTACCCAGTTTGTTCCAAGTTAAAGCATCCTTCATTCCTTTTTTTAATACTTTAACTATAACTTCTCAGAATTAAACAACTAAGGCAGAAAAAACACAACAACAAAAACAACAACATAAACAAACAAACAAAAACAAAATCAAACAGTCAAAACAGTCTGTCAGCCTACTGGTGTAGTGATAAAAGAGGATAAAAATGTGCACATCAGTCGAAAGTGTGTGAGACAAAGTTGAAAGAGAACAGGCAGTTCAGGAAATAGTGTTTACAACAGTGCACCATAAAACATCCATCCATCCATCTTCTTACACTTATCCGGGGTCAGGTTGCGGGGGCAGCAGCCTAAGCAGGGAGACCCAGACTTCCCTCTCCCCAGCCACTTGGGCCAGCTCCTCCGGGGGAATCCCAAGGCGTTCCCAGGCCAGCCGAGAAACATAGTCCCTCCAGCGTGTCCTGGGTCTTCCCCTGGGCCTCCTCCCGGTGGGACGTGCCCGGAACACCTCACCAGGGAGGCGTCCAGGAGGCATCCTCACCAGATGCCCGAGCCACCTCAACTGGCTCCTCTCGACGTGGAGGAGCAGCGGCTCTACTTTGAGTCCCTCCCGGATGACCGAGCTTTTCACCCTATCTCTAAGGGAGAGCCCAGACACCCTGCAGAGGAAACTCATTTCAGCCGCTTGTATTCGCGATCTCGTTCTTTCGGTCACTACCCAAAGCTTGTGACCATAGATGACGGTAGGAACGTAGATCGACTGGTAAATCGAGAGCTTCGCCTTTTGACTCAGCTCTCTCTTCACCACGTCAGACCGGTACAGCACCCGCTTCACTGCAGACGCTGCACCAATCCGCCTGTCGATCTGCCGCTCCATTTTTCCCTCATTCGTGAACAAGACCTCGAGATACTTAAACTCCTCCACTTGGGGCAGGACATCTTCCCCGACCCGGAGAAGGCACTCTACCCTTTTCCGGCTCAAGACCATGGCCTCGGATTTGGAGGCACTGATCCTCATCCCGGCCGTTTCACATTCGGCTGTGAACCGCTACAGTGATAGCTGTAGATCACGGCCTGATAAAGCCAACAGGACCACATCATCTGCAAAAAGCAGAGACGCAATCCTAAGGTCACCAAAATGGCTCCACTCAACACCTTGGCTGCGCCTAGAAATTCTGTCCATAAATGTTATGAACAGAATCGGTGACAAAGGGCAACCTTGGCGGAGTCCAACTCTCACTGGAAACGAGTCCGACTTACTGCTGGCAATGCGGACCAAGCTCTGTCACCGGTCATATAGGGACCTAACAGCCCATATCAAAGGGCCTGGTACCCCATACTCCCGGAGTACCCCCACAGGATTCCCTTAGGGACACGGTCGAACGCCTTCTCCAAGTCCACAAAACACATGTAGACTGGTTCGGCGAACTCCCATGCACCCTCAAGGACCCTGCTGAGGGTATAGAGCTGGTCCAGTGTTCCACGACCAGGACGAAAACCACACTGCTCCTCCTGAATCCGAGGTTCGACTATCCGATGGACCCTCCTCTCCAGAACCCCCGAATAGACCTTACCAGGGAGGCTTAAGAGTGTGATCCTTCTGTAGTTGGAACACACTCTCCAGTCCCCCTTTTTGAATAAGGGGACCACCACCCCGGTCTGCCAATCCAGAGGAACTGCCCCCGATGTCCACGCAATATTGCAGAGTCGCGTTAGCCAACACAACCCCACAACATCCAGAGCCCTAAGGTACTCTGGGCGAATCTCATCTACCCCCGGAGCCTTGCCAATGAGGAGCTTTTTAACCACCTCAGTGACCTCAGCACTGGAGATTGGAGAGCCCGACCCAAAGCTCCCAGGCTCCGCCTCCCCAATGGAAGACATGCCAGTGGGATTGAGGAGGTCTTCGAAGTATTCCGCCCACCGACCCACGACATCCCGAGTCGAGGTCAGCAGCACACCACCCTCACTATAAACAGTGTTGGTGCTCCACTGCTTTCCCCTCCTGAGATGCCGTATGGTGGACCAGAATCGCCTCGAAGCCATGCGGAAGTCTTTCTCCATGGCCTCTCCGAACTCCTCCAATGCCCAAGTTTTTGCCTCAGTGACCACCCGAGCCGCAGGCTGCTTGGACTGCCGGTACCAGTCAGCTGCTTCCAGAGTCCCACAGGCCAAAAACGCCCGATAAGACTCCTTCTTCAGCCTGACAGCATCCCTCACCGCCAGTGTCCACCAGTGGGTTCAAGGGTTGCCGCCGCGACAGGTTCCAACTACCTTGCGGCCACAGCTCTGAAAAGCCGCCAAACAATGGAGGCACAGAACATGGCCCCCTCGGACTCAATGTCCCCCGCCTCCCCCGGAACATGTTCAAAGTTTGGAAACCAGCACAGTGCTCAAGATCCAAGGGAGTACACCTGGAACAAAGCATGAACACATGAACGAGGCATATACCATAAACTCTGGTCAAATCCAAGAACGAGGCATAGATACTAAATCCTGGTCAGGTAGCTATAACACACATACCACACATGTTAACACACTGACATTGAAGTGCTGGCAGACGACTCCCTTTAAACCTCCCTGATTTTTAATAACATCATAAATTTATCACCAAAGCCAATTTTTTTAGAACTGTGAACGAGTACTTCCACTCAATTTGGTGGAATGCCTGCTGAGCATCTAATGAGATAACTGTAGAGCCAGGACGGTTAGTCTGGTAAATAATGTTTAGGAGTCGATGTGTGTTTGAAAATAAATACATGTTGGGGATGAAGCCAGTTTGATCAGGATGGATCAAGTAAAGTATGTGTTTGTTTAAACGATTGGCTAATACTTTGGCAAATATTTCTTGGTCGCTGTTTAAGTAAGCTGTTTTAGTGAGCTTGAAGGACGGCATGGCCCAACATTGGAACAGTTCCTGCCTTTTTTCAGGAGAAGGCAGATATTGGCTTGATATAAACACTAAGGAAATACTCCCTTCTTCACTGAAGCATTCACCATACAAAAGAGAAGAGTGGCAATCAAATCTAAATGACTTTTATAGAATTCTATTTCAAACCTGTCTAGACCACAAGCTTTGCCACAGGAAAATGAGTGGATTGCAGATTTGACTTCTTCAAGAGTACAATCAGAGTCCAAGTCCTCCTTTGCAGATTCATCAAGAACAGGCATGCTTAAACTGTTTAGGAAATCTGCAAGATCAGAACTGGTGGCACTAGACTTGGAAGAGTACAAATCACTGTAATAATTTTAAAAACTGTCATTTATAAGTTTAAGGTCAGTTAGCAGATGGCCAGAGGGGGAAGAAATTTTATGTATTGCTCTATCTGCAAGTGTGCCTTTTATTTGTCTGGAGAGTAATCCATCAGGCTTTTCTCCTAGTTCAAAATGTTTTTGTTTAAGTTTGCAGATGTAATTACCAATGTGTTCCCCAAGCATGTGATTGTAATCAGACTTTATTTTCAAGATAGCACTGAATGTATTTTCATCATTTGTATTGCGATAGCTGTCCTCCAACACTGCCAATTATGCCTGAATATCTGAAAGATGCTGCGATCTGCCCTTTTTGATTGAAGACTGAGAAGAAATAATGTTATCCCTTAATACCACTTTAAATGACTCCCACAAAACTGAGTCCATTTTCATTAAAAAGAATAAAGTCTGAAACCTTGGCTGAAATATATTCCGGAAATGATATGTCCAAATAAGGGGGGGGAATTTACAATCAATAGAAGGAGCACAAAGGTTAAAGTGGATCTGTATTAAGAGAGGCATGTGATCAGCCGCAGAATATTCATCACGTCGCGGTCGTTGTGCACTCTGGCGATGATGATCCGTGGTTGTTCATTGGGAAGTGGCTTCGGCCTCAATCCGCGATGCGCCCTATCTATTTTTATAGGCTTGGGAAAGTTGTCATCTCCAAGCAGCTCCAAGATGAGTTTTGAAACAAACTCTATAGGACGACTATCTTCTTCCCTCTCCTTGATGCCAACAATTCGAATGTTTTGTCTGCGCGAGCAACCTTCCAAATCGTTCATCTTTGCTTTAAGAAGCCCGTTAGCCACAGCTAGGTCACCGAAACACATGCATCAGTAGAGGAAAGAGCCGTATCTATGTTGTCTAAGCGGTGCTGGTCCTCACTGTGTTCTCATTGCAGGGTTGGTAAACAAGGCTCAATGGAGTCCAGTCAGCCTTCCAGCGACTTCTTGAGAGAATCTACGAGAGCGGAGCTTTTAGAAAGCTCATCTTGGTGGCTATTGACGGCAGCTAAAATAGCCACGTTGCTAACAGCTGAGCACACCTGAGAGGTCGACTTCTGGGTTTTGTCTTTCATTGGCATGGTGTAATCAACCAAAACTTCAATATACTGATGTTATGAATGTCTACTGGTCTTCCAGTGAAAAAAAAAAGCTCTGGCGTAGTAATTAAATGTTAAATGGAGGTAGGGATACGGAGCTCTATAAAAACATGTCTACTCCATTACTGCACACGAGCGCCCCCAGCATCTTTTATTCTTCACCCCCATTTTGATACCTCTCCACCACATCACAAGCACATATTAAACAGAGCTGGTAGAGACTCTGCTTTCTTCACATGACCTTCCTGTTTAGTATTCCTGCCATGTCAGCAGAATTAAATTGGGATCAGGCATATAATACAAATGACTTATTAAAGGCTGCAAATCAGAGCTATGGGTTAGAGCCTGAGCAGGTGCCCAGCCTACCCAAGCACTGCAATCAGCACCCACACACAATGATGTTTATAAAAAATGACACAAACTGAAATAAAATAGCTGTTAGAGAAATATGATCACACTATATATACATAATAAAGGGGTCAGCCACCAGTAGGTGAGTGAATCATCATATATTTGGGAAAAATAAGTTATTCTTGTACTATATTCAGTTTATTAAAGTTTGTTTTAACAACGTCTGTTGTTAGAAATTTATAGCCACAATTTTTTCAAATACTATTTTCAGACTTGGCACCAAAAGTGCATCATAATCTTTGCTTTTGATGAACTATTAATGAGTTGACCATAAACAAAATCTGAGAAAGATTGAAAAAGTCTATTTACAATAGTGAAGGCAGTATTTCACTGGGCTGTGACTGTTGGAAGCTAGTTGACAAATCAAGCAAGAAAATATGCAGATTATTAGTTACAGTTTCACTGAATGTTGCATATTTGCAACCAAGCGACCAGCAAGCCATGCAGCTGCATTTTGCATGGCCAGTTTTTGAAAATCACAGCTTATTTTTGTGTGCATAGCTTGCAAAACTGCCGTGCACATTTTTTCATACCCCACCTCCATCCACGTCATATCCAACTTAGTCATCTTTTTACCCACTTTGGCAGCTACTCCCATATTTATGATTCAGTATACTGGAGTACACTTTTAAAATGAAGATAGGTGAATTTGGACTAATTTTTTGCAAAACTTTTTTTTTATCTTTGGCATTGCTTTTGACCTGAATATGTTTTATTTCATTGGAGTGCTTCCATGTAGTTGTCAAAACACAGCTCTTGAAATAGGTTGGAGTTGGTTGAGGCAAAATCAAGGAAGGTACAATATGGGTTTGAGACACTCACAGCACCTCTAACTATTTTGAGACAAAATTTTGTTACACAAATCAATAATTCAAAATTCAAACCACAGGACTGTGAGACTTTGTGATAACATAGCTGACATCTACACAACCCCTAGCCCAACCCCATTTTCCTCAGATGAGACCGAACATTTATCTTAAGGGGACCTAGTGGCTTGTTGGATCCTATGCTTTTGCATAATTTGCGTATATCAAGAAACGGCTCTTTTGTTCTCAACTCAGAACAAACAGTCATGCCTTAATGAAAAAAGTGAATTATTTTCAGACCTGTTGTGTCACAGCTAGATATTTCTCAGGCTGCACCTTTTTATGTTTTTTAATAGTAAAAACATCAAATTTAAATAAGACATTTTTAATTGAAGAAGTTTTAATTTATAGGTTGGAAAACTTAAGACACTGTATGTGGAAGTGTGCCACTAAAAGGCAGCTTTTAGGTTTATATACAGATGCATGCAAAATTGTTTGTACCATTTTGATAAAAAAAGAAACCCACAAAGGTCACTGAAATAACTCAAAACTGACAACAGTACTAAAAAGAAAAAAACATTTAAAAAATCAGCTGATGGAAATCAGTCATTAAAATCCAGTCCAACAAATTTATCAAAAAACCCCCAAAAAACTAAGAAAAGTGGTCTTGACAAAAGGATGGTACACAAATTAATATTTTGTTGTACAACCTTTTAAAGCAATCATTGCAAGCCTTCTATTTCTGTAACACTCTATCAGTCTTCTGCACATGTCAACAGGTTTTTTGTCCCTCTTCTTGTGAGAAAACTGCTCCAGCTGTCTCAGCCTTGAAGATTGCCTTGTCATGGCATGTTTGGGGTCTTTCTACAGATATTCAATAAGATTTAGATCAGGGCTCAGAAGGCCACTTCAGGGTAGTCCAATGTTTTATTCTTAGCCATTCCTAGGCATTTTTAGGTGTGTGTTTTGTGTCATTATCTTGCTGGAAGATCCATGATCTGCTGCTGAGACCAAGCTTCTGACACTGGGCAGCATATTTTTCTCCAGAATGGCTTGATAGTCTTGAAATGTCGTAGTACCCTGCACAGATTCAAGATATCCTGTGCCAGAGTGAGACCTCCTCTGCCTGGAGGTCTCACTTTAAAATCAGGGACAACCTATCAAAAAACAAAGGTTAAGGTTGGAAAACTATTGCCCTCATTGCTGGATCTGAGCTGGACATCTAGCATTTGGGCTGGCAAATGCAATGATAGTTGTTCCAATTCTGTTAACTCACAACATGCACCAGTGTGTAAGTGTAGATGAAGATGGGAAAAAAAGACTTTTCAGTTCAAAAGAGATGAAAGATGTCTTGGGAATGTGAATATTCTTATTTTTAAAATATGTTTTTACTTTTATATTTGTGTTTTTACTTTTTATATTTGTGTTTTTACTTTTTATACTCAGGGAGGCAAACTACTTTGTTGTACTTCAGGGATATTTCAGAGAATAATTGTATGTCTTGAATTTTCTGTTAAGCTGCACAGGTTCCTCAGAGAAACATAAATGAGTCTTTATGCAAACAGGACCATTCTGACTGAATGTATTTCTCCCTCAGGTAGATATCTTGATCTTTTTTTTCTCCACACTGGTGATTTTAATCATGTTTTAAGCTCATGGTGTATGTCAGTTTGTTGCTTCCCATAATTAAGGTTGAAGAAAAAGAATAAAACTAAACAAAAGCTAAAAAGTTAAAACCAGAAAAACTCTTTCTAAAAGGTAAAACCAGCAGAAAAGTAGCTAAATCAGCTACAAATTAAAAATAGGCCAACATTAACAAAACAGTGAATAGAAGGTAAAATGAACAAAACAGTAGAAAAAAGATAAAACTGACAAAAACTGTAACCCAAAATCTAAATGGTAACACAATAGCTAAAACGTCAAATTTGCAAACAATAAAAAAATTAAAAAGCACCTAAATATGTACAACTAGCAGAATAGTAGCTAAATCTTATAACAGTAGTTGGAAGCTATAACTAACTAAACTATCTAAAAGGTAAATTGGCAAAACTGTGTGAAAGCTAAAACTAGCAAAACAGTAGCTGAAAGCTTAATAATTCTAATAGTATTTAAAAGCCTAAAGCAAGACAAGGCAGCTTTATTGTATAACACATTTCAGCAACACAACAACTCGAAATAATTTATGTAAACAAATAAAAACATTGTGACAAAGTGCAAAATAACAATTAAAGCAAGTAGAAAGATAAAATGTAATATTATAGACACTCAAAGTAGGATCATTTCATAAAATTAAAAATGTTTTTTGTTCATTATAAAATTAGCTAAACCTAACAAAAAAAGCTTAAAGCTGAAATTCTAGCAACTAAGTTGAACATTTCAAAGAGTACAAAGTTTTTTAAGGGTTTGATGAGATCTCACTGCATTTATAAAAGTGAAAAAGTGTAAATAAAAAGTTATATTTGTAATGCCAATTAGCAGCTGAACTTTTTGATTCCTGTATAGATGAAATCACTGAAACAATGATAAAGTAGTCCCAAAAATCTATGCAGGAAACTACAAAAATAAAAAAGTGTAAATAATGACTTAGTAATCACACAATAAAAAGAAATGAGCTAAAATTATGAATTTTTTAAAGAAAAGTATACAAACGCTGCAAACGATATTTCATGTCAACTTCACCAAATTTCAAACAGATGTGATTGATCAAAATATGTAAACTGAAAGTACAGTTGTTGACAAAAGGAACGTATTGCCAGTTTAATTCCAAGTTATACCTAATTTTCTAATCAGCTCTAATTGAATGATTTTATTTCAGTTTTTTACAACAAGAAAGATGGCTGAGCAGCTGTGTTGTAGGTGGCAATGTATAATGAATTATTTTTAAGATAAATTTATTTATGTGTAATTATGGCCCACCTCTGAAAGGTAAAAAGAAGGGGATAATGTTTTTTAAGGGGTATGGACTCTGTCAGAAAGAATTTGTATGCAAGGGTAGAAATGTGTGCATATTAGTCAACAGTTGTGCATAACTAATATTTGTAATCTTTCGAATAAGGCAAATCAAATACAAAACTTGAGTTGTATGTTCTTTCTATAAGAATACATTTTAAAAAGTTCATGAACAAATACAAAGTTCAAGTTTACAGATGTGGTTTATTCTTTATGAATACTATGACTGTGTATACAAATGTTTTTCTTCGAGAATACAAATTTACTACAGTGATCTAACGTCACGGGGTCACAGGCTGGTTAATGGAGCACAGAATACAAAGATTTGCATTGCACATGTGCTGTAAATGCTTCTTTCAACCTAACCCTAGTCTGAGAGAGGCCAGGATTAAAGTGTCATGGTTTTAGGAAGACTCTTGACCCACATGGAGAACCACTTTGTTAGGAAGCTGAATAAAGGATTTTATTTACAACAAATAATCTGAGGCAAATCTCCAGGAAAACAATGGAGCAGGAAGTGGCTTGTGATCCAGGAAGAGCACCGATGTAACCAGCAAATTATGGAGAACCTGATGATCTAGCAGCAGTTGAGGAGACTCGCAATTGTCACAAGATGAGGTATCCAAGAATGCCGAGTAGACCTTAGAAGTTAAACACAAGAAGATTAACAAAGTCAAGCAAAACTTAGAGCAACAGTTTACGCAGGACCGATGACTCAAAGTACCATGTTACGGTAACACTCTGGTAGCACTCTAGCGCCAAAGTGCTGGCTGTGTGCTCTTCTTATACTCTCCCAGAGACACCAAACAAGCCACAGGTGTTGGTAACAATTACCCCGTCCAACCTTCAAAGGTAATCCTCTGGCTCCACCTAGTGGAAAGACAAAAAACCCACACTCCAGCTTCCGAACACAAAGTGGACTGCTACCATCTTAAAACAGCTTCAATCTCAAAAATGTCTTAGCTGACCACCACCAGTAGGCAAGGCAGGTGAAGTGTCTTGCCCAAGGACACAATGGCTGAGACAGCCGGAGCGGGGGTTCAAACCAGCAACCCTCCAATTACAGGACAAACCCCTACCGCCTGAGCCACTGCCGCCCCAGCAAACTGATTGTAATGTAAAAGTTTATATAATAGCATTTGAATAAACAGGTATGAATTTTTAAATATTAGAGATGTTTTGTGAGTCAGCTCGGATGAGCCGTCATAAGTTGGTTAGCACAGTTGGTCCACCCTCCAAAGTGAATCAGTGTTGCCTTAAAACAACTCAAATCTTCATAATTTACCAGTGGCTTATGAAGATGTTGTCATTCCAAAGTTCAGCAGAATCATTATGGTATATCCACAGGAAGTGTCCCAGGCTGCACAAAAAAATACTATACTTAGCTGATGCTACCACTATTTACACTTGCAAAGAATCATAGAACTGTAGGTAAACAAGAGAAATTGTATTTGCATGAAAACTGAGTGCTGAATGATTTTTCTAAAATTTGCTTTTGAAGGTGGAATTGAGCTGTTAAAGCTAAAAAAGCCAAACACTAGCTAAAGGTATTAGTATCAAGGATAGCCTGGAGCTAAAAGCAGCAAAAGTTAGTTAAAAAAAATAAAACATAACAGGGGAGTAACTAAAAAATAAATGTGACAAAATATTAGGTAAAAGAAGCAAAGGTTAGCTAAAAGTAGCTAAAGGCTGGATAAAATTAAAAGAAGCGAAAGATTAGCTAAAATCTAAAGTAGCAAAAGGCTAGTAAAAATCTAAATGTGACAAGAGCTAACTAACATCTAAATGGAACACGATGCTAGATAAAAGCTAAAAGTAGTAAAATGTTGGAAAAATACTAAAAGTAACAAAAAGTTTATTTTCAAATTATTAATATGCTTTTAAAGCCCTAATTGGTCTTACCCCACTCCACCTCTCTGAGGTACTATCCCCCACCTTTCTCTCAGAACAGTGGACTAGCTGCTCCCGAGTGTCCTAAAATCAAAACATAAGCTTACAGGGAATCATGCTGTTGCTGCTCATAGAATATGGAATGGCACGTCCGGTTGGGACGCAAACAAGATGGCAGCTTAAGTTAGCGGCTCGAGAAAATTCTCACAAAGAAACCAAAGGTAACTCCAAAACTTATCAGAAGTGTAATGAAGGGTGGGAGAAGAACAAGAAGACAAAGTAATATTAGAGAATTCACAAAAAAAAACAGACAAACTTCGAATTACGGTGCCAACATGTCCGAGGCAGAGAGCAGCAAACAAAACCAGCATGGGGGGGAGGAAACAGAGTGAGTGTGTGTGGGTGGGGTGTTCTGCCGGCCAGCAGAAGACCTAGGGCTGGTCTGTGGTCGTTGTCGAGCGGGCGGGGCGGTGGTGTGCACCTTGTGGTGGGCTGAGGTGGCTGGCGGGTTGTACTTGGTCTGGATCGGTGGGTGGGCTCGGATGTGGGTCCCTGGCTGGTGCTGGCTCATCTGTTGTTTCATGGGCAGCCTGGGGTTGCTGGCGTGGACCGGGTGGTTTGGCGGGCTCCCTGTTCTCCTGCCCTGCTGGTCGCGCCATCGGCGGGATGTCGGCCTTGCTGGTTGGGTGTGCCACAGAGGATTGTAAGAGGAGCTGTGGAGGGGTCGCGTCCTTTTTCAAGTCTGGGGCTGCTGGGGTTTTTGTTGGTCTGGTGGCGGCGGTGGTGTTGCGGTGGTTCGCACATGATGGCAATTTTATTCCAGTAAAACTAGACCAAGGTGTCACAGTCTGCTGTTCCTGCCACGCCTTCTGCTCTCAGTTCACTACTCTTAATAACTTTCCACTGCCTCTCTGCCCATGTCACGCCTCTTGGTTCCACGCCTCCTGCAATCTACCTGATCATCTCCACCTGGATCCCACAGTACAAAAGCTCTCTCTCAACTCCGAGCCAGTGCCAGATTATTGAACGGTACTCACCCAGTAGATGTCCAGCGATTCCTCACAGGTCATGTCTGCCTTGATACCCACGACCCCACGCCTGACTCTTGTCTCTTGCCTGGTGAACGACCTCTCTTCTGGACTCTGGACTTTGCCCTCAGGATTCTCCCCTACTGGTTCTGGTTGCATCTCTCTGTCTCCCTGGCTCTGACCCCTTGCCTGTCCCCGGACTCGTCTCAATGCCTCAGCCCCACAACAAAGACTGACGCTGCTCCCAACTCGCAGGCCCCGGCTGTCTTACCTGGTTCCAGCCAAGACCCGCTCCAGCCGTGAGTGTCCTTTCTTGAACTATCCTTCCAACTAGTCTGGGGTTCTCTAATAAAAGGTTAAACCTTTGTCAGTGTTTGCTCGTTTTGACTCCACTCACGTCTGGCCTTGTCACAAGGATTTAACACATGGGAAGATAGGGGAATAACAGCTGTCTGTACTACAACTAAGGATGGGAACATGATGAGTTTTCAAGAGCTAAAAGGAAAATATCAATTAGAGAAGAATGATTTATTTTGTTATCTAAAGATTAGAGATTACTTTTTAAGAGAAATTCAAGGCTCACGGACATTAGAGGGTTTACTTAAATGTGTGACTAAAACCTACACAGGGGAAGGAGTTAAGAAAATAGCAACACTATATAAGATTTTAAGAGAAAATAACCCAGCTACAACTATATATATAATAAATGGGGAAAAAGAAATCAAAAAGGAAATATCTTCTGGAGAAGGGCAGGATATGTGTAGAAGCCAAAGTACGACAACAAACTCCAGAATCTGGAGAGAGTTTGGTTGGAAAAACTTAATAAGATTTTTTTATTACACCCAAAATCAAGAGTAGGCCACCTAGGGCTCACCTTTTATGTCAGAGATTATGTGGAAATATGGAAGCGGATCATACACATTTTTTGGGAATGTCCAAATCTGCACTCTTTCTGGAGAGAAATAAATAATTCAATTAGAAGAATTTGCAAATACTCAATACCTAATGAATTTAAAATAATGTACCGGGGAAATACAAAAAAATATGTGCTAAAAGAAAATATGTATTTGGTCAAGATTTGACTAATTGCATGCAAAAAAGCCATAACAAGGAACTGGTTCCAGACAGCTGCCCCTTCGATACAACAGTGGCTGGACATTTTCACAGATAAATGGGGAAAATGGACAATATACGACACCCAAGAGGAAACCTGAGATAACCCAAGTCAATCACCAAGATTTCAGAAATTTTAAGACACTTGCAACCTTTATGTTCACTGTTTGTTTTGTTTTTTTTCCTTTTTTATGTGCATTTCAAATATGTTCACTGGTTTATGTTCCTTACTTGGAAATCAAAAGTGTAGCCACTGGTGGCTATCAATCATTTTAAATGTATAATGTACAAACTTGTGTTCACAGAAAATTTGAATAAAAATTCAAATGAAAAAAAAAGAAAATGGAATGACCTGCCATGGATATTAGACAAGCCTCTACCCTGTTTTTTGTTTGTTTGTTTAATCCCTTCTTAGAACAGACTTCTTCTTGGCCTTTATCTAGCCAAGATGTTGGGTCTTTAGTTTTTAATTGATTTTATTTGCTCTTATTTGTTTTTAATCATAGGTCTGTTTTGACTTGAAGGGTTTTTTTTTTTTTTTTTTACATTTTATGTGTTCTTATGCTTTATGTACCAATACAGCACTTTGGTTCTGTGGTTGTTTAAAGTGTTTTAGAAAAAAGCTGCTATGCTATAGTATGACTATCCCTTTGATGTTAAAATTTCACACTGCTGTGAATCTCTGTAAAACACTGACACTTAAAATGAGTTTGCAAACACCTACAAATATTTTTTTGGTTTAGAAATTTAGGAGCAATCTATTACTATATGTGTAAGATGTAAGTATTAGATTTGTTGAATATATTATTGAATTTTGCTGCATTTGTGCTTTAATTTCTCCACAGACACCCATTGTTTCCCCTACTGGCACTGTTGTTTGAGAAGTGTGAACAGGCCACACAGGGATCTGAATGCATCACATCAGCCAGCTTTGATGTGGATATTGAAAACTTTGTCCACCAGCAGGAACAAGAGCATAAGCCTTTTTTTAGTGAAGATCCAGAGCTGGACAACCTGGTAAGCAAATGGTTGTGACAAAGTAATGGTCAGTAATGAATTTACAGTACTTTACAGTACTAGTTCAAGAGTTCTGTGGTGGAATTATGACAATTATGCTTTGTTAGTTAACATAGGCACTTAAAAAAAACTATCTAATGCCATAAATGATAACTCCAACTCTAAAAAAGTTGGTATGTTTTGTAAAATGTAAAGAAAAACAGAGTGCAATGATATGCAAATCCCAATGAAACATATGTGGAAGTAAATATGTGCCATCAGGATTTGAATAAAAATGAATCTGAAATTTGAATGTTGTATATTTGTGCTTACTTTCTCAGTGTTAACATGAATTCAGAATATATTTTTAACCTAAAAAAAATAAAATGTCATTTTTTGTACATGTTTGCAATTTTCATTTGTTAAAACAAATCATATTCCTATTTCAAAGTCATCAAATTTTCAATATATATATATTTTTCAGTTTAATTTTTCAGTGTAAAAAAAATTCAGCATATAAAAAAATTCAACTTTTCAAAATTCAAATGCAATATTTTCAATCGTCAAATTCAACTTGCTCAAATTCGCTGTTCCAAATTCAGCGTCTAAAAATTTGCTGTAAAAATGGCAAGGTTACTTCAGGTCACAGACATTAGCAATCGATGTCAGATTCCAACACCCAGCTAGTCACATGACGCAGAATTTGATTTTAATATTTATTTGGTCGGGTTTAGGTGACCCGGAAGAAACTTTATGCGACAGTTCAGGTAATGTGGTAGCTACTATGGCGGTGCTAGAACCACTGATCGAGGACATGTTTAACAGTGGTTTGATCCTTGGAACAAGTCTCCATGGCCGATGGGTCCGACTGGATTATCCGGTCCTGATTGATCAATATTGAACAAACATAAATATGTAGATGCCTCATTACGACCCGGAGCGCATCCGCCGTCGCCGCCATGTTGGACAGATCTCTCCTCTCTCTAAGAGCCAACAGGAGGAAACACAGAGCGAGCCGCTATGACCGGATTTTATATCACGAGGGATTATCTTTCACAAGTAAGACTGAACAATAATTTTGGTTATTTGACCATTTATTATATTATGTTATCATAGCTAACATTATTTGGTAAACAACAAAATGCTAACAGGAGGAACTAGTCCTCCTCTCTCATTAGCTCTGTCTGTTGTTTTTTCTTCACATTTTGAAGGTTTCCCAGTAACACAGATTTAAGAAGGCAATGGGAAGCTGCAGTAAGAAGGGAGGGTTTGGTTGCTACAGAGTCTCAGCTCTGTAGTGAACATTTCAAACCAGAGGACTTAGAGATGATGTGACCCCATCTGTCTTCAATTTCCCAGCTCATTCTCCAGTTGATTTTTTACTTCAATGTGAGACCCTGGAATGACCTGGAGTTTTTAAAGACTACTTTTCTGTGCTGTGTATGCTTACACAGCACAGAAAAATATAAAGAAGTTATTAATGTGGTGTATACAGAAGGCTCAGGATTGTGTGTGTATGTGTGTGTATTTGAGAAAGTGAAATAAATTTGAATGAACAATCAAACTTGTTTCTTTATTAAAATATGAAATGTATTGAAATATACATCTATTAATATGCCGTACTATATGTCTGTCTTTGTTAAAGGACATAAAACAAAGTGTTTTAGCATGAAAGTACGTATTTTTAATGTCTGAAAGCTTCCTGTATCGTAACGACATCTCTGCTGTTTGTAACAAGCCAAACTGTATGAAAATCATTTAAAGATTCAGAAAGTTCTGATTATTTTAGTTGGGCATACAGCTTCCTCAGTTCAAAGAAATGAACTGGGGGACGTGTGAAGGACCCAGCCAAGATGGCGGCCGCGCTGACTCGTCAGCTCCAACAGACAGCGCCAGTCTTTGAGGTGTCTATGTAAACAATGTCTATGATGGCTGGTAACAAGATAACGTTTGTTGTTTGCTAGCGCTCCTTAACAAACTTCCGGGTCACTTAAACCCGACCAATTAAATATTAAAATCAAATTCTGTCCTGCAGCCCGTTTTTAAATATATATATATATATATATATATATATATATATATATATATATATATATATATATATATATATTGAAAATTTGATGACTTTGAAATAGGAATGGGAATTTTTTTAACAAATGAAAATTGCAAACGTACAAATAATGACACTGAATTTTTTTTAGGTTAAAAATATATTCTGAATTTATTTTAACACTGAAAAAGTAAGCACAAATATTCAACATCCAAATTTCAGATGCATTTTTTATTCAAATCCTGATGGCACATATTAACTTCCATAAACATAGTAAACACAAATGTTTAAGCTAAGAAATGTTACCATTTTTTAGAAAAAAATATGGTAGTTTGGAATTTTATGGCAGTAACACATCTCAAAAAACATTTGTTGCCATGTTTCCCGCTGTGAAGTATCCTCTCCTGTTAACAAGAGTCTGTAAAAGTCCAGGAACTGATTATACCAATTGCTGGAGTTTGTGGAGGGGAATATTGTCCCCTTTTTGCCTGATAGAGGATTCTGGCTGTTCAACACTTCTTTACTCGATTTTTCATTTTATTTTCATGATGCACCTTATGTTTTCAGTTGGTAAGAGGTCTGGACTGCAGGCAGGCCAGTTCAGCACCTGGACTTACCCCCATCTCAAAGCCATGCTGTTGTAATGGATGAAGTATGCAGTTTGCTAATAACACTACTATGACTATTCCATTTATAAAGCACCTAAAAAACATCCACGGCTGCAACAAAGTGCTGTGTAGACACCAAGCTAATGTGGCTTAGTGTTACATCAACAGGTTCAACAACAACAAGGGGGGGGGGCAGTGGATCAGAACCCAGGGAGACGGAGACAAATTAGGATTAAAATTAAACAATTTTATTCCCATGAAGAGCACTCAGGAAATAAAACAGGTCTGGTCTTTTCTTTAAAAAGGTACAATAAAATATTCTATTAAAAAAAACAAAAAGTTTTTTAAAAAGCTAAAAAAAGAACCAGTAAAATAAAACTGTTGTCAGTCCAGGGTGCAATTGTCCTCCCGTTTCCAATAAGGAGGTTTAAAAGTTGTAATCCAATACAGTTGAACCCAGGACAGGAAGCCTCTTTGTTACGTCCTGCAGCCATCGTGATCTCCGCCGCGTTGTACGCCTGGTGCAGTCCACAATGGGCCCAGCCGCTGCTGGATTCCGCCTTCCCGCCACCCTGCAAACACAAGCAATCTCTGGCCAGGAATGCAGTTCATATGACAACTGATCTCCTCCGCGACCCTCCCAATGAGGCTGTCTCTGCAGACATCAGGGGAAAACTACTCACACATGCGGGCAGAGTTCCACCTCTGCCCCACTGTCAGTCCCACCCGTTGTTTTCCACTGATCACTGTCAGTTGTGGAGATGATCCACGTTGCTCCAATCAGTAGCTTTCACCTGGCGCTCACACTGCGTTTTTCTCTGCTGCACCTGGCTGCTATGTCCTCCCTCTCCTCCTGCACTCTGAGGCCTCCACCTTTTAGGTGTTTCGACAGCTTCTCAGGCAGGTCTGTGAAGACAGTTGATAGGCTGCTTCCAGGCACGCCCACAAGTTTGTAGGTGACTGTCATCAAACACTTTGTCCTTTTACAAAGACTCCACAGTGGATCAAAACGACAATAAAAACATGCACAAAAAACAAATAAAACAAACACAAATTTCTACTGTGTGACATACATGTAAAATCAAGCAAAATTAAAAGGATAAAACAAAGAAACAATAAAAATAGTTAAAACCACAATAAAATCAAACAAGACAATAAAACACAAGTTAAGAACAAGAACAAGTCTTAAATCATGCTCCTTTGAAACAATCAGTTTAAAAATTTATTTCATACACACTGAGAGTACAAAGAACCGCGCTGGGCCACGGAGCCACCAGTCATCATCGGCGGTCTCTCAAAAGTGGCCCCGACTGTGACGGTTCGCGAGCAAGGGGAGACCAAAGTGCAGCACAGTGGCGTTAAAGTCCTTTATTGTAGTTTCAAAACCAACGTAGCTTGAATAAGCTGCCGGCGCAGCTACATAACATGAGTACGGAAGGGACCGTGACCTCCAAATGAGGAACCTGCACCAGGTGCGAAGCTTCTCAGAGGGAGAGAAACCAAATGAAGAACAGGTGTGAGAAGAAAATCAAAAGACAAATGCCAGAGAGAAAATGAAAACCAGAAACAGAATCTCAAAAGTGCAACTGGAGGAGTGGCGACACTGGTTGGAGGGCACTGAGACTCAATTCCTGATCTGGACAGATCATAAGAACCTCGCCTACCTCCAGACCGCCAAGAGGCCCAACCCCCGGCAAGCCAGGTGGTCATTGTTCAGGTGCTCCAAGAACGTTAAGCCCGATGCCCTGTCCAGACTATGGTCCGGCCCAGAGACCTCTCACAGCAAGGAACCTATAATTCCGGCCACCATGTTCATCAGCTCCCTCACCTGGGATAAAGAGATAAAGGGATTATGGTCGCTCAACAGACGCTCAACAGACGGAACCAGATCCAGGTAGAGGACCCCCCGGAAAGACGTATGTACCAAGTTCTGTCAGAGCCAGAGTGCTGGACTGGCTCCATTCCAGCCAGTTCTCCTGTCATCCAGGAATTAACTGCATGCTGAGCTTAACTACCAGGTACTTTTGGTGGCCATCTCTGTCAGCTGATGTAAGGGAGTTTGTGACTGCTTGTCTCACATGTGCTTGTTTCAATGGTAGCAATCGACCCCCTGCAGCACTTTTGCAACCGTTACTGGTCCCCAGTCGACCATGGTCCCACATTGCACTGGACTTCGTCAAAGGCAGCTCTAAACAGCTGAGTTTTCAGCCTTGATTTAAAGGAATTTAGTGTTTCGTCTGTTTTGCAGTTTTCCAGGAGTTTGTTTCAGATTGATGGTGCATAGAAACTGAAAGTTGTGTTTGGTTCTGGTTCTGGGGATACAAAGTAGACCAGAACCAGAAGATCTGAGTGTTCTGGAGGGTTGATACGACGATAGTAAGTCTTTAATGTATTGCGGTGCTAAGTCATTCAGTGATTTATAAACTAATAGAAGTATTTTAAAGTCTATTCTCTGAGCTATAGGGAGCCAGTGTAGGGACTTTAAAACCGGGGTGATGTGATCTATTTTTCTGGTCTTAGTGAGAACACAAGCAGCAGCATTTTGGATCAGCCGCAGCTGTCTGATTGAGTTTTTTGGCAGATCTGTGAAGACATTGTTGCAGTGATCGAGACGACTAAAGATGAATGTGTGCATAATTTTCTCTAGGTCTTGTTGTGACATTAGTCCTTTAATTCTGGAGATTTTGTAACTGTTTTTATGTGTCCCTTAAGGTTCAGGTCTGAGTCCGTTACTAGGTGGACTCCACCATTACTTTGGTGACAAAGGGCAATCTTGGTGGGGTCCAAATCTCACTGGAAACAAGCTCAACTTACTGCCGGCAATGCGGACCATGCTCTGGAACCAGTCATACAGAGACCTAAGCCAATATCAAAGGGCCTGATAACCCATACTCACAGAGTACCCTCCACAGGACTCCTGGAGGTATATGGTCAAACGCCTTCTCCAAGTCCATAAATCAATCAATCAATCAAATTTTATTTGTATAGCACATTTCAGCAGCAAGGCATTTCAAGGTGCTTTACATAATTAAATAAAAACAGCATGTGACGTTGAATAAACAGTGAGAAAGAGAAAAACATCGAAGACATCAAAACCCTGCGCTCTAACCCTAATTTAGCCATAAGCAACTCTAAACAGGTGGGTTTTAAGTTGAGATTTAAAGGCACCCAGTGTTTCAGCTGTTTTACAGTTTTCTGGAAGTTTGTTCCAAATTTGTGGTGCATAGAAACTGAAAGCTGCT
>NC_051442.1:23929173-23935524 GCF_001649575.2 Kryptolebias marmoratus
TTTTTTGAATTTTCTCTGAAAAGAAACTGGAAAACTTGTTGCAGGCGGCATTAGATTGAAGTTCAGGTGGTAACATCACAGGAGGGTTTGTGAGCCTGTCAACAGTAGCAAATAAAGCTCGAGCATTGTTAGTGGTTTTGTTTATGACATCTGCAAAGAAAGCCTCTCTTGCATGTTTTAGTGTTGTGTGATAGTTATGTAGTCTTTCTTTGTAGATGTCATAATAAACATGCAGTTGAGCCTTACGCCATTTTTGTTCAGCCCTACGGCAGAGTTGTCCTGCAGATTGAACTGTTTGTGCATTTCTCCATGGAGATTTCTTCCTACCAGTCACAACTTTCACTTTAATGGGGGCAATGTAATCAATGATATCTGAAAGTTTGCACTGAAACTCATCTACCAACTTATCTATGTCATTATAGTTTAAGGGCGAGGAAGAAGAGTAGATTTGATTAAATGTTTCTGCTGTGTTTTCTGTGAAAGTACGTTTTGTGATAGTAGTTTTTTTGTACAAGTGGGTTAACGGATAAAAAACTGTCAAAGATAACAGCAAAGTGATCCGACAGGGCAACATCAGTTACAGAGACATTAGAAATATTCACACCCTTACAGATAACCAGGTACAGTGTGTGACCTTGAGTGTGTGTTGCTTGTTTGACACGTTGTGTTAGACCAAAACTCTCTAATATATTAAACAGATTTTTTGCCCCTCGGTCTTGGGGGCTGTCAACATGAATGTTGAAATCACTGACAATTATTAAACAATCATAATCAATGCATAAAACCCATGTAAACTGGTTGGGCGAACTCCCATGCATCCTCCAGCACCCTGCTGAGGGTGTGGAGCTGGTCCAGTGTTCCATGACCAGGATGAAAACCACACAACTCTTCCTGAATCCAAGATTTGACTTTCCTCTCCAGAACCACTGAATAGACCTTACCAGGAAGGCTTAAGAGTGTGATCCTTCTGTAGTTGGAACACACTCTGCAGCCCCCCTTTTTAAATAGGGGAACCACCACCCCGGTCTGCCAATCCAGGAGGACTGCCCTCTATGTCCACGCAATGTTTCAGAGTTGTGTCAACCAAGACAGCCCCACAACATCCAGAGCCTTAAGGAACTCAGAGGGAATCTCATCTACCCCCAGGGCCTTGCCACCAAGGAGCTTTTTAACCACCTTCAGCACCAGAAATTGGAGAGCCCGACCCAAGGTCCCCAGGCTCTGCTTCCTCACTGAAAGATGTGCTAATGGGATTGAGAAGGCCTTCAAAGTATTCTGCCCACCGACCTACGATGTCCCAAGGTCAACAGCATCCTCACCATAAACAGCGTTGATGGTGTTCCGCTTCACCCTTCTGAGATGTGGAATAGTGGACCAGAATTGCCTTGAAGCTGCATGGAAGTTGTTTTCCATGGTCTCTCTGAACTCCTCCCATGCCCAAGTTTTTGCCTCAGCAACCATCCATGCCCCATTCCGCTTGTACTGCCAGTACCCACCAACTGCTTCCGGAGTCCCACAGGCCAAAAAGACCAGATAGGACTCCTTCTTTAGCCTGACAGCATCCGTCACCGCCGTACTCCGACTCCGTCTCACGGGGAACTCCGCCAGACGTTCCCAGCAGACTCTCACAATTTGTTTGAGCCTGCCAGGTCTGACCGGCATTCCTCCCCCATCATTGGAGCCAACTCACCACCAGGTTGTGGTCTGTTGACAGCTCCACCCCTCTGTTCACCTGAGTGTCCAAGATCAGATGAAACAACGACACAATCAATAATTGAACTGCAGCCTAAGGGTGTCCTGGTGTCAAGAGCACATATGAATGGGCCAAAAATGGGCTGGACAAAATTAATGGCACCCTCAACTTAATATTTGGTTGCACACCCTTCGGAAAAAATAACTGAACTCAATCGCTTCCTATAACCATCAACAAGCTTCTTACACCTCTCAACTGGAATTTTGGACCACTCTTCTTTTGCGTACTGCTCCAAGTCACTCATACTTGAAGGGTGCCTTCCCCCAACAGCAATTTTAAGATCTCTCCACAGGTGTTCAATGGGATTTAGATCCGGACTCATTGCTGGCCACTTTAGAACTCTCCAGTGCTTTGTTTCTATCCATTTCTGGGTGCTTTTTAAAGTATGTTTGGGGTCATTGTCCTGCTGCAAGATCCATGACCTAGGACACAAACCCAGCTTTCTGACACTGGGCCCTACATTGCGACCCAAAATCCTTTGGTAATCTTCAGATTTCATGATGCTTTGCACACAGTCAAGGCACCCAGTTACAGAGGCAGCAAAACAACCCCAAAACATCTTTGAACCTCCACCATATTTGACTGTAGGTACTGTGTTCTTTTCTTTGTATGCCTGATTCCGTTTTTGGTAAACAGTAAAATGATGTGCTTTACCAAAGAGCTCTATCTTGGTCTCATATGTCCACAAGATGTTTTCCTAGAAGGATTTGGGCTTACCTACATACATTTTGGCAAACTGCAATCTAGCTTTTTTATGTCTCTGTGTCAGCAGTGGGGTCCTCCTCGGTCTCCTGCCATAGCGTTTCATTTCATTCAAATGTCAACGGATAGTTCGAGCTGACACTGATGCACCCTGCGCCTGCAGAACAGCTTGAATTTCTTTGGAACTTGATTGGGGCTGCTTATCCACCATTTGGACTATCCTGTGTTGCAACCTTTTATCAAATTTTTCTCCTCCATCCACGTCCAGGGAAATTAGCTACAGTGCCATGGGTAGTAAACTTCTTGATTATGTTGCACACCGTGGACAAAGGAACATCAAGATCTCTGGAGATAGATTTGTAACCTTGAGATTGTTGATATTTTAACACAATTTTGGTTCTCAAGTCCTCAGACAGTTCTCTTCTCCTCTTTCTGTTCTCCATGCTTAGTGTGGCACACACAGACACACAATGCAAAGGTTGAGTCAACTTCTGTCCTTTTTATCTGGTTTCAGGTGTGATTTTTAAATTGTCCACACCTGTTACTTATCACAGGTGAGTTTGAATGAGCATCACATGCTTGAAACTAAGATATACCCTCAATCTGTTTTTTGTGTGATCCTCTCTCCTGCTCTGGGGAACACCTGGCTGAATTAGGCTTATGACTATGTCATGAGACAGCCCATGTTCCGATGTCGTAAAAGTCTTCCCCGTGTATATCCCAAACCTGATGGTGTACCCACTGCTGGATTCAGCCAACACGAAAATGTTAATCCACCACTTTGTAGGCTTGTCCTTCATATATTGTGTCATTTTAGTTTTTTGCTCTGGTTGCCACCATCCTTTCATCCACTGCCAGCTCCCTCTTCGGATGGTAATAAGCCAGGCAGGCACTGAGGATGTCTTCATAAAGAGGCCTGACTCTGAACAGTTTGTCATGGCCTGCTGTTCCCTTTTTTCTGTCATTTTCGATGTCCTCCTCAGGATCACTCAGGTGAATTTTCCAAAATATCGATCTGAATCTGTCGCGTGTCATTATTTTAGAAGGAAAGGGCACAAAAAAAACATGATTTTGCCTCCAATAATCCTGGACACTTGGCAGGGACACCAACAACAGGTATATCAGGATGCCAAAAAAATTGTTCAAGTCATCCACATTTATGTGTGTCCATTTGTATTTTTTTTCCTGATTATGTTTTTGCTGCATTTTTGTTGGTGTTCTTGCAGACTGTCCTAATTGTGTCAGTGGCAAAAAACAATTTAAAAAAAGACCTTTTGGACTGTGGGAGGAAAGTGAGTCCAGCTGGACCCCTGGTGTTCTCCGTGGCTGGAATCTGCTTACCTCTGGGGCAGCATAAGCCTCCTCCTCCATCTTCCAGGGCTCAGAGCTGAGGTGTGGCTCTGATGTCCCAGCCAGCGGAGATCTGGACCGGGTGTGCGTGCCACGCCATCTCGTCCTCTGTGCGAACCTCCGAGTGGCATTTGGTGCACACGTCGGGGCCGGAGGCTGCTCTTCCTCTCTATCCTCCTCACAAACATAAGAAGGGTCATCCACTTCATCATCAAAGACCTCACTCTCTGACTCTGACTCCGCGTTTCTCTCCTCCATCTCTGGCTCCGCAAATTCATCCATCTCAAATATAAGCTGCAGAGCCTGCTCCACATTGGTGCTATTTTTGATCAGGATATATTTTTTAACCCCCACATTAAAAATGTTACCAGGGATGCTTTCCTCCACCTATGTAATATCACTACAATTAGAAAAATCTTATCTCAAAATAATGCAGAAAAACTGGTCCATGAATTTATCATGTCCAGGCTGGACTATTGTAATTCTTTATTATTTCGGTGTCCAAACAACTCCAGTCTAACAACCAGTCTCCGGTTGATCCAAAATGCTGCTGCCAGTTCTGATGAGAGTTGGGAGAAGAAATCGTATTTCTCCAGTTTTAGCTTCTCTCCATTGTTTCCCTGTCAAATTCAGAATAGAATTTAAAATATTACTCCTAACATACAAAGCTCTCAACCACTAAGCTCCATCTTATATTAAAAGATCTTATTGTTCCACATTTCCCTGCAGTTTGAGAGCACTTTGTGCTCAAACTTTGCTTGTGGTTCCCAGAGTTTCTAAAAGTAGAATGGGAGGCAACGCTTTCAGTTATCAGGTGCCTCTCTTGTGGAACCGACTTCCAATTTCTGGCAGTGAGACTGACATCCTGTCTACATATAAGACTAGGGTTAAGACTTTCATTTTTGATCAATCTTATAGATAGATAGATAGACTTTATTACTGACTCAGAGTCCAATATACATGAAAAAGATAACAAATACAGAAAAAGAATAAAAATTACAATAAAAAATGTACCTAACCATTTAGGAGGCAATCATGCCAATATCTCCAAAACTCGGATGAGTATTTCACTGGACTATATTTAACATTAGTCAACAGTAGAATAATTCTATTATTAGAGACATTTAAACAACAAATAAATTTATACATAAATTTTCTTAAAACAGCCATCAAAGTGCTGACATGAACAGATACAAACAGTTCACTGGCACTGGTGCATCTGGGCTTTTTTAACAGGAGTCTTAATGCAGCTTCTGAAGACCAGCTGAGCTTGGACTAAAAACCACTAAGTCATCAGCATACATAAGATGATTAATAATTGTATCTCCAAACATGCAGCCAGTTATGCACAAGTTTAGCTGCTTAGATAGGTCATTCATATAAAAATAAAACAATATAGGGGATAAAACGCTTCCTTGTCTGACTCCATTGCTGACACGGAAGGATGCAGACACACAGTTATCCCATTTGACCTGCGTAGTTTGATTAGCATACCAATAGAACAGACACTATATATTTGGGCACACCAGCGTGGCACAATTTTAAAAATAGTTTTCTATGATTTACACAATCAAAAGCCTTAGTGGCATCTAAAAAACACACAGAAACCATAGAATTTTTACTATTATAATTATTCAGCAATTTTTTTAGGCCATATAAGGCCTAAAAGATCAGTACCATGCTCAGACTTGAACCCAAATTGATTGTCTGTAGACATTACTATCTTTGCAAATTTTGGCAAAAGAATTAGTTCAAAGACTTTAGACAGCGTATTTGCTAGGGCAGTAGGTCTATATTTATCAGAGCTGCCAATTTTTCCAGCTTTGTTCTTAATCACAGGAAATAGAATAACATTTATCAAGGTATCAGGAATGCATAATAAAACCAGTGAAACACAAGGCAAGAAGAGGGGCTTAAGATGTTCAGCAGAAATAAGATCCATTCCTATAGATTTATTTACGGACAGTTCTTTAATTGCTTGATAGACCTCATGTGACTTGATCGTTTTTACAGTACTAACCTTGTCAACTTGGAAGGGTTCACTCAGTACACACCTAAATATCTTGCTGTAGAGATGTTGCCAAAAATCTGCAATCATATTTGCCCCAGAGGCACCATCGGCAGAGCAGGGGAGAGAGGATTTACTATTATCAATAGATTTAACCTCTTTCCAAAAGGCTTTTGTATCCTTACCCATACAGGTGCTGGTCATAAAATTAGAATATCATGAAAAAGTAGATTGATTTCAGTAATTCCATTTAAAAAGTGAAACTTGTATATTATATTCATACATTACGTACAAACTCATATATTTCAAATGTTTATTTCGTTTAATTTTGATGATTACAAATGACAACAAATGAAAATCTCAAATTCATCATATCAGAAAATTAGAATCTTGTGAAAAGGTTCAAAATTGATGGCACCTGGTTCCACACTCTAATCAGCTAATTAACTCAAACCACCTGCAAAGGCCTTTAAATGGTCTTTCAGTCTAGTTCTATAGGCTACACAATCATGGGGAAGACTGCTGACTTGACAGTTGT
>NC_051442.1:23936717-23944259 GCF_001649575.2 Kryptolebias marmoratus
AACGAAATAAACATTTGAAATATATGAGTTTGTATGTAATGTATGAATATAATATACAAGTTTCACTTTTTAAATGGAATTACTGAAATCAATCTACTTTTTCATGATATTCTAATTTTATGACCAGCACCTGTAAGCTTTTTTGCCAAAGAATCAGCCCTCATATTTGTATTTTGCATTAGACAACTTTTTATGTTCAAATATAGGACCCTGCCTGGGTTTACCTGCTAGAGCCCAAGAGGTAGTTGCTTCTCAGGCTTCATGGTGGTATTTAGACTTGTATGTATTCCAACCGGGTCTATTTTTAATATTTATATTACTTTCAATTACTTCCAATATTAAAGCAGTTACAGTCTGTACAAGCAACTGCCTCTCTTGGTAATTTGATGGCACATAACAATTGATCAGTTTGTGCATAGTAAAGGGCTATTGGTTCAGCAGATAAAGAATACCAATCTAAACGTGACTGGTTTTGATTACTGTCTACATTTACAATTGCAGGTATATGATCAAATCTAATTGACAACTCGAGGGGGATAAGATCAACAGTGGACACATTATATAAGATATTAATGTATAGCAAAGCAGCATGAGCATCTGCTGTAGTGATACAATGGTCCAACCAAGACCTAGTATGCCAGGCTTCACTTATATAGGTGTAACTGGCAGCTGGCAAAAGTTCTTTACTTGACAATATTAAATTAGAATCTGAACAAAAATGATTCAGGTGTTTAGCAAACAGCATTTTTTTATCTGAGATGTTTGCATTCATGTCACCCAGAACATAAATACTTTTTGACTTCTCATTTTGCACAAAAGAGCTAATATAAGCAAGTTTACTAAGCTATTCTTCTTCGTTATGATGACACTCATATGGAGCATAGACATTAAAAATAACCTCAACCTTAAAAATAAATTCTTTGTTATGCTGTTTCACGTGTACTGCAATACACCAGTCCACACCTAATCTAATGAAATTTATCAGAGTCCAGGCTTTTTTTCCATAATATAGCCACTCCTCCTGGTATCCTTCTTTTTTTAATTCCCAAACTGAGGTCAGTAGAAGATTCTCCAGCACCCAGGAAATTGGCATTAGTAGTGTTTAGTCCTTTTAAATCCTGTTTGGCAAAAACGTTTCTTGCAAGCACAAGATGCCACATTGCAGCAACAGCTGGTCGAGAACCATACGATGAGCTTTATCATCTACGCTCTGCCCTAAGCACAGGCCACGACAGTTGTAAGAGATGACTTTAATGTCCATAATATTTATGACTTTGAACTCCCGTCAGCAATAGGCGCGCATATATCCATGGAAGAAAGGGTAGCGATTGCGCTGATGATAGTTTTGCGCGGTTCATAAAACCTTCTCACATTAGTTCCCTCAGGCCAAAGCTCTGGGTTGTACATGACAGTCATGTCACTACATTCAGCAGAAACCTTGAATGAGGCATACCTGGTATTGACAGTAGTGATTCTCTGGCATGTGACATTATGACCAAGTTTGGCTTTAAGATAAATGCATAGTGTTTCCGCATCCAAGTCAGGTGAGAATTTAGAGGCAAAAACATTCACCAATTTTGTTTTTTACCATTTTGATGTTCCCGGTGGCTCCAGTACCAACAATAGTTTGCCCAGCTTTCCTGCGTCCCAGAAAAGGGCCAGAGCAAGACATCGTCTTCGCAACAGCGAGCCCTTTGGGTTGTTGATGGTGCCGTTTCACGACCTGGCTCCACTTAGGAGATCCCGGAGATAGCGTAGTTTCTCCGGTGCACAACGTTGGCGCATCTCACTTTACAGTTGAAAGAGAATCCCCCTCCGTATCCAGGGCAGCGTTCAGATCCCTGTACGCCGCACCTTTCTCCTTCACCAATACAGACCAGCTTCCGCATACTTGTTCGGCGCATTGTTCCAGAACAGACACCCGGCTTTGCAGGTCCACCGTAACATCATGAAGACCTTTGCTAACTTCAGACTGCACTTTAAGTGTTTGCTTCATGGCAGATACTGCAACATGGAGCTGTTCCAATTTTACGTAGCAAGCCACAGACATCCATGTTGGTAAAAGCCACTGGAGGCAACTCGTCCAAGTAATGGGACACAAATCTGGGAATACTGCCCACATTTATTTAACAGTTTGAGGCAGGCCTTCACATTGTTGATATCCTTTGTGCTCCTTTATACGAGACGTTACGCTGTGAAGTGCAAAGCTCATATAGCGTCTTCTTTGATGTTTCTATCCAGTCTGAGTCAAAGGTGTTGACGGCCAACAAAACAATCTCATCCTGGATTAGAGTTTTTAGTTTGATAGAAAGAAAGTGTAAAAATTCGTCCTCTATGATGATTTTTTCCTCAACCGTTTTATATATGCATGGTTTTAAGCAAGCTCTAGAAAACGCCGGAGATCCGGAACAGCGAGCTACAGACACGTCAGCCACGTCAGCCACGTCAGCCATGTCAGCCATGTCAGCCATCACGAGTCTGTGATGAACTGTGGTCAGTATAGTTATGGTTGGGTTGGGTTTCCTGAGCTGTCTCTTAGTTATGCTGCTTTGGACTTAGACTGCTGGAGGACTAATTGACCACATTTCCTCACTCTGCTGCTGTCTTTACTTGCTCCACGGTAATTATTTCTACCATTAACATGATTTTTTATCTTTCTTCTGATAGAAACTCCACATGGACCAGCTGTTTGTCTGTGTCTCTTCCCTGTCCTTTAAAACCCCACCTGGTCAATGCAGATGGACACTTGTCCTGAGCCTGGTTCTGCTGGAGGTTTCTTACTGTTAAAAGGGAGATTTTCCTTTCCATTGTTGCCTTTGTGCTCCTCAGGATGGGAGACTATGAAGTGACAATGAAGTGAAGATTCAACACACTCTGTTGGCTTCCTTAAATAGAAAACTTTTACTAATTGGCTTTTTATAATGTATGTCAGGATTTGGATTTTGTCTGGGTTTATTGTTTCTTTTATTTTGTTATTTAGTTGCCTTTATGTTTACGCTTTTCAGATTCCTCCCATGTCCTGCCCTGTCTTTATCATGGTTTTGATGTTTTTGTTTGGTTTTCTAGTTCTTGTTCTGCTTTGTTTATCTTAAATTGTGTTCATGTCTTGTCACTTTCACCTCCCCCAGTAACTTGCCACGCCTCATTCTTCCATACCTTGCCGTTACATACATTCCAGTCTTTCATGCCACACCCACATTACCATGACAACTCAATCACTGCCATTATTCTCACCTGTTTGCAATCACTCACCTGTGTCCATTTTCTTCCTGATCCTCAGTCTTTAAATACCGGTCTTTGTTCTTCAATCTCTACTGGGTCATTTTGTTCCGTTTTGTCATGCTTGTTGTCTCTTTGTTCATTGCCTTGCCTTGGTTCTGGATTTTGTTATTGTTAGTTTCTGCTGCCACTTCAGCCTTTTGTTTTGGTTATATTTTACTTTAATAAATTAGTTTTATTTTAAAAACATGAGTCTGCGCTCTGGGTTCACCTCCGTCTCCACCCCTTCTGACAGTCTTGTCATTTTGCCACGTTTTGGATTTTTCACTATTGTGCTGTTTTGCTGCCCTGCCAGCCTTTTCCTTTTGTTTTTTTTAAAACATACATTTTTATTTTTTCATTCCAACCTTGATTATTCCGTGCTTTGGGTTTGCCACCCTATCTGCCCCTCCTGACAGTATGTCCATGTTTTTGTACAGTGCCCTGAGACAACTTTTGTTGGGACTTGGCGCAATATAAATGAATTGAATTGAATTTAATGATCTATACCTCTTGATCATAGGTGAGGGTTGGAACATATATGGAGTAGTAAATCAAAAGTCTTGCCTTTTTAACTTAATTCTTTCTTTACCATGACCAACTGACACCACACCCTCATCACTGCAGAATAGGCCTTAAGCTGTTGATCCATCTCCTTCTCCATTGTACCATCTCTTGTGAACAAGGCTCCCACATCCATGAACTCCTCCACCTGAGGCAAAAACTAATTTCCAACCTGGAGGGAGCATTTTGCCCATTTCCAGTTGAGACCCATGGCCTTGTATTTATAGCAGCTCAACATCATCCCAGTTCAACCTGCACTGAGAATGATCTTGATTTTGTGCAACAAATACAAGAACAAAGCTACTGCTTTGGTTATACAGTGACCGGACAGCCCTTAAAAGCAATCCAGGTGCCCTTTACTCCCACATCATGACCCACAGAATGACTCTGGGAATGATTAGGAATGAGTTAATCAGAGGTATAATACAGGTTAAATGACTGGGAGATAAAGTTCTAGAGCCCAGACTGAGATGGTTTGGACATATGCAGAAGAGGGACAGTGGGTATATTGGGAGAAGAATGTTAGAAAGACAGCTGCCAGGAAAAACACAAAGAAGAAGACCAAGAGGAGATATATGGATGCAGTTAAAGGGGACATTGAGGTAGATGGAGTGAGGACAGAGGATGCAGAAGACAGAGTTAGGTGGAGGAGGATGACTCGCTGTGGCAACCCCTGAAAAGGGAGCACCCAAAAAAAAAACAAAAAAAAAAAACTAGAACTGCAAGCAGTTATCAACGGGTTCCAAGCCCCCACGCTCCGCCCCTATTCGCGCGCTCGGATCCTGACGTCCCGCCGGCGTTGCTTCGCCGCCTCTATCAGCACGCAGGCCAAGTCGAAACTCACCAGGTCGGTGCATACTCAAAGGCGCTTCGTAAGACGCAACGGTATAATTTGTGAAGAAAGCTCGGGAAGGGAAAGCTAACTGCCATTTGATACCACACAGAGCCAAAGAAATAAATTCATAAAAAATTCAATATTCATTCGAAAAATACAAAAATATTCTCAGATGATCAAGTCTACATCTGTAATAATATGCATTTATCTCCATGAAATGCATTTTCAATAGAAAATTGTTCAATGCGATATTATGGTACACTTGGTCAAGTAATTAAATTCATAAAAAATCAAGAGTAAATACAAAAATCACCAAAATATTCTCAGATGATCAAGTCTACATCTGTAATAATATGCATTTGTCTTTATGTCCCTAGTTCCAATGCTGATTCAGAAAACAAATGTGAACTGTAATGTTATACAACAATGAGCCAAAAATATATTCATAAAAAATCCATAACTCTTTCAAAAATTACCAAAATAATCTCTAATGACCATGCCTACATGTGGAATAATATTCTTTTATTTTAATGTTACTGGATCGAACACATTCTTTATGAGAAATTGAAGCCAATACGCAAAAAATCATAAAAAATTGAAACTTTATAATAAAATTTCCCAAATATTCCCACGTTACCGTGAGTATATGTGGAATATTGTTTGCACTTTAGGAAATTTCCACACTCAATGGCTTTTGTACAAGAAATTGTTAACCTTTGTCGTAGCTGTGCTAGTTATACTGAAGTATATTCAGAAATTTGTTAAAAATCAATAATGGCTGAAAAAAATCTCAAAATATTCACAGACAACTGATATCATGTCCTTTGTTTGCCCAAATTTTTCAGTCCCCCATAGTCTAAAACTTTGTTCAAAATAAAACAGAAACCAGCTATGTTGGTTAGCATTTATATGTTTTTGTTGATTGACCACAAGAGGGCACTCAAATTTAAGCGATATTTCTTGGGGTTTGTAGTTAGGCTAGGTCTAAACAGGGTAATAAATTTCAAGTTGTTCGCCCAAACAGAGTTTGAGTTGCTACTGCTAGCTTTACTTACAAACGTTGTATATAGTAACGACACGCTTGGATATAGAGCCATGAATTTTGATCCGCACTTTTACAGATTGTACAAGGAACATATCCTGTAAGTCTTAGGACTCTGAATTGGACAAGTGATTTTTTGTGAATTTTTCAAAATGCTAACGGCTACACATACATTTTTGCACATAAGCCACGCCCACGTAGACCAATCATTACCATATTGATAACATAGTTTCAGAGTTGTACCCTGAAGATAACCACCAAGTTTCACATTAATCCATTCAGCCATTTCGGCGGTATAAACTTTACCTATTTGTAACGCCCTCTAGGGTTGGATTAGGCTGAAAATCTTGAGAAATCCTTTATTCACCCTTAGGCACCCCTGTTATGAAAGCTATTGATAAATTCTAAACTGTTCTTAAGTTATGCTCAAACTTTTTTTGGGGAAAAAAAAAATTGTTTACGCATAATTCATAAACTGAACATTTTTTTGAAAATCCGTTCACTTTGTTTGGTTAGCCAGTTGTCCAGTCATCCCACATGAAATTTCACTTCATTTGGCTTCGAGCCTCGGAAGAAGTTAATAAAAGTAGGTTACACATATTTTGCAAGTTTTCTACTAATTAGCATAATTAATTTTTGTTTTTCAAAACCTGCGTAAAAAGGCATGGTTAACAGAACACATCAGAGTAGAGATACTGTGAGCACGACATTTAGTTGTGAAAGAATTTGCAAAAAGGCATTTTTTGCTGTAACAGCACCACCTAGAGGTCAAATTTAGCAACTTTTGCCTCATATGTAGAGAGCGCAAATCTGTAATAGATCAGTAATTTCTGCGAAGTTAAAGTTCGATTTGGCCGAGTTCAAAGCTCAAAAGTGAGATAGCATATAAGCCACGCCCACTTCATTATAATATTCAAGCTATCGTCTGAAGGTGTGGTCTTGATCATTTGTACCAAGTTTGGTGTAAATCTATCAAGCGGTTATTTAGATATAAATTTTTAGAAATAATAGCGCCCCCTATCAGTAAAACCGCATAAAATTTAATACAACGTGGCAACATCTCATCCACTATTGGGATCTAAATGCATTTTCCATAATCTTAAAGTATGGCGAAGAAATTCATAGTTAACCGTTGTGCTAGCTAGCACTGAAGTGTTTGGCATTGCGTCACTCGCGCAAAATTCAAAGTTTTTAAAACTTTTTGATCATCGCTTCAGCAGATTGGCCTACAGATGTTATGTACCAAGTTTCACGTTGATCCAGCTTTTAATGTGGAAGTAGTACTCGAAAGTAGGTTTTGCCTTTATCGCGCTATAGCAAAAATAACATAGTATAATTTTTCATCCACAAGACAATTTCCTAATCAACAAGAAATCATGTGACGTTTTATGATCCTTACACCCCTGGCACCATGATCAGAACACTGTTAAAAACGCTAAAAGGGAACATCTGTCCAACTTTATTGTGTCCCATCAAAATAATCCACACATAATTGACGCATTTCTTCATAGATAAGGTTGTTGCTGCAAGAGCCTTTGTTTCTGCACCTGGTTGTGAATCTTCTTGTTTGATTCCCTGTCCAACTGTGTTTAATAAATTTAAACTAGTGAATCTGTCCTTTTTAAAGGATATAGTTGAGCATATTAAACCATCGGGATCTCCTTGGGATCCTGCTCCCCCTCAGCTCTTCAAGGAGGCATAGGACAGATCCATCCATCCATCCATCCATCCATCCATCCATCCATCCATCCATCCATCCATCCATCCATCCATCCATCCATCCATCCATCCATCCATCCATCCATCCATCCACCCATCCACCCATCCATCCACCCATCCATCC
>NC_051442.1:23945026-23948230 GCF_001649575.2 Kryptolebias marmoratus
CGGAGAAGGCACTCTACCCTTTTCCGGCTCAAGACCATGGCCTCGGATTTGGAGTAACTGATCCTCATCCCGGCCGTTTCACACTCGGCTGCGAACCGCTCCAGCGAGAGCTGTAGATCACGGTCTGATGAAGCCAACTGTCAGGATACAGGTACTTTTCTAATTGAGCAGTTCGGCGACAGACAGACACATGAGACCAAAACATAACGGTAGGTGACTTTATTTACAGTGAGGAATGTGCAAGCGAGAACAGGAACAGGGACCTGGGAACAGAGGACGTAATGAGTAAGAGAGTTCTTCAAGTAACAAACAGGAAGTAAGGCGAAGGTAATCTTTCCAGTGAGTTACGAGGAGAAGTGTTATCCACGGCACAGAGGAGAGAGGACAAGGTGAGTAGTTTACAGAGGAGGTTTGATGGTGTTTTTCTGATGGTTCACAGGTAAGTTCCTCCTTTCCAATTTGCAGCGGTTTTGCAGACAGACAGGCACGGGTGAACAGGTGAGTACTTAGCTTAGTGGTGATTCCTGAATGCAGACCAGACTGGTTCCAGAGTAGACAGGTAATCCTGAGGCAGATACAAGGCAAAAAACAAAGAACGAAGTTCACAACAAGGATTTTTAAATCTTGAGAATAACAAAGGCTTTGCACGTTTACCACTTGGCAAGCAATGCTCCAGCGCTGGTCTGGTTCCCACCACAGCCTTAACCCTCTGGGGTCCAGGGTGAAATTGGACGTTTTTGGACTATTTTTGATTTCCCTTCATATTTCACCTTAAAAATGGTTTAAGCTGCCATGTTTGGAGTCATTTTTTTCAGTACAACTAGGATCTCATTCAGTTATATTTTACTTTTGACCTACTGTATTAACACAACAGACCTAAAAACACAAAAAAAACAAAATCCGATTAGAAATTTTTTTGTTTTTTTATTGTGAAAACCACAAAAATTCATAATGAAATGTTTTTACAACTTAGAATGCAAGTATAAACAGTAAACTTCATAAACATTTGAACAAATTTAACAAACAACAAAGATATTTACATTATTTACACTAAAATGCAGGCATTGTGTCAGGCGTTTTTTTTTTCTACCATTCAGAAAGTTGTCAAAAATGCCACAATTCATTTGTGCCACTCAAAAAAACAGTTTCTGTCCAAAACAAGACAAAGGGGCACATCACAGGCCTCACACTTCCAGGGTGTGTCAGTCCTCTTGTTGTCCACCTCACGGCAGCGTTTGCATTTCAGCCTGCCCTTGGTGGCTTTTTGGCCAGCATCCGTGGCTGACATGATGGGCACAGGAATGTGCTGCTCTCTCCTGCTCTGGGGAACACCTGCCTTCTCTACACCACAAAGCTGACACACCAGTTCCACCATGAATTCTTTGTGTTTCATGGACTGAACCTGCCTGGCACTGCAGCTCTCACGGTGCAGGATCAAGGCGTTTGTTGTTGCAATGTCCAGGAAGTGCAGCAACGAGGTCCTGTATCCACGAGCAGTTTTCCTGTGGGTGGAGTATTACTGGATGAGCTGGTCTGACAGATCCACCCCACCCATATTCTTATTATAAGCAATAATCGGTGTTGGGCATGGAATGCCTTTCACAGTCCACCGTCCATCTCTGTCCTTTACTCTTCTGCTCACTGTCTCACCCGGAAATGCAGCATGGATGGTGGAGCACACTGACACCTCCCGTGTGTCCATCCACTTTACAAAAACAAGTGGGCCCTCTCTAATCCACCCCACAGATCCTCTTTCACTTTTTCTGGTTAGAGCATTTCTTCTTCCTTTAGGGCATCCTTTTCTGTTCTCCCTGTAGGTGCCACATGCTCCATACTTCATGTTGGCCAGGTCCATGAACAGTTTGGGGCTTGTGTAAAAGTTGTCCATGTAAATGTGGTACCCAGTGCCAAGACAAGCTGGCTGAATTAGGTTCATGACGATGTCATGAGACAGCCCATGTTCCGATGTTGTAAAAGTCTTCCCGGTGTAGATCCCAAACCTGATGGTGTACCCACTGCTGGATTCAGCCAACACAAAAATTTTAATCCCCCACTTTGTAGGCTTGTCCTTCATGTACTGTGTCATTCCAGTTTTTGCCCTGGTTGCCACCATCCTTTCATCCACTGCCAGCTCCCTCTTCGGGTGATAATAAGCCAGGCAGGCACTGAGGATGTCTTCATAAAGAGGCCTGACTCTGAACAGTTTGTCATGGCATCTGTCCTCCTCAGGATCACTCAGGTGAATCTTCCAAAATATTGATCTGAATCTGTCCCGTGTCATTATTTTAGAAGGAAAGGGCACAGATAAAATATGATTTTGCCTCCAATAATCCTGGACACTTGGCAGGGACACCAACGACATGTATATCAGGATGCCAAAAAATTTGTACAAGTCATCCACATTTATGTCAGTCC
Organism: Kryptolebias marmoratus; assembly: GCF_001649575.2. Classification (NCBI taxonomy): domain Eukaryota; kingdom Metazoa; phylum Chordata; class Actinopteri; order Cyprinodontiformes; family Rivulidae; genus Kryptolebias; species Kryptolebias marmoratus. The sequence goes on from NC_051442.1 coordinate 23,947,442, forward strand.
ATTTGTATTTTTTTCCTGATTCTATGTTTTTTGCTGCATTTTTGTTGGTGTTCTTGCAGATTGTCCTGACTGTGTCAGTGGCAAAAAACAATAAAAAAGGTCTTTTGGACTGTGGGAGGAAAGTGTGTCCAGCTGGACCCCTGGTGTTCTCCGTGGCTGGAACCTGCTTACCTCTGGGGCAGCATCAGCCTCCTCCTCAGTCTTCCAGGGCTCAGAGCTGAGGTGTGGCTCTGATGTCCCAGCCAGCGGAGATCTGGACCGGGTGGGCGTGTTGCGCCGTCCCGCCCTCTGTGCGGACCTCTGAGTGGCATTCGATGTGCACGTCGGGGCCGGAGGCTGCTCTTCCTCTCTATCCTCCTCACAAACATAAGTAGGGTCGTCCACTTCATCATCGAAGTCCTCACTCTCTCACTCTGACTCCGCGTTTCTCTCCTCCATCTCTGGCTCCGCGACCTCGTCCATCTCAAATAAAAGCTGAAGAGCCTGCTCCACATTCAAAAATCTCCTCATTTTTCTCAAAAAATAAAAACTGACCACACTAAACACTAAACACACTACACTTCACACTAACTAAATGATCTAAAAAATGCTAAATATTACAAATCGCAAAACTCACTACCGCTACCGCTGTCTCTTTTTTTCTGCCGTCACTTCCCACAACTTTCGCACCACCGTCTTCTTCTTTGTTTTTTTTTTGCGGACGGAAAATAACTTTGCGCCTCCTTCATAAAACAGGTGTTGTATGATTTCAATGATTTTATTTTTTAGGGAGGGGGAGGGGGGGTGACA
>NC_051442.1:23949976-23953174 GCF_001649575.2 Kryptolebias marmoratus
GAGCCCGACTATTTCTAGCCGGAACCCCTCAACCTCACACACCAGCTCAGGCTCCTTCCCCACCAGAGAGGTGACATTCCACGTCCCAAGAGCCAGCTTCTGTAGCCGAGGATCAGACCGCCAAGGTCCCCGCCTTCGGCCACCACCCATCTCACCCATCTTTGAGATGGCATAAGACAGATCATCCTTGCTATTGTAAACAGCAGCTCTCAGGTGTTGTCCCTGAAAGTCTTAAGCACGCTGTGGTGCAGCCCCCCCCTTAAGAAACCTGGCCTTGACCAAACTGCTTTAGCAAATTTTAGGCCTATCTCCTAGCTGCCTTTTTTTTCAAAAGTTTTAGAGAAAGTTGTTCTCTCTCAGGTCAAGCCCTTTCTAGATAAACATAACATTATGGAGGTTTTTCAGTCAGTTTCTAAAACTAAGCATAGCACAGAGTCTGCTTTAGTAAGAGTTTATAATGACATATTCAGGGCAAATGATTCTGCTGAATGTGTTGTTCTTGTTCTGCTTGACCAAACTGCTGCTTTTGATACAGTGGACCACAACATTCTACTGTCTCGTTTACAGACTCAGTGTGGTTTTAGTGGTCCCACAATGAAATGGCGTAAGTTGTTATTTGTTAGACAGAACCATGTCAGTAAATTTAGCTGATTTTGAATCCTCATCCGCTCCTGTACTTTGTGGGATTCCACAGGGCTCAATCCTCGGGACCCTTCGTTTTTCCTCTTTATTTGATTCCTTTGGGTTCAGTACTCAGAAAACATGGGATCTACTTTCATTGTTATTCTGACGACACTCAGCTATACATGCCACTAAAAAAGAGCCTTTTCAATAAAGCCTATACTGTTGTGTCTGGAAGACATTAAAGCCTGGATGGCCTTAAAATTATAAATTTTAATGACAAAAAACAGAAGTGATGGTGTTTTGTCTCAGCAGCTCCTGTAAAACATTTCCTGTTGATTTGGGTCCCTTGGCATCTTATTTGAAGCAAACAGTTTGTAATCTGGGTTTTTAAATGGACAGTGATCTTAAATTAGATCGCCAGGTTGGGGCAGTGGTCAAGTCCAGTTTTTATCATCTTAGGTAGCTGGCAAAAATCAAGCCAATTCGTTTAAAACAAGATTTTGAAACAGTAATTCATGCCTTCATTATAACTCAGCTTAATTACTGTAACGCTCTTTATCTTGGAGTCAGCCAGTCTGCCCTTAGGCATCTCCAGTTGGTCCAGAAAGCTGCTGCCCAGCTCTTAACTCTTGCCTGTGCATTTTAGAGTTCATTTTAAGATTCTTTTATTGTTTTTTAAAAGAGTACATGGTCTTACCCCATCTTACTTCTCTGAGCTGCTTCACCCATATTCTCCCGCTTGTTGCCTCAGGTCAGCTGATCAGCTGCTCCTGGAGGTACCGAGGTCTAAGCTGAGGTTCAGGGGTGACAGAGCTTTTAGTGTTGCTGCTCCCAAATTATGGAACGATTTGCTGTTACATATTATAAGTGCCCCTTTATTGTCCACTTTCAAAACTCTTCTTTAGACACATTTTTATTCTTTGGCATTTAACACACAATGAGACTTTTGCTCTTACTTCTGTCACAGTGTTTCATTTTTTATATTGTTCTTTTTCATGTTTTGAGTATGTATTGAGTTTTATCTGTGCAGCACTTTGTCGCAGCTTTTGTTGTTTTAAAGTGCTTTATAAAAAAAGTAGTAGTAGTAGTACAAACCACGCTTGCTAGTGGAGAACCTCTATGGTAGCAGGGCATGTAGAGCAAGGTAGGATTTCTCAACTGCTATTTAAAAATGAAAACGTCAACATTCATTTTCATAATATATTTATTTATCTAATTTGTACTGTAAAAAGTTCTACACCATGTGTCAAACAGAAAGTTCTGTAAACTCTAACAATAAAAGTTATGTCTTCTGTTAAGAAAATAGAACAACTGTTTGTTTCAGTTAATTTGGCCTAGATTGATGCAAAATAAACAGCTTTACAGAACATCTGCCATTGTGACAATACAAAATCAATTAATTTTAAACACTCACAGCTTCTGAGTGCAAATCTTAACCCCTTTTGGCTGTCCATACATCCACCTTTCACTTTCCACTGCTGCAATTGATCACTTTCAATCAGTGGATTTGAAACAAACGAGCAGGTCTTCAAAATCCTGTGTTTCATCTGAACTATTCATTCTTGGTTTATTAGAGTGTTTATCTTCCTTAGTTACTTTTTGGTTGGAACTGTTAGCAACAAATTATTTAAAAGAATCAGTGTGCCATCTCTTAAGAGTGATGAAAACCTGTAACATATCTTTCTCTAATTGCATAGTTCTGACCTTCACATTATTAATGTGATGGGTTGGTATGAAAACGCAAACCTTTACACTCCTATAATAGACTAAGACAATGATCGAAAGGCCATTTTGTCTTTAATGCCCAGTTATCAAAGTATTCTTTTTGGTTTTCTACTTTTCAGGAAAAAAAATATGTTGGATACAGACATAAATTAAATCAGATCAAAACAACTCAAAATGAATTGAAATACTTTCCCTCATGGTATAAATAAAAAAAAAAATCATAAATATTGGCATTAATTCTGCACATTTTAGTCTTGACTATTAAATACTGAGAAAGAGAGAGAGAGAGAGAGAGAGAGAGAGAGAGAGAGAGAGAGAGATATTACCTATCTAATCTAGCCAGCCAAAGCAATATAATTCTCTTTACAGTGAGCCCAGGAATATTGCCTTATCTTTCCATTTTTAGACCGCCACACATCAGTTAAATCATATGTTTCAATAATATGTTTCAATTTTCTCCTTGACTGTATGTGTGGCTCCAAATGATTCCTATCTAGATCATCTATTGTACAATTAAAATCACCTCCTAAAATTAAATAATCTGTTGACACACAATTTAATAGTGTATCTGCTAACTTTTCTAAAAACACACAACGTTCACTCGGATTCACAGGAGCATATACATTCAATAAAATAAACTTTATATTTTCATACTCAACAGCAGTGGCGTCACTAGGCCTGTTTTCAAGCCCCCCTAAATAATTTTGGTGTCAAAAAAAAAAATCTTTTTTTTTTTTTTTTTTTTTTTTACAAAATCTCCATGTAATGTGGCCAGAATATGAGTTTAAATAAATAACCATATATTATTTCATTATTAACTCAAATATATGATCATAAATCTGTCAGTTT
>NC_051442.1:23956820-23959569 GCF_001649575.2 Kryptolebias marmoratus
AGTAACTGCCATGTGGGACAAATTATAAAAACGATACTCTGATGTCCCGTTCTCCTGAAGGCAGCACGGAGCTGCGCCGAAAAGAAACACCATCGATACAGCTGCAGTTCTGTGACGGTTTTAATGTTTTAGGCCACAATACTTTTGTAAGTAGTTCAAAGTTTAAACTGATATTGTTGTGAATCTTTTGTGTAAACTTTACCTTCAAGCAAACACCCCCCAAAAGAATATCAACGCCCCCCTTTTGAAAATATTGCTGCCAGCGCCCCCCGTCATCCTCTCAACGCCCCCCAGGGGGCGGTACCGCCCCCGTTGAGAAACGCTAATTTAGCTGAATCAACAAACAATTTTCTATTTGGAAAAAAATCCTCCATAACCACATCCCGTTTACATTTTGTTACTTCCAAGAACCTTCTAATCTGCTCTAAACTATAACCATTAGTCCTCTAGCCATCAGGAATAGACGAATCAGATTCTCTATCACTATCAGAATCAGATAAAGCCTCTGAATCACTTTCCTTTCCACTCTTTTCTTTCGACTGAGTCATTTTAGGTTTCTTAGCTTCTCTAGATTTTCTTTTAGTGTTTGGTACTTTAAAAACACTTTCATCATCCCTGATCAGATTCCCTCCACTATGAACTAAACCATCAATATCCATTTCTTCTTGTAATCCTTCTTGTGTAGCCGTTTGACTCTCTTTACTCTCTTCAGGAGAGGTAATAACATCCTCAATGTCACGTTCTGAAACATTGGACTGCTTTTGGCCTCCTGTTGAAACTCCCTCGCCAGCGTTAATTTCTTGAGCTCCTTCCCCAGCAGCAGCCACAGGAGCTCCCTCCCCAGCTGTGCCCACTGTCGCTCCATTCATAGTATCTGCTGATGTCCCTGGCTCTGGATTTTCATTAACCTGAACAGTTTCTTTTTGCACCTTTTCAGGGCAATTCTGAACCGAATGGCCCTCCTTGTTACATCCGAAACACTTCATAGTTTCAGTTGTTGCGAAAATAGTATAATCAAAACCGTCAACTTTAAATTTCATCACTATGCTCAGTTCCTCAACATCATTTTTGAGAATCATAAACACTTGTCTTCGAAATGAAACAACATGTTTCAGCTTTGCTGATTTGCATCCCGACGGGAGCATTTTCATTGCAGACACAATCTGACCGTGACGTGACAATTCCTTCAGCAACACGTCATCGCTGATGAAAGGTGGCAAATTAGACAGGATGATCTTTTTAGCAGGGTTCATTAAAGGGAAAACAGTAGTTTGTGTATTTCTCAAAACAATTCCGCTCTCAACTACACTGTTCACCTTGTCAATCGAGTCCAAAAACACAACTACTGCATTATTCATCCTGGACGCTGCCTTCACACTTTCACACCCAACAAGTTCCCCAACAGCCAAACCACACTCCTCAACCGTAAAATCCACGCCAACTGGTATTTTAATACCATGTCGACGTGAAAGGCTCCTAAAGCCTGCAGCACCGTAACTTTTCCCGGCCATCACACCGAGCTAAAAAGCTTGGTGTGGCCGAAAAAAGACACAATTGACACACCAAGTGAAAAACAGATCGTGTTAAACAATACGAAACAAGTGAATCACCACTGTAAAAAGTGAAGTTCAAACCTTTAGAAAACCTCACACTCGTTCTCCTTCCACTCCCCGCACGAGAGAGAGAGAGAGAGAGAGAGAGATCATTAATAGATGAATGAATTGAAAAAAGTATCCCCATATTACATGACATCAGTCGTGAAGAAAACTTTAGACCTTTGGATGTTCCCTTTGGAGAAGTTAAAAACATTATAAAAGTGAACATTTAGGGAGAAAAGTACAAAACTGTTTCTATGGTACAAATGTTAAAGCTAAAAGATAAACATTGGTGGTCTTGATTAATGAGATCTGACAAAACAGGGTTTTGACTTTAACTTTAACTGATAAATTCCTATTCTGACATCTGAAGTATCATTGTGTAACAAAATAATCAGAACTCCAAAAGGCAAAAAAAATTCAATAGACTATTTGTCAGAAGGCGGAAAGACGGAGGCGAACCCACTACGCAGACTCATAGTAAAAATTAAAGAAAACAATCTATTTAACTTAAATAAACAAACAAAAAGGCTGGCGTGGCAGCAAAACTAACATTAACAAAATACAAAAACAAGGGACCGGGCATGGCAAGACAAGCAGACAAACAGACTGATCCAGTGGTGTGTGGGAAAAATGGCCGGGTTTTTAATCAGGAGGTGATTGGAAAGTGGGCACAGGTGAAGCAATTAACAACACTAGAGACAGGTGTAGATGGGTGTGGCAGGAAGGCAAAAGAGTGACTGGGGAGAAGTGAATAGTGACAGCAAACATGAACAGGAAAAACTAAACTGAAACAATAACTCAAACAGAAACAAGACAATAATAAAAACAACAAACCGAAAATACCAAAACTATGACACTATTGTGTTTTGTAAAGTACTTGGAGGTGAATATCTTGGTTGGCTTTCCTCTACAGCAGTAACTTGTGCCAGATTATTGATCTTTTTAAAATGACACAAAAATGTCTTGGCGGTGAGTAGAAACATCTACATGACAAACATTACCTCAGTTAGAAATTGTATGGGACTTGTCCTGTCATAATGAGCTTCTTTTTTATTGCCAATATTACGAACACAAACAAGATTTAGGACTTTTTTTCTTATACTCTCAACCCTAAAGGAACTTCTCGTATTAAATGGCAAAATATATATATA
>NC_051442.1:23960156-23961923 GCF_001649575.2 Kryptolebias marmoratus
AGCACAAATAGATCTATGCATTAAAAGCAGCAAGTGTCTGAAAAACATTACAACTTACATACAAAAACTTACAAAAGCACAAAAAAACTTCAAAAACACTCCACAGAAATAAATTTCACTTATCTGATTTTTTTTGTGTACAGATATGCATCTTTTAATGGTTTAAAATAAAAAAATAAAATAAGAAAAGTCTAGTTATTTCCATGCAGTGTCCAGAAAGAGGTGTTGTTCAGCTTGTAGGGCAGCACAACTGCTTCCACCCACCTCCATCATCATCATTACATGAAATAACTTTTTGTGACAACAAAAAATAGTGGCTGGTAAAATATTTGAGTGGCTGGTAAAAAAAATTTTGTCCCCCAGCCATAGTGGCTGGTGGACAAAATCTTTAATTTCCACCCCTGGAGTGGTCCCAGCTGCCAACTTCTGATACAACAATTTAACATGGTACAAGCAAAAATAACCTTAGGAAATACATCCTACTCCATTTCTACAGGAGACGGTTGCAGCTGCAGACTGCTAATAACAATACCTAGCTCGCAGAGCTCTGAACAACAGGAAACTGACCCTTCCTCCTTACATGCTTACTGGAAAGGAGTGGTTGGTTATGATACATAAACAGAACACTTAATCAACTTTATCTTAAACTGAGAGCATTTACTATTATAGAGACATAACAATTCAAAACATAATGAAAACTTCATTAAATATGTACATTTCTCTGTCAGTGTATGCAACCTAGGTTGTAGTGTACACTACAAGTTCGCAGTCTGGCAGTCATTTTTCCTTTAAGAAAGAGTTAATTTTGCATCTAATATTTTTGTTATTGTTTTAGGAATGGGATTTAAAAAGCAGTTGTTTTTATTAAATGAATGTGATCTTTTGTATTATTTGCCTTTGATTTTACTCAGATGGTGAAAGCCATTCAGGTTTTGCGGATCCACCTACTGGAGTTAGAGAAGGTCAATGAGCTCTGTAAGGATTTCTGCAATCGTTACATCACTTGCCTCAAGACGAAGATGCACAGTGACAACCTTCTCCGTAATGACCTTGGAGGACCATATTCTCCGTCCCGTACCAGTCTCAGCATGCAGCAGGTCAGTCATGGACACACTGTGATTTTACAATTTCACTTTCACAGTAGCCATTTTTGTTCCTTGTTTCTCTCCCAGTGTAGATCTTGGCTCACTGTCATTTTATCTCAAGGACTGTGTCACCAACCTGGGGGTGAAGTTTGACTATGATTTTAAATTTGAAAAACAGATCAGCAGTGTTGTTCAGAAAGGTTTTTATCAGCTTCGTCAAATATCAAAGGTCAAACCAGTCCTAACAAGATCTGACCTTGAGAAATTAATCTACGCTTTTATTACAGCTCGTCTTGATTATTGTAATGCACTGTATGTAGGCATTAGCCAGACCTCTCTAGCCTGTCTGCAGCTTGTTCAGAACTCTGCTGCTCGTTTGTTAACTCGGGCCCGTAGGCGCGAGCACATTACTCCTATCTTAGCGTCCCTTCATTGGCTCCCTGTGCACTACAGAATTAGTTTTAAACTCCTGTTATTTGTTTTTAAATGCTTGAAAAACTTGGTCCCACCATATCTATCTGAGCTGCTTCAGCCTTACTGCCCGCCCCGATCCCTAAGATCAGCTGATCAGTCACTGCTGACAGTCCCTAAAACTAGGCTGAAGCTCAGAGGAGACAGGGCATTTGCTGTTGCTGCTCCCAAGCTCTGGAACAATTTACCCCTGAGTGTCAGACAGGCCTCC
>NC_051442.1:23963338-23974374 GCF_001649575.2 Kryptolebias marmoratus
TGCAAGCAATCCAGCTTACATCACATCTCAGCTTTAAAAGCTCAACTCCACACTCTCTATTTCTGAATTGAGAAAGCTCCTCGGATGAGAAGCGAAACGTCTTCAGCTACAGAATAGAAGTCCAGTTGTTTTTGTTTTTTAACTTTTTTTTTAAATTTAAGCAACAGAAAACGAGGAGCAAGAACTTAAAGAACATGAACGTGGCATGGAAAAAACACAATGACATGAACAGCAGACCAGAATGAGAGGATGGAAAGGAACGACCAGAAGGAATGAACAAGCGAGGAGTTAATGAGAAGAATCAACCTCGACCCCCACTGGAACGGCCTTGTGAGAGGCGTTGACCATGACCCTCTCTGAGACACTAGAAGGTGGAGAGGCGTCGTTGATCACTACCCTTTCGGAGGCTGACTTCACGTTCAGAACCCCCACCGACACTTGGTGAGAGGTGTTGTCATCCACGACCCCCTCTGAGGCTAGATGAGAGGTGTCATCGTCAACGACCTCCTCTGAGGCTAGGTGAAAGGGTGTCGCCATGACCGACCCCCACTGAGACACTGGAAGGTGGAGCGTCGACCCCCACAGACACTGGAAGGTGGAGCGTAGTTGTCGCCAACCCCCACAGAGACACAGGAAGGATTAATTGTCCACGGGACCGGCTCTTGAGATGACGAGGCCAGCTCTGGAGATGACAAGACCGGCGCTGGTGATTTGGCAGGTTTGGGTGATTTGGCGGACTTGGCTGGCTTGGGCTTTGAAGGCTCTACAGACGGAGCGCTGGAGACACTGAAGGCACTGAAAGTGGCTCTGGAGAGATTGAAGGCACTGTAGAGGACTGCACTGGAGGAGCAGAGAGCGTCAAAGGAGGAGCAGAGAGTGGCACTGGGGATGGTAGTTTGGCATGCTTGGGTGACTTGGAAGAATTAGCAAGCTCGGGTGAAACAGCAAGTTGAGACACTGCAGTTTCAGACTGAGGAGTTGGTTCTGGGCTATTAGGTGAGTTGAGTAATTGTCCTTTTAGATGTGTAATTTTATTATGGAGTTTGGGGAATTCTGGTAGACAGATGAGACCAGGATGGGACAGGAGAAGCTTTTCAATGATGTGACAGGTGGTGAGATTGTGTTTAGGGTCCAGATTATTTCTTGTTGAGGAAAACAGTTTGTGGATCTGAGTAAAAATGTCCAAGATTTCTGCAGGATAAAACTCAGAAGCAGCTATGTGGGCATAGAATAAAGAGGGATCCAATACTGGAGACTGGGGAGATGACTTGGGAACGGGGCCTAGTGTACTTGGAGCAGATGAAGTCATGGTACCTTCTGTGGATGGTGGAGGCAATGGACTTGCCACGGCCCTCCTTTGCCGACGGCAACAATGAGTCGCTGGAGAGACTGCTGCCAGACAACAGGGCCCATCGAGGAAGCTGAGAGGATGTTCCGCCCGTAAATCCATAAGGATATTGGCCTTGTTCTCCACAGAGAAAGTAATGGAGTTTATTTTATTAACAAAAACTAAATAAATAAATGCTGGATAAACACGTTATAATCTTACCTGTGATGCTTCACTTGAAGTGGTAGCTCCACCTGGTTCACTCTCGTCAGCCATCTTTGAATTTGCTCCTCCCCCCTGTGACGTAATTTCAACACCTTTCTACTCGTACCCACAAACTTGAATTTGTGTCCACACAGAAGAGAAGACTTTGTAGTCATTGAAATTAGAGTTGTGTTAACAAGACCTAGCATTCACAGCTTTTAGATTCACATAAACACAATCCTTATCCACACAATTTCTCAGACTCACATATATAACAGCTGAGTTTTGTGTACAAGACTTACAAATACAAATATGAATGTTAGAACCATGCACATATATTTTGACAGTTATTCCACCCTTACATTTGGAGCTAAACAGTCTCATAATTCACAAATGTGCAGAACTTTTCACACATGCACAGAACATTTCTTAAATGCGCAAAACAATTCACATGTGCACAGAACAAGATTTACAGCTGTATTTCTGATGCAAACACAAATATATACTGATTTACAAAGTCCTTCTAGTCTGTGAATTATGAGACTGTTTTAGCTCCATAGTAGTCACACTCTGTTATTATTTCCCATCACAAAAAGGGAATCAGTGGATGGTTTTCATTGATACTCTCAGAAAGTACCAATTAGAAGAATGTTTACAGCTGATTAGGTTTTGGAATCAACCCCATTAAAGATGACCAGCTGGGTGAACTTAGCTAACACAAAAATGCAATAACTCATCCAATTTTACAAACAAAATTTAATGACACTTTTAGAGAGAAATTGTTGGGTGACCATCTACAACAGATCAACTTTGGAGTCACCCTAGTTCAAGAAGTCCACCTTAACTAATCAAAATTGGCCAACACAAAGTGGCTATAACTTGTAATGGCAGAATTTACTATAGGGTAACACCTGTTGTTTATAAGTCCTGATTATGTTATGACTTCTGTTCCAAGTCCCATGGGTTCTCACAGAATGAACTTGTTTATAGGAGTGATGCTGAGTTGTCTCCTCATGGGAACCAAACTGACTTGCTTTTCTTTAACTCCTCCTTTTGGTCCAGTATTTCAGTGTTTTTAATAAAAGCTCCTGTGTTGATTTGGGGGGGCGAGAGCTTTGATTCAGAGCTTCCCCGTTCAGACCTGGGACTGTTAATTGCCTTTAATGCTCTCTATATTTTGTGCACAATATATAAGTAAACCTGTTTGAGTGATTTCATCTCACAGTGCCTGGAAGCAGTTTTGCTGCCACAACAAACTCAATCAATTTTACAAATATTGAGCTAAATTAGATGTGGTAGTAGCTGATAGTCAAGCACAACACATACCCTAAGCCCTACCACATTCCACATGATCTCTCAATATTACATGACTGTGCATGATGTCAATTAGGTTTGAACAAAATACTGTATCTATAACTTTGTCTCTTTTTAGCTCAAAATGATTTTAAATGAAAACTCTGACATGTAAACTGGCAGGTAATAAGAATTTCAATGAATGCTAGAACTTTAATGTTTTTTTTTTTGTGTTCATCTGACAATTATCATATGACCTCACAGTAGGTCATCTGACACTGATTTAATTTTTATATGTATTGTTATTTTTCTGTTTAAACTACTACTGCATTGTTATCTCATATTATTACTTTAAGCAGGTCTCTGTAAAGTTTAAGATCTTGTGTCTCAATGAGATTAGATGTATAAAGGTGAAATAAAAAAAGGCTCCAAATTTTCTCCTGTGACTCTCCAGGAACTAATCCAGACCTCCTCTCCATCTATGACCTCTGTCTCCAGCTCTGGTAACTCTTCAAGAATTGGGTTGCCTGCTGGAGGTCTGCAGCAGGGCAGTATCACCATGACCACTGTCAACTCACAAGTGGTGTCAGGTAACCATGTGACTACTTGCCCAAATTTTTAGTAAATTGCAATGTCACATTTCAAAGCATGAATAGGGATTATATGAATTATGAAAAAAGTTTACAAGTTATTCCTTCTTGCTAACATTTGCTAATATCTATGGCATCCATTACAGGAACAGCACACATACTGTAGTTATGACTCAGATCCCTAACATTCCTCATATACAGGTTTTCGCAGTATTTTCAACCCATGACACCACTAAGGTCTCCAAATTGTTTGTGACTAGTTTCTTTTTTGATTGCTTTCTTCGCATATATATGCTACCAGAATATCCAGTTTAGTAAAAAAAAAAAAAATTTGATTGGCTTTTGATTAGACATATTTGGATATTTTTGTTAGACTCTGTGATACTTCTGATAATGTTATAGAATTATTTTCATGGCTGCCAGTAACACAGAGTTTCTGGATAAGTTGTACTTTTACCAGTCCCCCATAAATGCAGTGGTTGTCATTTTGTACCCATACATTTATTACTTATGTGCCTGTATTATTATAGGCACCAGCTCCCTGCACCACTGCACAGGATGAAGCTGGTATAGAAATTTAGTAAATGGTTAGATGGATATAACTATGGTGACATGTATTGATTTGCATTAATACATTTTTTTTATATCTTTGCTGTTAGCTAAAAAAAAAACTCTTTACCAACCTAATTTTGTTGATGAAACAGCAAAATAAGAAACTTCTCCAGGTCCTGCAGCCTCACTTGAAGCTCACTAACTTGGGGAGAAAAAAAAGTATCTTGAGTACACAACCCAAGCACTCTCCACATGCTGGTGTCAAAAGTTGTGCTGTTTGTATAAAACACACGCACAAAAAAAAAAAAAAAACCAACCCTCAACTTAATCTGCCTGATTTAACAAGAACTGCTGAAATGTTTTCATTTCTTTTGATATAAGATTTTGGTCTGTTCCAAAATTATTTATTATTAGACCCAAACAGCTAAGTGCTGCAAAAGCCTATTTTAATCATAGTGTTTATTTTTCCTTCTTTTTCTCTTTTTTTTTTTTAAGCCTGAGCAGCTTAGCGTTCTGAAGGCCTATTGTATTTTGAATGTTTATTATTTGTAGCAAAAATAAATTGCTTTTTGGAGGCCTAAACATATTCAAAAAGTCACCAAAATTTGTGCATACGTCAGTCCAGGGTAAAATTTACATGTTTTAAGGGTTTCGTAAATGTTGCACCACTAACTGCTCAACAGCACCCCTTGAAAACTTTCAAAATACCCTTTGCATTGATCCAAATTTTACGTAGAAGCATGATTTTTGGTACAGGTGTAGAACTCCCCAAGACCTACAAAAAAGTCAATCAAAAAAAAGTCATCAATGCTCCATACCAAACAAGAAGTCGGCCATCTTGGATCAAAGGTCAGATTTTTACCCCATTTTGGACATTTATAGCATCGGCATTTGATGGAACCTCTAGGAGTTTTGATTGATCGGTTTCGAACTTGGCCAGTTTTTTCATAAGGCACGGGAGAGCTTAAGTCATTAAAACAATAAGTTTTTGTGCATGCTGAAGGGGTGGGGCCAGGCCTCCAAGTTTGACATCTCGCCATAAAAACATGAAATTGTAATATCTCCTACACAAAAACTTACTCAGACACCAAACCTTTAGTGATTGATCCATGTCTGGTCCACGAAATAGTTCAACGGTCAAATCACGACGTCTCTTAAGCCATGCCCCCTGAGAACAGGAAGTGTGATATTTTACTTTGAAAGGTCCATCTCTTACCCTGCTTTCTTTCGGAGCCTCTTTTTTACATACTCTCCAAAAAAAATTTAAACCATGGATCTGATCAGCTGGTCTTTCAACGCAATTGATCAAATTTTCATGACAGGAAGACAGAACTTGGGAGAGCTCTGACTTACCCTGAGGGGACATTTTCTTGCTGAATACACAATGGATTCCTGGAGGAAATGGAACATTATCTGACAATTTTTGTCTTTGGAAGATCTTTGCATATTTGAGTTTTTGATAACAGGATTTCTGCTGTTTGGATTAAGCAGTTACCTGACTTATCGTCAAATTCGTTTGATGGGTTCAGCGGTCAACAATCAAACTATGTGGTTACGGGAGCTGAATCGCAAGTTGGACTGAATTGCAGTTCTGGAACTCATAATATGGGTTACATATTGAGGAAGTTGATCGCTTAAATCAGGCGGAATGGTCCTGGAATTGGGCTGTTAGGATTCGCCATTGAGAAGTATCAGCAAGACTTTTCAAGGCAGACGGAAAACAACCCAGATAGCAGTGGACTCCGGGGCGAATTCGCCCTAAATCGGCTCAGGTCCGCCTTACTAATCCACTGATCGCCCCACCCCCAAAACAGTGAACTGTTAAACAGCGAACCTGCTGTGCAGATGGAGCGGATCCGCACATCGTACGTGCTCATTTTAAACCATTCTCGGTTACAGCATTGACGTCATTCGGAGTTAGAAGTTGGACAGCGACAGCGTCTCCTTCAGATCGTTCACTTCTTGCACAGTAAGTAAGCTGGTAAAACTGTTAATATGTGCTTGTTTGTGCAGATGGAAAAGTGTGTGAATGTATATGATATGTCTCTTTGCTAAGTGTAACTTTGTAATGACCAGCGACCTTGGTTAACTAGCATTTGGTGCTAGCTAATGTAGATTTGAGTTAAAGCTTGATAAACACCAATAATATTTTGTTTATGACTGATCATCGCTAAATGTCCGCGATGTCTCAGCTAGCAATGTGTGCATGCTAGCAGTGTGTGTATTGTAGCATGTTCCGCAGTTAGCTTTATAGCATGTTCTGTAGCACGTGGTTCACAGCAGTTTACGACAGGAGGTAGAGAAAGCTGCAAAAGAAAAGGGAGGGAAAAGGTAACCTCTGGTTGTGGATCTGTACCGCGTGGCTGAGGCAGACAACAGCTAGGAATAAAATAACCGTTCAGCTTCCACGAGAGTCGCACTTTGTGTGAGATACCACGCATAACAAGGGAAAGCGTTACAGTATGTTTGTATGTTTTCTACCTGACTATGTCACTGTCATGCAGAATCTGATTTGCAAACAGAAGAGAAAGAAGAGGACATTCGACCAATGCGAAAGTGAAAGGCGATGTAAGCATCTTGTAGTTTTATATTTCCACGTAAATTCAACTTTAACTGTCTGAAACACACATGCAAAGACAGCTGTAAAAGGAAAACAGTGTCATGCAGACAATTAGAGTATACATCAGAGGTGTTCAATTCCAGGCCTCTAAGGCTGGTGTACTGCAACTTTTTGATGTGTCCCTTGTCCAACACAGCTGAATGAAATGGCTGAATTACCTCCTTAGTATGCTGTCAAGTTCAGAGTCCTGCTGATGACCTCTATAATTAACTCAGATGTGTTTAAGCAGAGACTCATCTAAAAGCTGCACAACACCAGATTAAAGCCTATATTTGCAGACCCCTGGTATATATTGATAAACAAATAACTCGGGATACAAAAAATAACTGCAGCTTGGCTGATGACAGTTTGAGATTTTTTAATATTAACATGTGGTTAAGTACAAATGAAGATGTGACTGTTATTAATATATTACAATACAGTATAATTATTTAGGGAGGTTATGATGACAACTGACTGTGGTTGTAGACATTTCTTTGGAGATTCGGGTGATGACTGTGAGGAAGATCAACAGAAGAGGAGAGCCAGGGTGCAACCCAAACCCTCAACACTACCACAAGCTCCTGCTGTTCCGCCACCACCTTGTCATGTGCAGAGGAGCTGCACAGTTGTCCTGCCTCCACCGACACAAGTTGAAGGTTGGCCAACAGAACAGCAGCAAACCTCTTCTGAGAGCATCATGTACACACCTAACAGACGAAGAGGTAGAAATGACTTGGGCTCCATTCCCTGCTCTCGTGAGTAATGCATCATATAGTTATACGATTTTGAATAAATATTTGATTGTTTCCCTTTGTATGTTCATCTTCTTGGTATGTGCTCACCCAGAGTTTCCATGGGGCACTAAAATGCATTCAGAAGCATATAATGGATTTTGTTAAATGCAAGGCCTTAAACAGTATGAAGGGGGGGTAATATCATATTGACTTGTTTTCCCTTGTCAAAAACATTCCTGGAGTGTTGCTTTGACTCTCTCATGCATGTTTGAGAAGTCCTTGAATATCTCATGGCAACCATTCAGCTGTGCAAAACACCTGGATGAACCTAACACTGTGGTGCAGCACCAGAGTTTAGGTCTATGTCCCGAACCCGACTGGATATTCAGACCGGCTCCAGCTGCAATTAGATGCTTGATGTTTGGCTAGGCCTTCTGTGGCCTGTTTTTAATAAGCCTACAATATAAAAAATAGATTTTTTGATTTCTGCAAACACCTTGTGTCCTGACGTTTAAAAATGTCTTGGCATATGTTTAAAAAAAACCCAAACAAACTTCATTGTGTTATTCCAGTTGGATTGAAGTTGATTTATTTATATTTCCATTCGTTCTAACAGCTGCAGAAGTCCATATAATAAGCTTTGCTGGAACATATAAAACACCAGCAAGAGCAACTGGCTGCCAAGGTCAATTATTTGACCAGCAGGCTGAGCCCATCTGCCCAGGAGATGGATGTACCTGTCCCTGTCCAGTTTCCACTGTCATCAATGGCAGAAGTTGACAGCTTTGAAGACTGGCTCAAAGATCCTGCACATTTCCAACTGAAGCAGAGTTTGGTGAGTTCTTTTCTTTGTGCTTTTCATTGCAATTTCACTTTACATAATGAGATACTAATCTACTGTTATTAGTGATCAGTTGTTGAGACTTCAAAATCCATAAAGTGAATGTTAACATTTCTATTCATTTTTTACCGCTGCTTTTTAATTTGTTCCATTATAGATTAACTCCCTGGCAGCAATTGGGGGCCATGACGCAAAATGTGTGACTTGGAACATCCTGGCTCACATGTTCAATGATGATGTTGGAAAAATGATCAACTGGAAAGGTGTGAATGGGAAAAAAATCTTTCAGCCAGATGGCATCAAAAACATTGCTCATATGTAAGTATTTGTAATAAATATTTTTAAATAAGTATATATTCAACATTAAGCTGTTTAGTTACTTCAATCCAGTGAACTTGCCTTGTATGAATCTGTCATATTTGCAAATAAGATGTTTAAAATGTTTAAATTTGACAAACAGTTTGTAGAATTCATTGCTCATCAGTATAATTTACACCAGTAAATTAGGTTGATCCAACTGAATTTTCGTGCATAAAGGTAATCTAAAGCAATAATGTAGCTTTAAGAATTAAAGGAAATATTGAGCAGGCTTAATGGATTTGAATTCAGCTCCACTATAGTAAACAAGTTAAACAGACTGTAACAGATTCATGTGTCGAGGTTCTTTTTCAGGCTTTTCAAACACAATGCTGAATGAAACTACATCTAAATAAATTTAACTAAAATTGAATTTATTGCAAGCTTAGACAATTAACTAGCATGATTTAGCATGTGCTGTTCCTCTGTCTTCGTGATCTCTTCTTCACCAGGGTTGTCATGTCACAATAGTCTGAGTTTTTGCAGAATATTTATTTGGACTAAATTTTTTTTGACAAGAAATCAAATAAATACTACATTTTAACAATTTAAGTTGACAAAATACACTGACTATTTTTGTTATTTTGACAAACTTTATTTCTATATTTAGAAATTATACAATTGCAGTATGAGACTAAGACAGATTGTCTGTTTTGGAGAGCATTACCACAGTGTGTACCTGTCACATTGCAAATTGTCATTATGAAATTATTTGTCAATATTTGAAGTTAATTGTCATTATGAAAATCTGCTTTTGTGATTACAGATTGTGTCAGAAAAAATCGGGTTGCTGATGCTTCCACAGAGCAGGATGTCTGCAAGCATGCCATCAGGTGGTTCAACCTGGCAGCAGATAGGGGAACCTCAAGGTGACGCACTGCGACACATGAGGTTCACTCAGCTGATAATGACATGTGATTGACTGTTATGTCCCTTCTGGCTTATTTTGTTTATTGTTTGTGTAATTGAAAGTGTGTGTTTATCTGTGTTAATTTTTGGTTAATTTCTAGGTTAACTTATTGTTTAACTGACATAAACATGTAACTGATGTAAGCAGTTTTGAAAATACAAATACATTTATAAATTTTCATCACGTTTTCATGTTTTTTGTCTCTATTGTCTTGTTATTAGCCACTTGTAGCGATGTGTTGGTCAATCTGGTGTTTGTGCCAGCTCTTTAAGTGTCTCGCCAGAATAACTCATAGGTTGGAGGGAAAGGGGAAGCGTCCAGACAGGCTAGGTCCGGCCCTGCCCATAGATCTTCAGGGAGATTGGTGGAGGTAACTGTCCTGGTACAGAGCAGGAAGGAGACAGGGAGAGCGGTACAGCACAGTTTGTGGACAGCAGATGAGATTAAATACCCAGAGACCCCGTGCATATACAGGGAGATGATGCAAACGACAAGCAGAAATACCCTTTACTGGGATTCTAACAATGCAACAGTGCTACCAACTGTGTCACTGTGGAGCTCCAAAACTAATTTACACATAGCCTAAGTCTTTTGCTGCTTCACAATAAATCATTTTCATGTGTATAAGGTTAAATTGGTGAGATTTTTATGTAGTCATTTCTGGCTGGTAAGCAAGTTTATCTGTATTTACTTTTGTTAACTCATGATTAATAAAGAATTTGGACCAAATGAGTTCACCTCCGATATAAGTATCACAAACGGGTACAGACCATATCCGGGCCAGATGACGTATTCTATGAACGGGTCCAAAACGGATCCGGGCTGGATGACATATTCTATGAACGGGTCCAAAACGGATCCGGGCCGGATGAGGCTCTGAATGAGTGGATCCGGATAGGGTCTGGCCCAGATCCGTGATCCTTATCCGTTCTGGATCCTTTGCGGTGTGCAAGTGGACTCCGATCTGGATCTGTTTTGTGGATCCATTCCAGAGCCTACGCTACATCTGGAACTGATCCATTTGCTATCTGGGAAGTCTGTCTGAACCAAAACAATTACTGTTTGTGAATTTGGCTCCCCTAGGCTGACCTTGGTCAGCTTTCTCAATTTCTTCTCAGAATTTTATGTAAACAAGATGCTCTTCCCCCTCTCTCTAAGGTCTCTGCCTGTGGATCTACTCTGGGCTGGCTGATAAACATTCCATCACATTATCAAAGACAATGGCCTCTTGACGTGATTCATGGACTTATCTGCAAACACACATGCACACACACACACTCATACAACATACACCACATCGTCTTCCACCGCCTCTAAACACACACACTTTCCGCCGTTTCTGAGTCATCTCTCTTACTCCACCCCCCCTCCCCTCCCTCTTTCATTATCTTAGTTCATAATTCTTACGTCGGCTGCTTAGCGGGCTTTTTGGTACTTTTAGAAACTTCTGTACCGTTAGTTTTAGCATTGTCATGTTTTGCCTAAATCAGCATTTTTGGTGTCTCAGACGGTCGCATTTTTAGCACTTTTCATGTGCAAATTAGAGACAGATGTGCTAGACCTATATATTAATGATACATATCACTGAAATCTGCAAGCTTTATATTTTCAAAAGAGGTGTAACAT
>NC_051442.1:23975537-24015616 GCF_001649575.2 Kryptolebias marmoratus
TGAAATATGGACACTTGCACGTACAAGATGACTGCAGTTCACAATGACAAAGTCAAGAGCAAGTCACCATGCTGCAGTTCTTGGTTTACAAAACAGGAATATATGTATAAACAATTGTATGGGTGGATTGCAGATGACTGTGAACATTGCGTTTGCAATCGTTCAGTGGCAAAACAGTTTCAGATTCTGTTGAACTGCTGCCACACTCGATGGGTGGAAAAAGTCCTGGGATCACGGCAAATGAGCAGCTCATTGTGCCGAGTCCACAGATACTTTAGTCCAAATGAATCTGATTCTGAAACAAGAAAATTCTAATCAATCATGACAACTGGTCTCGAGAAAAAACGTATTCCACATTGTAGCTCTTGTTGTTCTTATGCAACCACAATAACTGTTACATGAAAAACGGTTGTAAATCAACTATATGAAGCAATCAATTCAGTATAAATTACTAAATATACTTAAGATAATACTTCAAGTCAATTGAAAGTTGTTTCTATGGTTGAAACTCCCGGTGCATACGCTGTTGTTATGACAACACGTGGCAGTAAATGTTTCACCCCCTTTATTGGGGCATTTTCAAAAAGGTCAATTAAATTTTTTTACACATATAAGAAAATACACAATTTTTCTTAATATCTATTGAATATGAAGTCACCGTTTAGGTCCATTTGGCCCCAAAACACACGGCTGGATACCATGGCAACCACTTAATAATATGACAAAATATTTTGGGAAAGATTTACACTAGCCAAGTACTATTCACACACCCAGTTTCATTAAAATCCATGAGATGTCACTTTCCATGTTTTTTGCAATATTACTGATTTTCTCTGTCAGCTGCTCTTAAACATTCCAATAGTTCTCATAACCTGCCATAACTCATGCTATATTTGTTTGTTCCAATAAACGTCACAAACAGTGCAAGACTTGTGTGTGTGTGTGTGTGCGTGTTTTGATATAAATATGATCTTACTCCAATGGGAAGAACTCATTGTTTAGGGTAACCTTTTGAGACTGATAAACATATAAATCCTAGATAACCGTGGCCCATGGTTTATAATTTATGAACTGTTAATGATTCATAACTTCTCCATCCTATAACATGTACCCTCTACATGGCGTTACGTGATGCGCTTTCAATGCCCACCGAGCCTTGGTGTTTCTGGCTATTTGGTTTACAATAATGTGAAATCAGTTTAAGTGTTTTCCATACTTCTGCTTTGTAATTCCAATGATCAGATACAAATCAGCTTATAACAAAAAACAATCAGTGTCATTAACATGTCTTTGATTTTAGCTATAACCTTTAAGTCTGGTTCACTTGAGTGCTCGGTTGTTGTAATATTAGGCTGGTCCACTGAAATGTTAATCTTGTATTGTGGAAACTCCTTATAACCCATAGTTAGTGCTATTGCCTTTGATCACTACACTCTGTGGGGCTCAAACAGACTGTGATAAGAGGGTGTTGATCAAGGAAAATTAAACAAGGACCCTGCACCTTCTCTTTCTTTTGTCAGGGTTAGAGGACATCAGTAAATTTAATTACTAACTTTTTTGTTTGTTGTGCTTTTGATCGCAAGACAGACAAGCAATTAGTAAGCTTCTGATAATGGTGCATGATGTGACTTCCAGTAGCTGCTGTGGCCACTTGATACTCACAGTGGCAAATTATCTCCTCAGGTGGGACCTTATACCAACCTGTTGCCATGCTGACATCACAGGGGCAAGTGTTAACACAGGTACTACCTCCAGGAACCATCCAGATCCAGAACTCACAGGTAATACAATAAAAATGGCAGTGCCTCTGCCAACTCCCCATTATCTCACCACCCTGTTTTATTTATTTATTTTTATTAACCTTTATTTAGCCAGGTAGATAAGATAAAATAAATTTGTCATTATAATCTTACAGATCACAACAAAACTAAAATTGTGCTTGACTCAAGTTAAAAAAGCACAGTAAAAAAAAAGAATTATTCTTGTAAATATTGCAAATACTGTAAAATATTGCACATCATAAATAAGTATGTATATGTGTACATAATGAATATGTATATTTGTGCATTTCCAGAATTTACATTTCTACAGGGGGTGGATGGGTGACAAGAACAAAAATTCTTACATCTTTGTTTTTAGTGGCATGATTGTCATTGGGTAGAAACTGTTTTTTATGTGGTTTGTCCTGGTTTTCATTGCTCTATATCTCTTACCTGATGGCAAGAGCTGAAAGAGGCAATGACCAGGGTGTGACGAGTCGTTCGAAATGTCCATAGCTTTCTTGCAGCACCTGGAGGTGTAAATCTGTTCCAGGGTGAGAAGGGTGCGGCCTATTGTTTTCTCTGCTGCCCTAACAATTCTGTGGAGCGCCTTCTTGTCCGAGGTTGTGCTGCTCCTGTACCAGACACACAGACCGTACATCAGCACTGTCTCTATAGAGCAGTCACCTCTGTCAGCCCGCCACAGGGCAGCTGTGGCTACAATGTAGCTTACCGCCATCAGTGTGAATGTGTGGATGAATGGGTGAATGATTGTAGTGTAAAGCGCTTTGGGGTCCTTGGACTAGATAAAGCGCTATATAAGTGCAAGCCATTTTACCATTTTTTTTACTAGTGATAAAAGGCCAGCAGCAGGTCTTGAGGGAGACAGTTCATCTTGATAATTCTCAGAAAGTACAGTCTCTGCTGCGCCTTCTTCAGCAGCTCCTTGGTGTTGGTGCTCCAGGATAGATTGTCCTCCAACTCCATGCCCAGAAACCTGAACCCTGGGACCCTCTTCATAGAGGTTCCACTAATGATGAAAGGGTGATTGGAGACACAGTCATGAGGTTTGCCAAGGTTTGCCAGCTTGAACACCAGACTATGGGGGAGGATGATATTAAACGCAGAGCTGAAGTCTACAAAGAGCATTCTGACGTAGCTCCCCTGCTGCTCCAAGTGGAAGGAAGGATCTTCTGTGGACCTCTTTGCTTTGTAGGCAAACTGAAAAGGGACCAGCTCGGCAGGCAAGCTAGGATGTGACTCACCAGTATCTCGAAGCACTTCATGATGACCAGTGTGAGTGCCACTGGGTGGTAGTCATTCAGGGTGTCGGTGTTAGTTTTTTTCAGCAGTGGCACAATAGTAGAGGTCTTCAAGCAGGGAGGGACAGTGGCCTGAGACACCTTTGGGTCCCGTAGCCTTCCTTGGGTTCACCTTCCTCAACACCCGCCTCACCTCACACTCCTCTACTGTGAAAGCACGGCTGCTGTAGACTGGCGACTGTGATGGAGCTCTCTTTGGTGTCACCTCACAGCGGGCAAAAAAGATGTTCATCTCCCCTGCCAGGGAAGCAGTTCCCTCCATGCATTGGTGGTTGCTGGCTCTGTGGCTGGTGATGTGTTGGACACCCTGCCACACCTGCCTGGTGTTGTTACTCCTGAGCTGGTCCTCAATTATCCCTATGTATGATGCCTTGGTCTGGCAGATGCCTCTTTTCAGATTGGCTCTAGCAGAACTGTAGAGTGCTTTGTCCCCTGACCTGAAAGCAATGTTCCTGGCTTTCAATAGGCCTTGGATCTCCTCAGTCATCCACGGCTTTCTAGTAGGATAGATCCTCATGCGTCTATTCCTGGTGAAATTGACCGTGCAGAACCTGATGTAATCCAAGACTGTTGAGGTGTAGTTCTCCAGGTCCTGGTTTGCAAAAACCTCCCAGTCAGTTCTCTGGAAGCAGTCCTGTAATTGGTGAGAGGCATCCTCTGGCCAGATAGAGACAGTCTGGGTTGTGATGGGAACACGTTTCCAGAGGGGGGTGTAAGCAGGGATCAGAAGCAGGGACAAGTGATCAGACTGGCCAAGATGTGCTAGAGCTTTAACTCTATAGGCCTGTCAGCTTATTCAGTGTTTTATCACACCTGGTTGTACACTATACATGTTGATGGAATTTAGGGATGACTACTTTCAGATCAGCATGGGTAAAGTCCCCAGAAACAATGTGAGCAGCCACAGGATACTTGTTCTGATTGTTGCTGATGGTATTGTACAGAAGCTCCAGGGCCGAGCTAGCGTTAGCATCGGTGCTATGTACACAGCAGTAAGTAGAATGGCGTTTATCTCACAGGGGAGGTATCAGGGTCTGCATTTAATTGTGATGAACTCCACGTCAAAGGAGCAATGACTAGCAACTACTGTGGAGTTTGTGCACCAGCTGTTATTTACATAAATGCATAGACAACCTCTGACCAGTCTTGTCGGTGTGCTACAAAGTCTACTAGCTCGATAGCCGTGTCCGGTATGATTGGATTTAACCACGTCTCCGTGATCAACAGAATACAGCAGTCCCGGATGAGTTTTTCAGTTGCAACCCACAACTTCCATTCATCCAGATCTCGTTGAGATTAAAAATCTCTTTTCCAATAGAGAGCTGACCAAGAATTGCATTAACACAAATGTTTCAAAACATAACAACTACAGTTATCAGAGCACAATTAAAATACACCAAAGTAAATACTAGGAATTAAAGAAAAGAGAAAAGAAAAAGAAAAACCTAAAAAAAGCTAAAAAAAACCCATACCAGTTCAAACATTTACAAACAGATGTCTAATTCACAAAATCATTAGGAATGGCTTTAAAAAAACATTTAAAGAGACCAAGTCCTTCAACTTCAAGACTTTCTGCAGTTGATTCTTGTCTGAACGATCAGCAAACTGGAATCAATTTTTTTTTTGCCATACTCTGTACGGATGTTAAATGATAAATGACCTCCACATGTATAGAACTTTATCAAGTCTCAGAACTCCAAAGCACTTTACACTACAATCAGTCATCCACCCATTCATACACACATTCACACACTGAAGGGGAAAAAAATTGGGGTTAAGCTACACTGTAGCCACAGATGCCCTGGGGCAGACTGAAAGAAGAGAGGCTGCTTCAGTCAGTGCCACTGGGCCCTCTGACCACTGCCAGTAGGCCAGGCAGGTGAAATGTTTTGCCCAAAGACACAATGCTTGAGATGGACAGAGCGGCGGTTCAAACCCACTGGTTACACAACCCCCTACCTCCCGAGCCTCCGCCGCCCTCATTAGGTAAATCATTAGAGCACAGAAAGTAACCTCTTGTTGACTTCTTAACATTAAAGGACAGGAGATAAGAAGGCAATAAACCCAAGATCATCTTATAGGGCCTGCAAAGAGTTTGCCAACTTTTTCACAGAGAAAATTACAAAAATTAGAAGGTTAATCTGCTCATCCACACCAAACCCAATCCTGATGCCACGATGCCAAACATATCAAATGCAGAGAAAATGGCTGTATTTCACCAACTCACCCATAAAAGCTTAGAAGAAATTATAAATCAATTAAGCTCATCCTCCTGCTGTCTTGATATCCTTCCTACAACCTTCTTTAAGAAAGTTCTTCCTGTCACTGCATCTGACTTGATTCAAATAGTAAACTCATCTCTCTCATCAGGTGTTTTCCCCCAGGTTCTAAAAACAGCAGTTATCAAACCTCTGTTAAAAAAAAGAACAATCTAGATAAATCCCTATTGCAGAATTACAGGCCAATCTCCAACCTTCCATTCATCAGCAAAATTACTGAAAAAGCTGTATTTCAACAGTTAAATAGCTTCTTAAACACGACCAACCACTTCAATATCCTTCAGTCTGGTTTCCGTGCTCACCACGGCACTGAGACTGCCCTTGTCAAAGTGTTCAATGATGTCCACATAAATACAGACTGTGGAAGAACCACAGTGCTGGTTCTACTGGACCTTGGACCATGAAATAACCTAGTCATTCAGTATATTCAGGTAGTCAGCTGACCTCATTCTTTGAACACATACTGTTGCTGAACCTCAACCTGACAAACTGCAGCAACCCCAGATCATAGCACTGCCCCCACAGGCTTGTACTCTAGGCATGATGGGTGCAACACTTCACCTGCCTCTCTTCTTACCCTGATGCACCCATCACTCTGGAACAGGGTAAATCTGGACTCATCAGACCACATGACCTTCTTCCATTGCTCCAGAGTCCAATTTTTATGCTCCCTAGCAAATTGAAGCCATTTTGTCCTGTTAGCCTCACTGATTAGTGGTTTTCTTAAGGCTACACAGCTGATCAGTCCCAATCCCTTGAGTTCCCTCCAGGGCATCAGCCTTTTTTCATTGCTTTCATGAGGGTTGCAACTTCAGTTGTAGTATCTATTCATCCATCTTTTTCTGCTTATCCGGGGTCGGGTCGCGGGGGTAGCAGCCTAAGCAGGGAGACCCAGACTTCCCTCTCCCCATCCACTTGGGCCAGCTCCTCTGGGGGAATCCCAAGGCGTTCCCAGGCCGGCCGAGAAACATAGTTCCTCCAGCGTGTCCTGGGTCTTCCTCTGGGCCTCCTCCTGGTGGGACGTGCCCTGAACATCTCACCAGGGAGGCGTCCAGGAGGCATCCTTACCAGATGCCCGAGCCACCTCAACTGGCTCCTCTCGACGTGGAAAAGCAGCGGCTCTACTCTGAGTCCCTCCCGGATGATCGACCTTCTCACCCTATCTCTAAGGGAGAGCCCAGACACCCTGCGGAGGAAACTCATTTCAGCCGCTTGTTTTCGTGATCTTGTTCTTTCGGTCACTACCCAAAGCTCGTGACCATAGATGAGGGTAGGAACATAGAGCGACCGGTAAATCAAGAGCTTCGCTTTTTGACTCAGCTCTCTCTTCACCACGACAGACCGGTACAGCGCCCGCTTCACTGCAGACGCTGCACCAATCCGCCTGTCGATCTCCCGCTCCATTTTCCTCATTGGTGAACAAGACCCCGAGATACTTAAACTCCTCCACTTGGGGCAGGACATCCTTCCCGACCCGGAGAAGGCACTCTACCCTTTTCCGGCTTAAGACCATGGCCTCGGATTTGGAGGCACTGATCCTCATCCCGGCTGCTTCACACTCGGCTGCGAACCGCTCCAGCGAAAGCTGTAGATCACGGCCTGATGAAGCCAATAGGACCACATCATCTGCAAAAAGCAGAGACATGATCCTAAGGCCACCAAAACGGATCCCCTCAACACCTTGGCTGTGCCTAGAAATTCTGTCCATAAACATCATGAACATGTGACAAAGGGCAACCTTGGCGGAGTCCAACTCTCACCAGAAACAAGCCCAACTTACTGCCGGTAATATGGACCAAGCTCTGACACCAGTCATATAGGGACTTAACAGCCAGTATCAAAGTGCCTGGTACCCCATACTCATGGAATATCCCCTACAGCAAGGGTGTCAAACTCCAGGCCTCAAGGGCCGCTGTCCTGGAGCTTTTAGGTATTTCTGCTCCAACACACCTGATTCTAATGGTTTGATTACCTCCTCACCAAATCATCAAGTCCTCCAGGAGCATGGCAACAAGCCATCCATTTAAACCAGGTGTTTTAAAGCAAGAACACATCTAAAACATGCAGAACAGCAGCTCCCGAGGAATGGAGTTTGACAACTGTGCCCTACAGGGTTCCCCGAGGGACACGGTTGAATGCCTTCTCCAAGTCCACAAAACACATTCGACTGGTTGGGCGAACTCCCACGCACCCTCTAGGACCCTGCTGAGGGTATAGAGCTGGTATAGTGTTCCACGACCAGGATGAAAACTCTTCCTGAATCTGAGGTTCGACTATCCAATGGACCCTCCTTTCTTCTACCACTTATTTGCATTATAAGAAGTAAACAGAGTGTCAATAGCCTGAAAGTGCCTTGAGAAGGAGTTCGCAGCTGCCACCCTACAAGTGTTACTGTAAGTCTTTTTTTCAGGTTTATGAGAAGTGTACACATGACCATCTCTTGAACGTCCACACTGTCTCCATATCAGATACCAAAATTGTTAAGTCTCTTACAATTCTAAAGTCGTGATTACACCTGGAACTCCTGTGGCCATTGTTCCCTTGTTTATTATCAAACTCCGGGTCATTAACTTGCTGTACAGCATTGTGCATGGCTGGCACGACTGAAGAACACAGTTGGTTAACTGTGTGTAATATACTTTGGTAATTAAAGTTACAAAAAAGTTTGTTGTTAAGCTTTTATTGGTCTAATATTAAAACAAAGAAACCAACACATAAAAAAAACCTAGAGAAATTGCATGTTTTGTGAAAATACAGCATAGATGTTGAGTGCTGAATGACAACTAAAATTTGCTAAAGAAGCTAAAACTACATTGTTAAAGCTGAATTAAGCAGACCACTAGCTGGAAGCAATATAAAAACAGAACTCTAGCTGAAAACTGAAAAAGGGAAAACACTATCTAAAAACTAAAAGAAACAGAACACTAATTGAAAAGCTACAAGAAACAAAACACTAGCTTAAAGATAAAAATGCAGAACACTTCCTAATTGAAACAGACTACTAAGTGAAAACCAAAGAAGCAAAACCTAGCTAGAAGCTAAAAGGAACGAAAGTCAATCTAAAAGATTAAAGAAGCAGAACTTTAGCTAAAAGCTAAAGGTGTGAGGATTGCATGTTTTGTACAGCAAGAGGCGGAGCTAATTACCCACACCTGTGCCTGATGATTGCTGATCCCCACCTGGTGGGTATTTAAGATCCAGTCCTGCCAGAGTTCAACGGTGGATTATTGCATAACTATTGGAAGAATTATCAGTCTGTCTTTGCTCCTGCCTCTGTGAAGAACCCAATAATCTCAGTCAGACCAAACAAGCCTCTGGACTATCTACGCCACCACAACGTGCTCTGCTCCGACCTGCCACTCTCTCTCAGCCGTCTCCTCCTGGACTGGAATCCTCCCTTCTCTCAGTGCCCATCACCGGGACCGTGCTGTAAGGAGAAGAATTCAATTATTTCTCACACCGCCCTAGCTGTTTACCCACATGTCCTCCTTTCATTCCAGCACTGCTGTTCACCTGCCACAAAATAAAGCACTGTTACTTAACATATGGTATCCGAGTCCTCTCGGTCTCTGCCAACACGGCTCTGGGTTTAAAATTACATTACCGGTATGACAAAAGGAAAGCTAGAAAGACCAGAATACTGGCTAAAAGACAAAATAAGTAAAATGCTAGCCAAAAGCTAGAACTAACAAAATGATAGCTAAAAGTAGAAAAAGGCTAGCTAAAAGCAAAAGGTAACAAAACTGAGTCCTGTTTACTTTTTTTGTAACTCTTCAAACATGTTTGTCTGGTAAATGTTCAGTTGTATTTTTCTTGATGATATCACACACAGTAGAAAGGGCATCTTACATCTAAATGTTAGACAAAAAATTATTACCTTCCAGTCTGTATTTGTTTTGCCAGTGTTTGAAAGTTGGCATGCAACCCTAATCTATAAGTTCACCAGGAAGTTGCTGAAGACCGAATAGTCCAACAGAAATCATTGCTTAGAGTGCATGTTTCAAAAACTAAAGTCTGTCTGAGAGGCTTAGGTGAACACAGATAAACAAAGCAAAGCAAAACACAGCTTCAGAGCCATGCAGGGAAATTAAAACTTTATGCCTGACCCTCAGTCCTCCTCATAGAAGACACTCAGCAGCCTTTTTTTTCTTAATTTAAGTATCATTAGTCAGTTTCAGTTGCTATGGTGACACATCAGAAGATGTTTCTGCCCTTGCTTCAAAAAAGAGAAGAAATTGGTAGTCTTTTTGTTTCCGTGGCAACAATAACTGAGCCTAAGCGTTCTTTCTCTCTTTTCTTTCCTCTTGCTTTTTAATGTCTTTAATATAAAGGTAAACATGGACTTGTCGTCTTTGTTGGACAGTGAAGACAAGAAGTCCAAGAATAAGAGGGGGGTCCTGCCCAAACATGCCACAAACATCATGCGCTCCTGGCTCTTTCAGCATCTCATGGTGAGGTTGGAAGACAGGTTTGAAATGATTGCATGAAAAATATGAGGGAATCGGAAGATGGAGAGAATGATGTGTAAAGAACAGGGATTAGGCATAAAACAGAGGACAGACACAATTAATTTTTATTGCCTGCTGCCAAAGGTGAAGCGCCGATAATGTTTTTCACTGTGTCTGTGTGAGTTTTGCCTATTTACAAAATATTACATGAACCAGATCACAATTTTTGATGAAACTGTCATGAGGTAATCCTTGGGTGTACATCTATCACTGATTACCTTGTGGAGTCAATATCCAAGATGGCTGCCACATCTGAGCAACCTTGTTAAGCACAAAAATGGTTAGAAGTTATAACCAGTTTTACAGATGTTAAATCAAAATTCGGTCACATACTACAAGCACAACACCGTGCTTTTTTCAGCTGTTGACATCAACCCTGTTTGTCTGTTTGCAAAATATCTCTTGGACCACTGGATGGATTTTAATTAAACTTTCACAAAGCAATCATTAGATCATTAAAACCTTTGGAGTCAGTCAAATTCAAGATGGCTTATTGACCTTTGCCAGCGCACAAGTGGTTGTAAATTACTCAAATTTAGTGTAAAATATATATAATTCGAAATGATGTAAAGTTTATGCATTAGTAGCTTAAAGTCATCCTCAACACATACCCCAATCACAAACACATTTTACAAAACGTAGCTATGACAGATTGATGAATCCTGAATATAAACTGACATGAAAGACAGTGGGTGATATGGATTCCTTCAAGAAATTCTAGGCCTTTATTTCTAACATAAGTCACCACCTATCAAAGAGTTTCAGATTAATGCTGTTTATCATAACTTGAAACTGCAATAAAAAGCTGAGATGGTGCCTCTTCCTTGTTTCAGCATCCGTACCCAACAGAAGATGAGAAGAGACAGATTGCTGCACAAACAAGTCTTACCCTTTTGCAAGTGAACAACTGGTAAGATGCTGAAAATCTAACTGTGAAAGAGAAAAGCATGTGTGCTAAAGACTAAATTTCCATATGTAGAGTGGAAATCCACATGTTCATCTTACTTTAGTGCTCACATGAGTGAGGAGGCCTTTGCATTGATAACATTGTGTCACCACCTGCTGGTCATTTATAACAAGTACAGATTAGACAATTTTTTTTTTCTTCTTGGACATTCTTTTACATAGCAAAGGAATTCTGCGCACCTAGACTGATCACTGTCCATCACAACAGTCCACAATTATTGAGTGATAGATATCACCAGACTTGTGGACAGATTTATCTTGTGATTTTTCTAGCCTACTTCAGTTCAATTTAGTTTGTTTATATAGTGCCAATTCACAACAAGACATCTTAGAGCACTGTACACAAACATTCACATACATCATAAAAAACAATTAGTAAAAGTTATCTTCACTTCATCACAATCTCCCATACTGAACAAGCACATTACCAACAGCGGAAAGGAACAACTTCTTGAAACAGGAAGAAACCTCTAGCAGAACCAGGCTCACGATGGCAGTCATTTGTCTTGACCAGCTGGGTTTGAGGACAGAAAAGAGACCCAGACAAACACAGAAAGGCTGGTTCAGGTGTAGTTTCTAAGGGCTGACCACTCATTCGATCATTCTATTGTTGACCACTCATTGTGCTTTTACAGTACAAGCCACAGTTACACACACCAACTGACTGAGGCCCATCTACATAGGAACGGTTTGTATGAATACATAAAAGTTTTACTGATTCAGCCTTAAGTCTACACAGAAATTGTGTTTTAGGAGCTTTTAAATTGTATTTTTTGAAACTGGGTCACATAGTGGAAAAATCTTCTAACACCAGCCTTGCATTTTTCTGTGGACAGCCTAAACACAATCTTTTGAGAACAATGATGTCATAGATCCACCTCTAATCTGACCTACAACCCCAAACATGATAACCGTGTGCTGGAAATGCTATTTTCTCAACTATAGCAAAACATTCATATACTATATTACTTCAATGAACATACAAGGCTGATGAACAATAACAATGCCTTAAACAAAGCAGGTAAAAAAAAATGATTATACCCCCAAAATTTTGTTTTTTCTTTCTTTCTTTTAACTTTTTTTCTGTCAACAGTACTAAAAGTCAAAAGTTGCAGAAAAGGATCCACAATATACTTAAAGTAAACTTAAAAGTGAGTAGTAGGAATTGTCATAACTCGGGAGGTACTGTCCAGAAGAGCGAAACCAAGACCAAAACACGGAGACGGAAGTAAAGGTAAGTGAATTTATTTACAGGGTGAGACTATATACAGTGGGCGGTGTCCGGAGTGGTCTGCAAGAGAAGGAGAGCTAGGTGAGTCTCGGGTACAGGTCTTGATCCACACGGCAACAAGGAAGTGGTTATAATGTCTCTTTGTTTGCTTACAGATCCAGAGGGTGAATGCAGCGCCGATGAGAGGAGGAGAGAATTCCAGGTGTTCCAGGAGTGACGAATTAGATCCAGCAAGGTAAGTAGCAGCGTGGTTCCAGGTAAGTGATCCTTAGTATCCGTAATCGTGGCGTGGCAAGAAAAACCTAGGACACAGGCAACAACAAAGAACATGGTTAACACTAGGAGCTAGAGTTCAGGTTAGACGCTGAAGCGGAGAATCTAACCCAGTAGGTTCGATGCTCCAGCGAAGGTCTGATCACCGCCTGCTGCTTAAATCCTGGCTGGTCTCATCAGTGGTATGAGGAACACCTGTGGAACAATAATTAGTGGCGCCGCCCAGAGGGCGGAACCAAAACCCAGATCCTCACAGGAATATTGTTTTAAAAGATCAATATTTGTATGCGTAAATCATTTACCAAGATTTGCTTTCAACAATCTGATGAAAATTGTTCCCTCCAGCCCCTCTCTAAATATTGGGCCTGAAGAGTGTTCATTATAGCCATGTATTTGGGCTAACAGGACAGTACCTACTGTAGTGTACTTTAAGTTTCACTCTGTCATCAGACAAGACAACATATTTGGTTCTTGCTCTTGTATTCACCATCCTCATCTTTCTAATGGTTTTTGAGAAATGGCTCTTTGAATATTGGAGGTTTTACCCCATTTTTGACATTGCAAATCAAAAATGTTTATTTAATAGTATTTCAAAAGGTAATATCTTCCAAGTGAATGACATCTTTGGCTTGAAAAGTGCTATCCTGGGTAATTTTGGTCCAAATGTTAAGAATCTGGTATCAAAACGTTTCTCTTTTTATTCTCAAGTTATTACACCTACAAATCTTTTTAAAAGCAAAAATTAAAAAAAAGATTTCAAGGTCCTCCCATGAGGCAGGGAACTCTTACAGTGACCATTAATGCCAGATTATTTTAGGATACGTGTGTGTTGGAGTAAGATTAGCTTCTACATAGCATAAAACTGGACTTAGTTGACTGAGATAGGGTTCTAGATAAAATTACTTTGCTAGTTTTGGCTTAGCTAATTGAGCACCTGGGCATTTACACATGGTAATGCCACTTGTTCAACATAATTTTACACATCTTACGGCTATATAATCAAATGTTTTACTTCGTTTCTCGTCTCCTTTGTTGTTTTAAGAGTTTGAAATACAGGTGTTTTTGGCCAAAAATGCTCTGGTATTAATTCCAATTTTGTTTTGTATGAATGATATGTTGTGATTATTTATTTTACAAAGTATAATAAAAATTAAAAGTAAATAAAACAGGTCTGAGGCAGACTTAAAAGGTAAGTGATTTTATTTACAGGTGAATATGAAATGTACATCCAGGTTATCGTCAGGAGGATCTGAAATGGGCGAGGAGGCACAAGGTGAGTCTCAGGTCTTGAACTGCTTGAGGAGTTAGGAATTGGTAAATCAATGTTCTTCTGTCTTACTGTTTCAGGAGCGTTGAGGAGCGTGGAGGCGACGAGGAAAGAGGAGGAGGCAGTCCAGGTGAGGAGAGGAGATCCAGAGCTCCAGTGGCAGGTAAGTTCCTTCAGGCAGAGTCCGAGAACGAGAGACCAGATCCAAAACGTGATGCAACCTGAGACACAGTAAACAACACGAGACATAAGTTACTTGGTGGAGACGTTAGTCAGATAACCAAGGGGCTGTAGTCTCTACCCAAAAGGCGCAATGCTCCAGCGAAGATCTGAACCCGAGTGAAGCCTTAAATACTGGTGCTGCTCATCACGGGAAATCAGCCACAGCTGAGGAAGAGAGTTACCGGAACAGCCAGCAGGGCGGAGACAGAAACCAGATCCTCACAAAGTTTAGCTTTAGTTTCATTCAATAGACTGAGATTCCATGCAATGCATTACAACAAAACAAATTATTCAGTTATTATTATGGAAATATTTTCACTACCTAATAAAAAAGACCAGTCACAAACATGTCTGGTTTAAAAATTACAATACAATTTCATAAAACCTGACTCACATTTAAACAAAAATGCAAAAATGAGGCCTGCTGAATAATTAGTAAACCTACTGGCAACAAATATGTTTAACCATATTAGTATCTCAACAGTTAGCAGCAAAATGTATTGCTTACAATATAAATATTAAAGCACAAGTTAACTTTTTCTTTCTATGATATTAGTTGGTCTCCATTAAGGGCACAAATCCCAGGTGGATGTGGGGGGTCTGGACCCCCCAATTTTGGAAAAACAGAGATTGTCCCCCCAAATAAATCACTGCACAAAGTATACTTTTAGGCAATATAACAAACAGAATTCAAACCCACCATTTATTTAGGCAAAACAAAACATTTACAAAACATTATGTTCCTCCCGTCATCATTCTAATAGTTGTATGGTCCATCACATGACATTTTAGAAAGCCCATCCTCCAAAGCCCCTGTGTTAGTACATAGGTCAGAGGTCCTGCTTTTCATCTTGGAGACCTGGGTTCCATTTCTCGAACCTACACTAATTTCCTTTTAATGTTTTACTTTTCTGCTGCTGCTTAAATGAGTTGCTTCCAGTGACTAGTTATTTTGCAAAAGTTCACCATCAACAAATGACATGTCACACATTTTATATATTTCCACTTCTCAATAAAATTAAACATTTGGATTAAGACTGTATTTTCATCATCTCACAATTTAATCTTGTGTGAACACCCAGCCCTACTGCTTAAACATTAGCTAACCGCACAAACTGCGTTACATTTACTGCGAAAAAAAAGATAAGACGTGTTTCTTCTGTAACTCAGAAGTAATTGAATGTCTGCCTGAGGACTGGAGCTGTGGATAAGGAATGGCTTCAGTAGATAGTGTTGAAAAAAAAAAGACTATGTCATTGGCCGAATAGTGACACCACCTGTCTTTCAATTAGAAGACTACGGTTTGAATCCCCAAAACATCCATTTTCTTTGCTAGTTCTTCATGTTGTTTTTCTTCTTCTAGAATAAATATAAGTAGCTTTTTTTCTGCAGCGTGAACACATAAATATTTATGAATACTATAGTTAGGCTAATTTGAGTTTTTGTTTACACATTTCTATTGCAACACTGAAAGTAAGCACGTGCCCCTTTTTCCTTGTGGTGGTGATGTAAATGTTTTTGGACTTTATTATTGTCCTTTGTTATTGTGTATGGATGCGTGCCACATAATTAGTGACTTGTATGCTTATATGGTTTTATATTGTAATGTGTTCTGTAGTTAGACTGTTCCAGGGGCATTTCTGTAGTTATACATTTCTTACAGCAGCTCTGGAGTTGGATGTCATGACAGTTCACAATGGTGGGAGATTTGTCTCTGTATGGCTCTGGCCTACAACAGCTATTCAATAAACCTTTCCAACTTTAATGAGAGTCACCCTTGCCTTAAGTTAAAATGCCTAGACAGAGAAAGAGTTACAATATTTTTAAAAAGCAGAGAATAAAAGTGTTGTAAGACATCTGGCCCAGAAGCAGAACCAAGCACCATAATGAATTAAAAAAAGATGAAGAAATAATTTCAAATGTTTTAAAAACAATATGGAGAGAGAAATACGTTTGACACGTTTCTAAAACTGGTTTACAGTAATTAATGTTTAACTGTCTTTTTATTTTACAACAGTATATTTGACTGGTATACTTCATGGTATGATATGGTATCCCCCCACACCCCCTCCTCTCCCTCCCTCCTCTCAAAAAAGGAATCATAATGGAGACCACTTTTAGTTTGCTCCTGTTTATGTCAGCATTGCTGCGGTTCTTCTCCTAGGCACTAGGTGTCACAAATGAAAAACAATACCGCTAATCCCCAGAAAGTCAGAAGAAGAACTGTCCACTGAAAAAAAAGTAAGAGAGTGATCCATTTTTGACAAAAAAATAAAAATAAAAATGAAATCCGGTCAGACTGTACAGGCCTCATTTAGCAGATCAAAGGTTAGGACAAAACAATTATGACAAAAGGACTGAACACGTATGGGTTGTTTGGAAGGGCTGCACCAGAGAGCATGACATGAAATACAATGTATCACTTTAACAAGGAGTATGTATTCTTTCTAGCTCCCATTTATATCAGTAAAACCCTCTCTGAGCTAATGGGTGCATCATTACATGTGTATTGTAAGCTTCCTCCTGATAAACTATAAAAAAGATACATTTAATACCACAACATGGCATTTAACAAGAAAACAATGTACAAAAAGAACTCAAAGTGATTGCTTATATTATTGTAAACTTAAATCTTATTTGGTAAAACCACATTTAAACAGAAAGTTTAAGGCAGCGAAACAAAAACATAAACTTAATCCAAGTGCTCAGAGCGGAACACAGGAACGGACGGAACAAGATACTAAGGACACAGATCTGGAACATAGTACAAGGACAAATGAACAATGATCCGACGGAGCAGTGGAGAAAGTGACCGGGTTTTAAACACAGAGGATAATGAGGTAAGTGGGCACAGGTGAGTGATCGTAATTACTGGCAGGTGGAGATGGGCGTGGCAGGTAAACAGATGACAAACTGGGGAGAGATAGATGAAACACACACAGACACAAGAGACAAAGACAGAAAGAACAAGAACCAAACTAACAACATAACTGAATAAAATAAACAATAAACTCAAACTGAAACACAAAGACAACACACTGAATACAAAAAGCCAAATCCTAACACTAGAAAGTGCAGTTACTTGTTTAGAATGCTTTTTTGCATTAAAACTCACCAAGATGACCATACAGTTTAGCAAGGCGTGTCTACAGCCTGCCTCCTTCCTTTTCAAAAGTGCAGCATATTCTGATACCGGAAAAAAAGTTAAAAAGAAGGATCACACTTTCTCTTTTCAATATAAAAGAGCATGAGTGCATTAG
This sequence comes from Kryptolebias marmoratus, assembly GCF_001649575.2. Lineage (NCBI taxonomy): Eukaryota > Metazoa > Chordata > Actinopteri > Cyprinodontiformes > Rivulidae > Kryptolebias > Kryptolebias marmoratus. Next base: position 23,992,626 of record NC_051442.1, read on the forward strand.
TGTCAATAAAAGGAGAGAAAAAAAAAGAAATGTTTTCTTTACTGGGTTACACATGTCTTCAAGACTTTCTGTTTCTGCTCTCGGTGGAGGAGGACACTTTTTTCTCTGTCTCCCATACCCTCCCCTCTCTGCCCTGCTTCAGCTCTGTCTGTCTTTTCCTTTGGAGCCTCTCTTTGCATATCTTCCAAAATTTGTGAATTATGGATTTGGTCAGCTGGTCTCTCAACGCCATTGATCAAATTTTCTCAACGAGAAGACAGGGTTTGGGGGAACCCTATTGTCCAGACAGAACATTTTTCTTCAGATACAAAAATGGACTCCTGGCAGGAGGGGAGGATTGTGTGTCTGTTGATACTGTCAGTCGGGGGTGTCGAAGATGTGTACACAATTGGATTTTTGATAACAGGCTTTCTGCTTTTTGGAGTTGGCGGTGACCTGCATACTTGGCAACATTTAGGAATGTCAATGTGGGACAACATAGCGTGAACCCCTCCCCTCCTCCCCTTCACTCCCCCTCCCCCCAACCGCACACACACAAACATTCACATTTTAAGCATTACATTATCTGTGTTTAAGTCTGTCTGCCCAAATATATACAGTTGTATATAAAAGGTTTTATCAGACACAGCTTATCTATTCATCAGCTGATCATGTCTTTAAAACATCATGCAAAAAACATCCCAGAAATACACACAAACATCATAGATTCAACATGAAATTCCTGAATTCTGATCAATTCATTTGAATTAAACACATATCATAGTTGCTTAAGATCAGGGCTCTCTAGTTTTGATCTTTCTCTCCATCCTCTCAGCTGTTATATTGTAAATACTGATCAGTAAACAGCTGGAACTTGTTATTTATTAGTAATTAGTAGCTTTAGCTAACCTGAACATTTCCAGGCCTCCTCTTGATGCTCAGTCAGAACTTCCTGCTGTCTTTCAACCACTTTGAAAAGCTTTCTTTCATGCCTACATCTTTATCTTTCTGCCTCTCCATCTTTAGCTCTCTGTCATCAGATGACAAGACGATTCACACGAAAACAATCGCGCTTCCGTGCGTGCTCGAGGGGGCGCGCAGGAGCCACTGTGGACACAGAGTGGAGCGGGTCTCCTCTCTGCTGTGAGATTGACAGCTGTCAGTGCTTGGGGAAGTGGGCGGGGCTTACGGTACGCTGCAGAATGAGTGCTTTCTCACATTTAGCCGCCAAACTCACTAGATTTGTCGCTAGTCGCTTTAAAAAATGCTAGAGGAATCTGAAAACTCGCTAAATATAGTGTTAAAGTGACAAAAAGGCGGTGTGCGTGTATTTTGTTTTTGGCATGAGACATACACATACAAAGTGTGGCGTGTGAGGGCCAAATGCGGGACTTTTGGCTGTCCCGCACAGGGTGATGCGGGACGGTTGGCAAGCATGGAAACTGGAATTTGTTATTACAAGAGAGGAGCCTGATAAATTAAAGTTCTGCCTCCCATTCTACGATTTGAAACTCTCAGAACCACAAAAGAGCAAAGTGTTCTGTTAGGAAAATGTGGAACAATACGATTTTAGACTAGGCTTAAGACTTTCCTTTTTGAATGTACTTGTTATACTCCATGTTTGTATTTGTAATTATTTATTTATATTGTTTATATGTATTTTATATATATTATAAAATGTGGTTTTCTTGTTTCTCATGTCTTTCTTCCACTAGAAACTACACCTGGACCAATATTTCTGTGTTTTTCTGTATCTCTTTGCTGTCTTCTCAAACCCCAGCCGCTTGTCCTGAGCCTTGTTCTGCTGGAGGTTTCTGTTAAAAGGGAGTTTTTCCTTTCCACTTTTGCCACTGGGCTGCTCAGGAAGGGAAAATGTGATGAAGTGAAGATTCAACACAATCTGCTGGCTTCCCTAGCTAAAAGCCACTTTTACTAATTGGCTTTTATGATGTATGTAAATGTGTTTGTACAGTGCTCTGAGATAACTTTTCTTGTGACTTGGTGGTATATAAATAAACTGAATTTATTTGAACTGAAATCGTCTTGCCCAAGGATACTTTGGCATGCTGCAAAGACTGGTGGATCAAACCTCCCATTGGAGGACGATAACCCTACCCTCTGGGGCAAGCTGCCCCAATATAAAAATGTATTTATTTACATAGAAAATGTTTGTGAGGGTGTTAGTTTGTGAAATATCAAATTATAATCACAATCAAAAGCTGTGCTGATACAAATCACCAACAAAGTCAGCATTGCAAACTTCTACTGCAGTACAGTAAAGCATTTATGGTTCTAGTGTATATGTGTAAAAAAGGTTGAAATATGAGGAAAGTTCTCAGAATATTGTGAAAACCTCAAAATGTCCACCATGTCATGGGTAGATTGATGACAGGGTGTTGGTGATGTCACAAAATGCATCAGGCAGTTTCTTAATGGGGCAGTTACACCATAATGATGAAGTGGACAGCAATTTCAGGTACATGAACAAAATGTTTATTATTATAAAATAGAATATAATTAATATTTAGAGTTATTGGTTTTATTAAAGAATATATGAAGAATAAATAAGGAAATGCATTAAAGGTATTTTAATGCCGTGTATTTTAACCAGTTTTTGCATTCAGCAAAGTTAACAGTGCAGCATGTGGGACATGCCAAAATTTTATATATCAATCAAAGAAAATTGTATGAAATGAGGGAGGCATTTCAAGAGACTTGTCATTGCACTGATACGTATATGTGGAAATGTTTGGCCACTTATACTAAAACATCAGATTTGCATTGTTCTGTAATATATTTATGATGATTGGGTGACTTTCATGAGGAAATCAAAGACATGTTATAGTAATACTGACCCAAAACATAAACTGTCATTGAGTAAAAACTGTAAAAGATGTCAAAATGCCATTTCAGACATGTCAAGTCCAATTTTTTTATGACAAATTTAAAATTTAAATGATGTTTCTGCTGTAAAGTTTGTCTGAGCTATAGAGCTCCAAGGAAGACTTATTTTTTTCATGCCTTTTGCCCAAATGCCATTGCTCTCAATTATTTTTTACTTGCAGGTTATTGCAGATTTTGACTATGTTTTACAATGTACCATAACCAAAAATCATACCAAGATAAAGATGCATGTTTTTGTGCTTAATTTGCATGTTTTATTTCAAAGCTGTGCAATGAAATACAGACATTTTTAACAGAACGATAATAAGGGTGTTTCAGTGTTTATGCATTTGCACATTTGGCTTTTCTTTTTCCAATTTTCACATGCTTGATTTTAAACGTTCTGTCTTTCATTACATTTTCACATAGTTGTCACTTTTTTCATCCTTTGTCCCTGTCTAATATTTAAAGGTTCATCAATGCTCGTCGGCGTATTCTCCAGCCGATGTTGGATGCCAGTAATCCAGATCCAGTTCCTAAAGCAAAAAAAATGAAATCCCAGCATCGTCCAACCCAACGTTTCTGGCCTGACTCCATCGTGGCTGGAGTACTGCAGACACACAGATCTCAAACAGTAAACAACTCAGAAAGTAGGCCAACAGACACACACACACAAACACACACACATTCCCAAGTTTCATCCCAGATCCCAGAAAATATTAATGAACACTGAACAAGTCATCTTTGATCTTGTCTGTTTAAATATCAGTCACTAGATGGCACTATTGACATTGTTTTTGTTTATTATTAGATTGTAAAAAAAAAAAAAAAAGCATCTTATGGACAAATTTTGCACTGGGCAAATTTGAATTAAACTCTCAGAAAGGTTACATTGGATGTACAGTTACAACTGATTACCTTTTGGTATGTTTGTGTCATTCATGATTTCAAACGAATGAATCTGAGTGAATGAACTGAACTGATTTACTTTATTCACTAATTTGTTCCTTACTTAGTTCAGTTAAACTCAGCGCGAGCAGGAGAGGAACTTCTGCGTTCTGTGACTCATTCTGTGACGTGAATCTAAACGACACAGTGGCAAGCACTGTGTGGACAGGGAGGGACTGTTGACACCTGAGCCAATGTGACTTGAGATTCATTCACTGCCAATAAACTCCATGTATCACTGAGTGGAGGAAACACAGTCTGACTCTGCCCTGAGGGCTTCTAACCGTTTCCTCCTCATGGCGATTTGCTCTCAGGCTTTTGGCAATGGCATCTGTTTATCCAAACTAACTGCTAATGTTGAGTCAAGCTTCATTAAAAAAATGCACACATGCCCTGTCTTCATTATCTTATCAGACTGAGGTACACATAAAGTAATGAGAGGAGAGGAGACAGAAGAAGAGCGAGTGAGACTCAATGCAGGGCTAGCTGCAGTATCAAGGCAGTGGTGGGGGGCAGGCAAGAAAATCACAACAATCGTATATATGTACAGATACATAATATTATCCCCTCTGTGCCTCTGCTGCTATTATTATCATTAGTATCATGGTATTATCATCATTATTATCAATATTATAATGCTGATTTGCAATTTATTTGTACTTTTCTATCTAAACTTTTTTGATATAAGTAAGTTTGAATCTGTTTTAATTTATTTTGTATTTATTTGTTTTTAATCTCACCTCCTTTTTTTGCATTAATTGATAAACTCCGCAATTTTTATTTCCATCTTTCCTAGATGCTCTATGTCCTTAAATCGTAACAATAATACAAGAAAAGAGGACTCTTGTTTATGTTTAGTGAACGTGTTGCTTGCTGCTGTAGTGTTGTGTCACTTGCTAACTTTGACTACACAGAGAGAGGAGTCTGTCAGAGAGGGCAGGGGAGGGATTCATTCAGTAAAGGAACTGCTGATTCGTGCATGCGCAGAAACAGAGATTCGTTTGCGTAGTACTTTGCTGGAAGTGGTGCTGTCATTCACTCATGCACTGCATGAATAAACTGTGTGAACTGAAGTATTCAGTGAACGAATCCTTTGAACAAATCATTTTAATGAACTGATGCTAAGGATTCAGTGCACTCAAGAGAACTGCCATTCCCATCACTACCTTTTGGACTAAACTTGATTCAAGATGACTGCCACAGCCAACTGTACTTTAAAAAACAAACATTACTATAACTCATTTTATATTGAACTAAAATGTGGTCTAGTAGTAGCTGAGACTCATTCTCAACACATATTCTGAGCACTAGCAGAATGCACAAAAATTTAGTTAAAAGTTTTGCCATTAACCTTTTGAAGTGACGTCTGTCTCAATTTTAGCTAAATATCTCATCAACCATTGGATGAGTTTTAATGAAACTTTCAAGAAGTAATTAACTTTTGATGTCAGACCAATTGAAAATGGCTGTCACAGCTAATCAACATTAGCGACAACAGAAATGGCTATAACTCAGTCAGACTAAAATGGCTACAGCTTCGTCATTTCTCCACAGAAGATCTACAACTCTGCACTTCAGGCCGGTACAGACAGAGCAAGTGACAAAGGAAACCACTCTGTCCAATATTACTTCTGCTTTATTTCTTTATTTTAACTCCTTTAGTCTCTATGCTGTGAGTCACATATGCAAAAACAAGTTCTCACTCACTAACACCATTGTTCTGTTTCCCAGATGGCCTTCAGTCAATGTCCTCAGACTCAGCCACCCTGGCCATGCAGCAGGCCGTGCTGTCAGCTGATGACTCCATGGACAGCACTGAGGAAGACGATGAAGAGGATGAAGGAATGGAGGAAGATGAGGAGGAAGAGGAAGGGGAGGAGGAAAATGACAGTGGAAGGCAACTGTTCAGCAGAGGAGGAGGAGCGAGAACTCTAAACATGGAGGCTGGAGAGGAACTGGAGTAGTTTAACAGGAAGAGGGGCTATGTGAGCTTTGTCCTGGGTTGTCAGCTTAATACGACCCATTTCACATCACTGACTCCTGACAGTTTAAGAATAAAAAAGCTTTTCAAAAGAGACTCTTCTGTGGAGCCTGGGAAAAAAACCACAGTGATTCTAAAGGACAAAAAGGAATGCAAAAAAAGAATTCCTATTGTTGCATTTTATCATGATCTGTTTTTCATGCAGCAAGCTGTTAAAATATTTGGAGGGTAGGAAATTTTTGTGGGGCAAAAAAGTAGTTAGTCAGCCACTGATTGTGCAAGTTCTCCTACTTAGAAAGATGAGACAGGTCTGTAAATTTTAACTATGAGAAACAAAATGAGGGAAAAAAATCCAAGAAATCACATTGTAGGATTTTCAAAGAATTTATTTGTAAGTTATGGTGGAAAATACGTAAGTATTTGGTAGATAACAAAAGTTCAACTTAATACTTTGTGACAACCTTTGTTGGCAATGACAGAGGTCAATTATTTCCTGTAAATCTTCACCAGGTTTGCACAAACTGTCACTGGTATTTTGGCCCATTCCTCCATGCAGATCTTCTCTAGAGCAGTGATGTTTTGGGGCTGTTGCTGGGCAACATGGACTTTCAACTCCCTCCACAAATTTTCTTTGGAGTTGAAGTCTACAGACTGGCTAGGCCACTCCAGGACCTTGAAATGCTTTTTACAGAGCCACTTCTTCGTTGCCCGATCGTTGTCATGCTGGAAGACCCAGCCATGTTCCATCTTCAATGCTCTCACTGAAGGAAGGAAGTTTTGTCTTAAAATCTCACGATACATGGCCCCATTCCTTCCTTTCTTAACACAGATCAGTCGTCCTGTCCCCTTCACACAAAAACAGCCCCAAAGCATGATGTTTCCATCTCTTTGCTTCACAGAAGGTATGGTGTTCTTGGGATGACACTCAGCATTCTTCTTCCTCCAAACACAATGAGTTGGGTTTTTACCAAAGAATTCTTTTTTGGTTTCATCTGACCACATGATATTTTCCCAGTCCTCTTCTGGATCATCCATATGCTCTCTGGCAAACTTCAGACGGGCCTGGACATGTACTGGCTTAAGCAGGGGGACATGTCTGGCACTGCAGGATTTGAGTCCCTCTCTGCATAGTGTATTACTGATGGTAGTCTTTGTTACTTTGGCCCCAGCTCTCTGCAGGTCATTCATCAGGTCCCTCCATGTCGTTCTGGGATTTTTGTTCACCATTCTCACAATCACTTTGACCCAACAGGATAAGATCTTATGTGGGGCCCCAGATCGAGGGAGATTCTTAGAATTACTCACACAGTTGATTTATTCACACCAACCTGCTTGCCTGTTGTAGATTCACTCTTCCCAGCCTGGTGCAGGTCTACAATTTTCTTCCTGGTGTCCTCTTTGTCTTTTTGTCAGCTCTTTGGTCTTGGTCAAAGAGTCTGACTGTTTTAGGCTGTGGACAGGTGTCTTTTACACAGATAATGAGGTCAAACAGGTGCCAATAATACAGATAACGAGTGGAGGACACAAGAGCTTCTTAAAGAAGAAGTTACAGGTCTGTGAGAGCCAGAAATCTTGCTTGTTTGTTATTGACCAAATACATATTTTTCACCATAATTTACAAATACATTTTTAAAAATCCTACAATGGGATTTCCTGAATTTTTCCCCCTCATTTTGTCTCTCACAGTTGAAGTGTACCTATGACAAAAATTACAGAACTCTCTCATCTTTCTAAGTAGGAGAACTTGCACAATCAGTGGCTGACTAAATACTGTTTTGCTCCACTGTTCTTGAAACATCTGGGGCTTCATGTATGAAGAGTTGTGTGGATTTCCTATCAAAACACAATGTACACTTAAATGGAGAAAACAGCATTTACACAAACAAATCAAGATGTATGAAACATGTGAATTCCTTTGTACATCCAGATTAAAGTGGAGTTGAGTGCACATGACACACTTCTCTGACACACCTCCATTTATCCATCTGTCAATCCATTCATTTTCTTTACCTTTTTTTTGTCTCTTAGGGAACTGGTGCCTTTTCAGTATAGTCCACACACAGAAAGCTTGGGAGACAATCCCATGACCTTCTTGTTATTCTCTCTGCACAAGTGAAAAGAGGAACTTAACAAAAATGTGAGTTAGAAAATCATAACTAGGGTAGTGAAGCATAAAAATATTGTGCTTGACACAATGTCCTCTGGCATTAGTGCCAAGTTCAAGAGTCGTGACAATGTGTGCCAGGGGTAAGGTTTCAAATTCTCAATGAGTTAATCGACATACCTACTGTAAAACCAGAGGCACTCAGGGGTTTTGTATAACACTCTGAACCTGTACTTTATCAGCAAAAAAGCAAAATATAAACTACTATATCACCTGCTGCTGTTTAGGTCAGAACAGAAAGATTGGAAACTTTAAACTCTACAATCAAGAGGTTTATTTAGAACTGACTCTGTCCTATGTGCAAATCACTTCACTGATCAAGTCAATGTATGCTGTTTAATAAATATTCTCTCATTTACAGAGATACTAACAAGTTAAATCTAATAACTGTTTACTGGACATTCTAACAAATCCAGCAATATATTTAAAACAGGCACAGTCCATTGTACATCATCAACATAATATGGTCCTGTAATCATGTTGCACAGTCCTTTCTTTTTTAAGCTTACTGGAGTCTAACTCAGCGTTGCCAACTAAGCAACTTTGTTGCTATATTTAGCCAATATTCAGACCCCTCTAGCAACTTTTTTTCAAAAACGCAACTTTAGCAACTTTTCTAGTGTTATTAGAAAGCACATATTGTACTTACTCTTCTCAAAAAACAGTGGTTGCTTCTGTGTACCCCTCCCCTGCCCTAAAGCACTTACAGGTGGCCTAGTCCTCAGGCAGCATCCCTTCCACCTGCAGTCAGAGCAAAAGATGGTCACCCTTTTGCATCCAAACTGCCAGTGAATCATGCACGCACAAAGTTGCTGCTCGTTGATGATTCCATCCTGGCTTACAGTCAAAGCAGGATGTAAATGTTCATGTTTTACCTTGACCTGTCGTAGGCTTCTTTAAGAGATTAAAAATATAACCAGACTTAGAAAAACTAAAATAAAAAAAATAAAAAAAATTCAGTACAATAACATAAACAAGGCCAATCATGCAAAATAGGCAATGACATCATTTAGTTTTAGGACAGCAGATATTTGCTTTTTTCAACAGGGAGTTGTCAACACTGGTTTAACTACAGACTAGTGTTGATGCTTAACTCCTCAGTGAAGAAAGCAGGAATATGGCTTATGAGTGGATTCAGGTTTCCAAACTTCTTTTTCAGCAATTTCTTGTGCTAAAAATCGTGTGAGTTAACTAAAAGAAATTCATGTCAAATGGACAGATTTTACTTAATATTTGCATCCATAGCTTGGGGCCACAGTAGGTCAGTGGTCAGTGTTGTGGTCTCATAATCCTGAACTTATAGATTCAAGCCCAGGTTGCATCAGGAAAGGCATCCGGTGTTAAACAATTGCTAAATCTCTCACGCAAATTCGCTGTGGCAACCCCTAAAGAAAAGAACAGCTAAAAAAAAAGAATCCTTAGCCTCTGTATTTGATAGACTAGGTGATTGAATTAAAATTAACCCCTGAATTAAAACTGTTTATGGAAAAATTTGACAAATAAAATACAGACATTTAATCAACACCTATAGGGCACTGACTAACTTAACATGACAGCAGAATATTGTTTTTACTATTTCTTTCACAATCCAATATTTATTTTAAATGTTCCAGCACTATGATGAAATGTACTTTTTTCTGCCTGGGATATTATTAACTAAAGAATCAGTGAACGGGTTGCGCTTCTTTATGACATTTCAATAAAACTGTTACTTTGGGGATCTACCCACACATTGACACTGAAAACTCTGACTTTCAACTCAACATAACTGGTTAAGCGGGAAATTTCTCTTTGTAGTACAGGTCTGTCTCTCAGGTGTGTCCAGTATTTGTTTTCACATCATTAACAGTTTTCCAGCAAGCCCTTTAAGTGTTGTCAACAAACCAATAACTGCAGAAACATCTGTCAACCACCCATGATGTTGGTGTGGGTCGACATGTTTTCACAGTCAGTTCATTTCTGATATATTTGAAGGGTTGCATTTGAAAAGGCATATGTCACTCTTTTGTGTGCATGCACCCCTTGTACATGAGGCCCATAGCTATTCATGGAAATAACTGTCAACAGAAACAAAAGAGGCTGAAAAAATCAGTTCCCGTATTTTCCAGACTGTAAGGCACACTTAAAAGCCTTCAATTTTCTCAAAAAACAACAGTGCACCTTATAATCCGGAGCACCTTATATATGGAAGTAGTAATGTTTTATTACGACTTTGGTAAACTACAAAGCTGCACCACTTACAGCATTAAGGCTCAGTTATAGTCACGCTTTGTTGTGTTGGACCTGAGCGAGCGCTGTAGGCGTTTATACTTGACGCTCGGTTCTTCCGTGAGTTTTGAACTGTTTGATTATCTCTGTGATCTCTCATAGAGGGATCATATAAATGCTGATACAGGTGAACCAGCTCCGCTAGAGCAGCAAAATCATCTATTTTGAATGAATCGTGGGACACGCGAAGTTACAAAAACTGGGATGTGCATGTGCACGACTATGGGCCTTATAGTCTGGTGCGCTTTATATATGACAAAAATTTGAAAATGGACCATTCATTGACAGGGCATTTTATAATCCTGTGCACCCTATAGTGCAAAAAATATGGTAGTTTGAAATGAAGGGTATTTTGTTCTTAAAAGAAATAAAAGTGCTGCACAGGACAATAATGGGCATTTCAAATGTCAAAAAGAATTTCTGATGGTATCCGTAGACGACTACATAAATGAATGTAATATTTTAGCACCTGAAGTTATAAAAAAAATAAAAAGGGCTGCAGATTTTTTATTTACATTTTATTTGACCTAACTTTTCTTTTTTAACAGAGTCAATTCTCAATTGGCAGGAAATGTGTCATTTTGCTTTCAAAAAATAACTTTGATGTGTCTGACAGAGAGGAAGGAGTGTTCTGTAATGCTCGTCAGATACAGTTTGTGCAGAAAAGGCTGCTGGGACAAGCTTCACACATTTTAAATGACTCATCGGTTCTCAGGTTGAATAGAACTCTGATTCCAAGTGTCTCTTCTTCTAAACACTTGATTAACTGCTGCAGCACAGCTTTTCAAGCATGATTTTTAAAACTCTTGGGTTATATTTTTCCTAAATGATCAAAAAAATGAAAATCAAACAGCAGCAAAAAAAAAACCTGCAGCACATCAGTGTATACAGACTGCACATATATTATGTGTACTGATTTTTTTCCATGTTTGCATTCTGATGATGAACGTATTTTTCAGTTGTGTGGGCATATGTGTACATGTGTGTGTGTTTACCTTGAGAGAGTAGCTCGAGGAACAAGTTGACAGTTTCTGATTAAGGCTCTAAAAATAATTGGCAGCCATGAACATACAGTGTGTACTTGACTACATCCATCAACCTTTTGAAAATTGCCCATGTCTTTATGTGACCCTGTGTGATTTTGCCTGTCACTTCAAACTCTACACTGAGACGAATCACACAGAGACACTGACTTTGAAGCTGACCACAGAGACAGACTTATCCTTTTTAAAAAAATAAGGACGAGAAAGAAGAATTATAGAAGTGCTCATATATCTTTCTGTTTTCTATAATGAAGAAACTGTGAAGCAACTGAAAAAGAAATACACTGGAATGGCCAATAACAATGCAGTCTATGCTATTGAGGCAAGAATTTACGCCACCATTTTGGTAGGTACCATGTGGTGGCTTTAGTCACTACCAGCATGGCAGCAAATCATAAATATCTGAGTAAAAAACCTTAACTCAACTAAGAAGCCCAATGCTTTTCTATTATTTGTTATTAATAATGGAACCTGAACTTTAAAAACATGGCATTGTGTTTAATTAGTGAGTATTATGCCAAACTAATTCATAAATCATTGAACATGTGATCTTTTAGGTTTTTGTCTATCATGTCCATTGTGTGTGCCTAATGTTGTCAGAATGCTTGTAGCATTAAGGCTCATTTATAGTCACGCTTTGTAAAGTCACACACATGGCTCGCGGACCTGAGCGAGTGGTATACGCGTTTATACTCGATGCTTAAGTCAGTGCAGTATCCTTCTGTGAGTTTTAAACTGTTTGATTATCTTTTTGATCTCTCATAGAGGGATCATATAAATGCTGATACAGGCAAACCAGCTCCGCTAGAGCAGCGAAATCGTCTATTTGCATGTGCATGACAATGGCCTTACAGTCCGGTACGCTTTATATATGACAAAAATTTGAAAATGGACCATTCATTGACAGGACATCTTATAATCCAGTGCGCCCTATAGTGCGATGATGTGAGTGGAGCCAAATAAGCTCTAGTTTTTGTCTCATCAGTCACAGAAATTTCTTCCAGAAATTTTGGTGAAGAACATGAACATGAACATGCATTTTGGTGAAGTCCGTCTGGCTCTTTTGTGTTTTTCTGTAAGTACTGGAGCCCTCTCATCATGACTCAAAATGAAACAGAATGGTGTGATCAGAAAGTGACGTACCTTGACCTTGGAGTTCAGTTTGAATAGTTTCCTTGGCTTTTTTTATACCAGCCACACTATTTGTTTGATTGACCTGGGGTTACATTCTCTATTTGCATCCACATCCTGGGAAGTTGGCTACAATCCCATGAACTGTATATGTTTTAATAATTTTGGCTGCTGTGGTCAGAGTAACATAAAGCTGTTTAGAGATTTTCTTGTAGTCTTTACTTTTAATATAGATATCTATAATCTTCTTTCTGAGCTCCTCAGCCAGCTCTCACCTTTTCTTTGTCTGCTCTCTGTTCATTGTAGTGCACACAATAAACTACCAAGCAGAAGATTTGTTCCCCTTAAATAGGCTGAATGGCAGCTTGAAGGCACCTGTGATACTAATTAAGGTCACTTAGTTTGAAACATGCCTTTAAAATGAGGATTATAATGCTATAATGTTTATTTTTGTAAAATAAGCAACAATTTCTTTTTATTTATTTATTTATTTTTGTTGCAATTTTTGTTAACACTATTACATACTAACAACATGCAGATATACAATAGACAGTTGCTTTGATCTGAATCACTTTTCACAAGAAATTAAACAATATTTCAATAAGCTGTAGTGGTACCAACCAAATTAATTTGCTTCTGTTGCACATATAAAGTGACACCTTATAAAAGCCCAAGTAATTTGTTTTTTTAATCCTAATGCTTGATTTATAAGTACAGACCACTGACCATTAGTAAAATTCCTTATATATGGTCAATGTCACAGGGATTGTAGTGCATTGGGTTGATGTTTTGCCACTACTAATGCTTGATGGGAAACCTGATGGGAAGCTTGTTACAGCTTGCTCTAGTCCCATTTTCACAATATACAGTATGTTTATTTTTAAAAAAAATCTATTATAATCTATTTCTATTCATTTTTGTATTGATGACACAAGGCATTACCATTGTGTGGCTCTGACATGTAAACAATTCTCAGAGATTGGTGTAAAGCCTGGCAAGATGGCAGCCACGAATCTTACTTAGTGCCATCAGTGGCCAAATCAGTGTATTTCTAGTTCAGTGATTGAAGCTCTCTTGTTGTTCAAAACACACAAATAGGATGTCATGTTTCTAATGTAAAAAGTCTAGAAAATGAAAATCTCATGGTATATTGAATGTTTTGAATGTGAAATATTTTGCTCATTAATGTTTTTTTCTCAACTGTCTTTTTAATGGGTCTTCCAGAGCAAGTTAGAGACTAGAGGTATATTTCAATTTTGTTTGTAGACTTTGTTGTCAAAATATATTGTGTTTCAATAGAACAGTTTTAATAATTAAACAGGTAAATTTGCTTATGTTGCTGAAGTTCTACATTTTTTTATGCTGAATAAACACGTCCAAGGACGGGATCCATTTCCAGATTACATAGGTTGCAGTCATACTGGTTTAACCCCCATCATTTTCCTGTCAGGGACCATATATAGCCTCACACCCACTAGTTATTCATCAAGTCTGTAATCTAACTTGCTGAAACACACCCACGCACACGCACCTATCTTTTCAGCTAAATAGTATGAGAGAGCACAAAGAAGTCTTAAATAACAGGTTTATAAAATCTGGCTTCTGGGACGACGGAAGACAATTTTTTTCTTTGCAGGGCCTCTACATGTTTAACTCTCATGTGGCTGAAAGTGACTTCCAAATCAGACTGCTGTCTGGGACGTCACTTCAGAGTTCGGGAAAGGAACCGGAGAGATTGGATGGAAACTCGTTAGGAACTAGTTAGGATAAAAGTTGTGAGGGAGGAATTGAAAATAATATTAAAACTTAGGAATGAGGTGGAACAGGGTAATCTTAGCCCCTGTGTAGTTTCAAGAGAAATAAAAAAAGAAAATTGGAGATACTAAAATGGCGAAAATTTTGACAGATGAAAACCTATTGGTGGTTTGTAAAACTGAAGAACAAAAAAGTAAGGCTTTGAATGTTGATATTTTTTGCAAAAAGATTGTGTTAGAAAAATAAAATCATATGAGAAGATAAAAAAGTTTAAGGTGCGATTTATGGGATCCCTCTTGATGAAGATCTAGATAAGATAAAAACATTGTGGGTGCTAGTGCTGAGCGATATGGAAAAAATCCTGTATAATCCTGTATAATTTTATATTACGATAACGATATGTATCACAATATACCCCAATTAAGTACATTGTCAGTTATTCTCTGAAAAATAACTGACTTTTAAAAAGAACAAACTTTGAGCATAAGCTTTTCTATTTTTCTCTAATGATGCGCTGCAGAGAACTAATTCGCTATGGTAAATGCTAAATTTAACCTTAGCTTGTATGAATTACGAATTTCACTAGTTTACAACTGTTAATGCTATTCTCAACTTATTCTACATAAACATATTGATTTACTAAGTGAACAAAATTGTTTTAAGAATATAAAAATACCTTTAGCTGACTGTACAGGGTTTCCATTGTGAATCGTTTCACGAAAATAATCAGAGGAAGGATCTCTCAAGCTTTTTTCAATCAACCTCTTAATCCTGCTTCTTTAAGGTAATTATACTCGTGATCATGAAAATAGTGCTCCCTTCATTTCGGGAGTACAATAACCCCATTTCCAAATATAGTATGGGACTGACATATGGTCTATCCCCACCCCTTTCTGTTTGCTGCAGCGAGGTCTTACTCAACATCATAGACAGGGCGGTCATCGTAGTTTGGGCGGACGTGACAAAGCACCTCCATTATTATTTTTGTGTGTGTGTGTATGAACTTATAGCTAATGAATATAATTTGATTTTTCTTTATTTTTTCCATTTTAGGCCTCCAGGTGAATCAGACCCAGAATGGGAAGCTTCTGGATGACCAATCAGAGCGGGTGGCAGCTGTGACGTGTGTGAAGCTCCGGTGCTTTGTGCAGCAGAAGCACTTTTATAAAAAGAGGCATGCTAAAAAATATGTCACTGAACACATATTTGAAGTAGAAACAGTGAAATGGTTTGTAAAAAGTTTGATATGTGACAGTCAGTGTAAGTACTTTATATTTTCTCAGTAAATACACATTTTGACAAATTGAACTTGTTTTGGAACATTTTTTATGATGCACAATATGGAATTCAGCAATTTATTATGTTTATTTATCCTCTACTGTACAACAATCATATTGACAGTGACTTTAGTTACAGAACTGGATTCCTCTCTGCATCACCTTTTATTTGAGACCTCACTGAGGGCTGTATGTTGAAGCATACAGTGTGGAGGAGAAGAGAGTGCAGAAGTTCACCAAACTCTGTTAGGAATGTCCGGTTGTTTTTGCCAGAACTTCGGAACAGTGGTGGTGATAACAGGACGATTCCTGGAACACAGGAAACACACTGGGTTGAGCCAGACCCAGTGTCGTAGGAGTTATGTAAATGGTCAGAAGTATGCACAGACATCATGCATCGACTTTTGTATAAATACACCCTGTCTCAAAGATACTTTGGGATTTTGGGGCAAGCTGATCAAGAGTAATTGTGTCAATAAAATCCCCCGTGTATTGGCTGGAATCCAACGAGTCTCTGACAGTTATTTCGGTGTGCTACATACCTTGCTTTTCACCCACAACAGGAGTTATAGCTTTCTGAAGTTGGCTTATCCATTTGGCAAAACTCAGCCAAATTTTCAAACTAACAGTGTTGGTTTTGTAAAAAAAGAACCTTGTAATGAGAGCCCTGGTTGTGGTGACAAAATGCCTGATTCTTGTTTCAAACCATTCATCTGTGATGGCTTGGTGTCATTGACACCTGACTCTGATTTAAAACAAATTTGCATCTTCAGACACTGGAGGTTCCCAGTCCATGATTATTTCAAATGTTCTAGCTTTTTCACATGAGAGTGCATGTGGTTTCAACTCGGTTCTGAGGGGAATAGAGATGGGTTACGCTCCCCGACCAGTCCACCAATTTTATATCAGGTCAAAACTTGTCACAGGAATTTTCCCTGTCGCCGTCTGCCCAGACTTACCCATACATGGCATGGCTATGTTAATGGGGAATGACATAGCTGGAAGTTTAGTACTTCCAAGTCTGGAGGTTTTAGACAATCCTTTAAATCAAACGACCTCAGACTCTTCAGACCCTAGGCTGTATCCAGCCTGTGTGGTTACCCGTGCACAGGCACAAAAAGACCCTGATATTTCAATTTCTGACTCTGTGTTAATGTCTCCATTTTCTAGGGAGGATGAAACTAACAGTGTTTCATTACTTCCAGATTTGGAAGTAATGAAACACTGTAGCTAGAGGAACCTGGTCCACTCTGGGAGAGAGCATCCATCCCACTGACTAGATAACATTTGTCTTCTGCACAACAAGCTGATGAAACATTACAAAAATGTTTCAAGAATGTGGTAAGTGTTGAACAAGCCAATAAAGAGAAACAAGCTTACATTGTAGAACAAGGTGTCTTAATGCGTTAATGGTCTTTATCAGGTGCATAAAGCTCAGACTGGAGTAAAGTTAAACAGATTGTTATACCAACTACTATAGACAAAAGGCTCTGGCTCATGAAAGCCAGTGGTTTGGTCACTTAGGTGTTACTGTCAAGTTATATAAAATGTTATATAAAAGTTATATAAAATGTAAGACCATGAAGTTTCTTTTTACCAGAGTTCAGAGCCCAGAAACAATGTAAAGGATAATAGCAGGTCATAGAGAACACATGATAAGATGATGTCATGAAATCCAGGAAGTGGCTCTCCACGAGGAGAATGGAAAAACACTGACATGGAAAAGTACCAGATGGGACTGATGTTTTGCTTTTAGAGTAACAAAAGTACATCGAACAGGAAGTTAGATTGAGATGTAGGCTGAGTGCTCTGAACTTCGGTAAGGGTCTTCCTTTCATGTCTCCCTTTCAGCGCTGAAAGTGAATAAATGTTTTGATTTTAAGATGAACTCTTGGCTGTTTTTGACTCTCTTCCTCCGTGCATCTTCCCGGTCCCGTGTGAGGATGGAGAGCAGGTGTTTCAGTATTTTGGGAGTTTTTATCTGTCATTAACAAGACATACTAGTTTCTGTTAAAAACACTTTTTCTGGCCTGGTATGACACGCGATGTTTCACAGTTCTGTCGCAGTTGTCACATGTGTCAAATAGCTGGTAACCCAAATCAGGTAATACCCCCTGCTCCGTTATGCTCTATAAAGGTGATAGATCAGCCATTTGACCATGTCATAGTAGACTGTGTTGGACCACTACCAAGAACAAAGTGGGAAAATCAATATTTGCTCACCATCATATGTGCTGCTACTTGCTTCCCATCAAACAAAATTACAGCAAAATCTAAGGTTAAAGCCCTAACAAAATTCTTTTGTGTTTGGCCTACCAAAAACCATACAAACTGATCAAGAAACAAACTTTCTGTCCAAGTTGCTCAAATAGGTAGCTAAAACCTTAAATATTAAGCATGTTGTCTCATCTGCTTATAACCCAGAGTCCATTGTCAATTGTGCTTGTAGTTTCACAGAATTGGTTCAGGGGGTTGGTGAATGAATTACATGTTGTGGTCATTGTGTCTCAAGTGCCAGTATTTGTGTGTAAACAATCAAGAAAAACTGTAATTAAGTAGTTTTGTAAATATCCCCCACTCCTCAGGTCAAGATTTAATCTGAGTTTTGTTTAACAGTGGTATTTTGTTTGCCACTCTCCAATAAGGCTCAGCTGCATGTTTGCAAGGCACTGTAATTCAACATTGAGCATAAGTTTCTCTGTACAAAATGTTTGTAGTCATTTAAGGAATACATAATGAAAATTGTAGCTTAATAGGACAAATATCTGATTTGTACCATAAGTAAAATCACATTGTTTGTTGCTGGTAAGCCAAACCCACTTAAGTCATTCACATATTAAAGAAGACAAGTGTGCTTTTTAACATGTCTTTTATTTGCATGTACACATTAACACACTGGAAGTTTGTTTGTCAAAAAATCTTTTGTGAATATAAATTTCAGAAAGATTACCTGCAAAAAAAAAAACACTCAAAAAAGAGATTTATTTGTTTAGACATACAGTACATACATATAACAGAATTTTCTGTTTTATACAAGCAAAGAGAATACACAAGCGTCATATAGTCACATGCAGCCCAGTTCTCATCCTAAACTGTCAAAAAGTGCCAGATGTCAGGACCCTTTGGCATTTCATAGATGTGCAAATCTCTTTTTTATGATTTATTTTACCACTGGTTCCCTAACAAATCAAATGCAGCATTACAATGCGAGTACAAATGGTCCAACACTTTGATATGTTTAGTTGTAAATAAAAACAACATCAATGAGAAGATAAACAGTAGCACACTGTCCTGTCAGGAAAACTGAGTACAAACTGACAACTTGATAAAATTATTTTTCTTCATCACTGCTGAAAATTTCCTTCAGTGTAAACCATGGTGTTTCTATGTCAAATTTGTTTTGCCTTCTATTTTCCACACTCTATAAGCGTTCCCCTGCTTCCTAAACTCACTCTATATGTCACCACTATGCTTTCACCACAATACTACATAGTATACCCACACAACACCCCTGCATCCTGACATGGTGACACGGCCAGCACCACTCTCTCAAACCATGTCAAGATTACGCACAGCAACACCTTGCAAAGATCACCCATGCTTTTCTGATAGGCTAGGTTAAAAACTAATACTAAAGCTGTCTTTTTCTTTTTTAGATGGCAAAGGTCTTGAACATACAGCAGTATTTGGTGCTCGTAAGATAAATGACAACAAATAAGCAACTACAAAAACAGGTATTATATAAATTCTAATATTCAAAAATGTTACCTGGTAACACTGTTTTTTACTGACACTGGAATCCAAGAATGTCACTGAACAGATTTTTGTTCTTGTGAACAAAAAATGTATAAAGAGAAGTCAAGTGTTGTCTTGCTGACAAATAGTGTTACAGTACCAAAAAGAAAACTAGCAGACACTGTTTTTGAAATCTTACCTTTGATATTCTTCGTCCTTAAAATACATAAGGTTATACTGAAAGACAAAACAAAGCTCTAAGGCAGATCCACATACTCAGCAGGTAGAAACTGACAAATCCATATTCATTGACATTTCCAGTCAGAACAATTTGCCTCATAGTTATAAAAGAGGCCTTTTTGTATTCAGACCACAGAGACCCAATTGATGACCAACCCTCACCACCCCCAACCCTCTTAACCCCATATACCCCCATTGCTATCACTCTGATTTAGTCCATTGAAGGTCTAGTAATGATTAAATGGTGCAGTTTCCTTCAACTCATGGTACCCCTGGTGGTTTGGCTCTGTGAAGAGACAAAGAGGCCAGTTAGGGTAAAGAAGAACCATAAATCCATCTCTTCTACTTTAGCCAGACATTTAAAAGATTCTTTCAGAAATATAGGTCTTTCACTTTCAAAATCAGCACAGCACTAAACAATAAAGAAGTTCCCCAATTTATTTAAAGTCCATCTAAATCTAATCTCATTTCGTATTCACTGTCCTCAGCAAAAGCGATTGATTATGAAAGTAGTTATGAACTAGCATACCTAATTTGGAAATTACCTAATAAATTTCTGTGCATCCCAAATAATGAAGATAAAAATAGCCACTAGAAGAATGCGTTTGAGTGTGTAAATAAGTGTTTTGGTACCCAGAGTCAAATTTTCTTCCATGAGAGGCTTCTTCTTGCTGCAGTTCACCACTCCTCCATGGGCTGCTCCCAGAATAGTCATGATATCCACCAAGTTGAACTTCCCTTCCTCTTTAGCTTCTCCAATTTCCTCGACTAGCTCATTTGCAGCTTCTTCACGCTCCTCCATTTCTTCTTGTGTCAGCATTGCATTGAAGCCTTGCACTGCTGTGGCATTGTCCACTTGTGGTGATGAAAGAGAACACAAAGCCCTCATTTGGCCGTAGGACTTCAAGTGAACTATGTTAGCATGCAAAAAAAGTAGGAGAACATTGAGGTCATTCAGTGGACATCCAAGCCTTTGGTGGTTGATGAGATTCAGAGCTGGGAGGACTCCATAGACAGAGATGAAGGTAGTGTCCCAAATAAAGAGTCGAATAAGGCTAAAGAGAACAATGGGCCCCAGCAGGATGTATATTGCACCGTTTAACACACTTATTACCTGGAACACCAATTGCCCAGTGATCTTGCATTGAACAAGTTCTGGAATCCAGCTCTGGTCTCGTAGCATACCTGTTCGGACAAAGCAACTGAACTCATCTTGTTGGAGGGCCGAAAGGTGGAAGTAGGCCAGGTACAGGCAGGCAGAAGTCATGAAAGTCATAAGAAGGAAGCCTCTTAAAAAAAGCATGCTAACAAGAAAGTAAGACTTTTGTTTGCAATGCAAGTATTTCTCCAGAAGGGGGTACTCAAAATACCGGTTTCTCTTGGCCCTGCAAATGGATACAAACAAAAAAGTTAGTGGGATGTTTATGTTTATAAATCTTACCAGCTAAGCATCTTTGAATTCAAATTCACCACAATTACTGGTGTGTATATATATATATATATATATATATATATATATATATATATATAATACACGTACAGTGTAATTTCCTTATTTGAGAATTTCACACAAATAATAATAATCCCATTCATT
Source organism: Kryptolebias marmoratus (assembly GCF_001649575.2). NCBI lineage: Eukaryota > Metazoa > Chordata > Actinopteri > Cyprinodontiformes > Rivulidae > Kryptolebias > Kryptolebias marmoratus. The sequence goes on from NC_051442.1 coordinate 24,013,624, forward strand.
TTTCATACATCAAAAGCTTAGTAATGAAATAAACTTAAACCCTCATTTCAGCAATGAATCATGTTTTTTTACAACCATTTGGTAAGCATGTAAACAATTTGTGAATAACTGAATAGATGTTCACACATGTATAACAATATAACAATCAAGATTCACTGAGGTCAGAACGAACTGTTCATGGAACAGTTACTGAAAGATGACTGGAGGTCAGAGGTCATGGAAAGAGGTCTTTCTTAATGCTATAGTTACAAAACAGCATAATTTTTGTTTACATAGCAGCTTTGCCCACCCCCTCTCGACACGTGCCCTGGGCCAACTTTTTTGCACAGTGGTTTGTGCCAAGTATTGTGTGATTGGTCAGAAGTTGTTGTGGATGTGTTTATGTGAGTTAATTTGCTTCTACTGCTCCGCTGAGAAGCAGCTGTCTTTTCAACTGCTCCAACAAAACTTATAAAGCTATGAACTTAAAAAGACTGTGCGGAGACACAGGTGGCTCTTTGTGGCTGTGGTGGCTGGGAGGAAGTGCGCCTCAGCTGGGCAGCGTCAGGACAGGTTCCCTTTGTTCACTAAATCAGCAAAAATCTGAACAAGAACAGGAAAGTTGAGAGGCTGGTGGGAAGAAACATTCTTTTAACAATGTAGGAGGAGCTTCCCAGGAGTTCTGATCTGAGTGTCTCGTGGACTATGAAAGGTGTGTGCAAAAACAAACGGCTCGCAACCATTTGACTGCGAACTGACATTATGAATCCTTATGGAGTACGCTTGATCCTTTAGTTGTAAAATGCTCCTCCAGCTGTTTCTTTGTGGTACTGCTTATTTTACCAGCCTTTTGTTGCCCCATCTTTTTGACTTATTAGTGACATCAAAATCAAAATTCCCATTTTTTTTCCAAAAATTGTACAGTATTTTAGTCTAAACAGGTGATATGTTTACTGTCTTCCATTGTGAATAAATTATGGGTTTATGAGATTTGCAAATCATTGCATTCTGCTGGGATTTACATTTTATACAATATCCCAAGTTTTTTCGGAATTGGGATTGTATTTCCTTAAAGTTTGGAAAAAGTAATAGGACATACCAAAAAACATAAAATGATTGGCCTAAATAATCTCACATAATTGCCAACATCTTGTTATAGTGCTTGGATATCTTTTTGTAGGGGGAGTAATAAAAAGTCAGTTTTAGTTTAAATAAAAATTATTTAATCAGGAGATCACCCTACCATAATATAATGAAGCAGCAGCTTACATGAATACCTCCACAATATCAGGGACTAGACAAGAATCACAAAGATGTTGATTGCAATAGTAAGAAACTTAGTGGCATCTGTAAAAGTCATTCTGTTCTAAAGCACAGTTTCTCTGCAGGGATTCAGAACTCTAAAACATCCCCTTGTAGACAAATGTCAAATAGTCTGAAATACATACTTCTCTCTAGACTCTAAATGTATAATTGTATTGTTTGGAGAAAAATCAGTACCATATGCACACCATATTAACACTGTATATTTATATACAGCCAAATTTCCAAAATTACAGTCCTGTACTTGAGCCCTCCTGTGGACCTCGGGTCAAATTAATACGAAGTTGCTTGTGAAGGATTTCCTGATAATTGCGTTTCTTAAATTAAAATTTTTCACATTTATCAGGAGATTCCAATTGACAGAGTAACATCACATCTTCAATCGTTGGGCAATGTTTTTCACATGTGCAATAGCTTTCTTTGTCACAAATAAAAATTGCTACATGACAATAATGCTTCCTTCAGCCAGTTTTATTCTGGTCTGAAAGTTACTGATTTCTAACAAGTCCAACAAGCATTAGTATACAGGTGCTGGTCATAAAATTAGAATATCATGAAACAGTAGATTGATTTCAGTAATTCCATTTAAAAAGTGAAACTTGTATATTATATTCATACATTACATACAAACTCATATATTTCAAATGTTTATTTCGTTTAATTTTGATGATTACAAATGACAACAAATAAA
>NC_051442.1:24016835-24019815 GCF_001649575.2 Kryptolebias marmoratus
ACATTTCTATAAATCCTTTGTTTTTATTGGTCTTCAGTAATATTCTAATTTTCTGATATGATGAATTTGAGATTTTCATTTGTTGTCATTTGTAATCATCAAAATTAAACAAAATAAACATTAGAAATATATGAGTTTGTATGTAATGTATGAATATAATAGACAAGTTTCACTTTTTAAATGAAATTACTGAAATCAATCTACTTTTTCATGATATTCTAATTTTATGACCAGCACCTGTACATACAGAGGCATATAATCTGACAGGTTAATATGGGGGAATAAATGTTTGTGTCATCAGCAGGAACAAAAACCTCTTACCTCTGAAGCTCAGCCTGAAATGTTAGTGGGTTCTTGGTGTTCTGGTGCATATCCAGAATGCTTTGAGCCAGTCGGACTGAGCGGTTGTATGACTTGTCCAGTTCATCAGTTATGAACAGTAGGTCTGAGCCCAGAGTAGGGGTGACGAGCTGGCGCCAGATTAGAGCTGGCAGGTACATCAGGACTGCCATGGCCAGAAGAGAGTAAGGAAACATCTGAAAGGGCAAGGGGAGAGAAATGTCTAAAATATGATAAAAAAGGAGCAAAAAAAATGTGTCCTTGATGGAATACACATTGCCTGTTGTCTTCCGTGCAAGAGTTTTAAACAAAGATCATCTTATATTTAAAAAAAAATGAAAAGGTTACAGCCATTATAGTCAAACCTTGAAAATAACATTATGCACAATCATGAGGTGTCACACTTAGAGCAGTGGTGCCCATTCCTGGTCCTTGAGGGCCACTCTGCAACATGGTTCTGTTTTTTCTGGGCACATTTAAAGCAAAATTGTCAAAACAAAGAAACGTCTAAAACATGTAGGATAGTGTGTCTTGAGGACCAAGACAAGACAGTACTGGCTTAGAGTATGTATTGCTAGGCAAGGCAAAGCAGCTTTGTTTGCCCAGCACATTTCAGCAACAGGACAACTCAAAGTGCTTTGCATAAACAATTAAAAACGTTGTGACAAAGTGCAGTAGAACAATAAAAAATACAGAAAGATAAAAATTTTTAATTAAAAATTTTTCAAGAAAGAACATTTCATAAAATTAAAAATTACAAACAAGCTGTGATAAAGAACTGTAATAAATGACAAAGAAATATAAAACAGCATAAAATAACAATTTGCTTTAATCAAAGGCAGCAGCAAACAGGACATCTTCAACCTTGTTTTAAAGGAACTCAAAGTTGAAGTGATCCAGCAATTTTCTGGGAGTTTCTTCCAGAAATTTGGTGCATAAAAGCTGAATGCAGCTTCTGCATGATTGGTCAAATTTATCCTAAGAGATCTCAATGGTTCATAGTGCAACAGAAGATCAAATATGTATTTTGGACCCAGACCATTTATTGCTGTTTAAACCAGCAACAATATTTTAAAATCAATTATCTGAGCAACAAGAAGCCAGTGCAAAGACCTCAGAATCAAACTGATGTGATCAACTCTCTGCCTTTGTGAGGACTGGAGCAGCAGCATTTTGGATCAACTGCTGCTGTCTGGTGATTTTTTTATTTTTTAGGAATACCAGTAAATACTTGGTGACAATAGTCAAGTAAAGATATTAAAGATAAGTTCAGGGTAGAGTTTTTCAAAGTCCTGCTGAGACATCAGTCCTTTATTTCTAGCAATATTCTTCAGGTGTTATAAGGCCATCTGTGTAATTGTCTTAATCTGGCTGTTCAGACTCAGGTCAGAGTCCATGGTCATACCAAGGTGTCAAGCTTTGTTAAAGCTTTTTAGCATAAGGGACTGCTGGTGTTTGCTATCTTTTAGTTCTAAAAACTACTACTTTAATTTTATCTTAGTTGAGCTGAAGAAAGTTCAGGCACATACAATGGTTGATTTGTTCAATACACTCAGTCAGTACTTGTATTTGACTAATCTCCAGGTGAGAGGGTGATGTAGATGTCACAGCTTCCTCTGTTCCTGCTATGCCTCCTGCTCTCAGTCATGCCTCAGACCAGTAATTTTCCACAGTCATCACAGTCTCATGCCACGCCCCTGTTTCCATGCCTACACGATCACTGCCATTAGTCTCACCTGCCACAGCCTGTATTTAAGTCCTCTGTCCACAGCCACTAGTTGCTAGATTATTGAACGGTCTTGACCAAGTAAATGTCCAGCGTTATTCCACAGTTTCTGCCTGACTCTATGTTCACAGACCCTTGCCTAATCTTTAACCCACGAGCCTTGCCTTCTCCCAGCCGGATACCTCCCTGGACTCTGACACACGGTAACCGACCTCGCTTCTCGTTTTTGAACCTCGCCTTTTGGATCATCCCTTACTGGATTTGGCTGCAAGCCTTGGACTCCTGCAGATTTTTTGGCACCTGACTAATAACTTTGGGCCTCAGAAAGAATGGAGAACTGTGTTTTTTTGTTAGGCAGCATTGGGGGTGATATCGGATAGAGGATAGTGGGCTTTTATCAGAGATTCTCAATCTCAGTCTGTCTTGCTGCTGCCTCTCACTCTAACACGCTTTAAATATGATGATGATTTTCAGAAAAAGATGTGGTGTAAATTATTCATCATAACTCTAGTTTTACTTGGCATATCAACACAATTTAAAAACTGCTGTCTAGTTTGATGTCTGTACTTTCGATACAAATTGAACCAGAGTCACAGACAATAATGAAACAAGGATAGGACTATTGCAAAAAAAGAGGCAGAATTCTCCTGTTTGTGACTGTGGACTAAATTAGTTGCACTAGTATGAATATTTTGCAACAGTCCTCATTAAAGATACAGGTGCTGGTCATAAAATTAGAATATCATGAAAAAGTAGATTGATTTCAGTAATTTCATTTAAAAAGTGAAACTTGTCTATTATATTCATACATTACATACAAACTCATATATTTCTAATGTTTATTTTGTTTAATTTTGATGATTACAAATGACAACAAATGAAAATCTCAAATTCATCATATCAGAAAATTAGAAT
>NC_051442.1:24021162-24023966 GCF_001649575.2 Kryptolebias marmoratus
TTTATTTGTTGTCATTTGTAATCATCAAAATTAAACGAAATAAACATTTGAAATATATGAGTTTGTATGTAATGTATGAATATAATATACAAGTTTCACTTTTTAAATGGAATTACTGAAATCAATCTACTGTTTCATGATATTCTAATTTTATGACCAGCACCTGTATATTCTGACATTTTGCATGTAGCTCTAAAATGTAAAAGATTTCAGCATGTAGTCTATCAATCACACCAGCATAACACGTTAAGGGAGCCTTGTGTAAACCTATGCACTTACTTTGTGCACCCAAAGCGAGCGCTCCTCAAAGTTCCCATCACTGTCAAATTCATGATGCATGAGAGAGTCCCAGCAGTAAGTGTCTATGTAGCCGGCCTGTTTAGCTGTGAAGTTGCTGGGAGTGAAACAGCTGATCTGAGGGCCTGCAAAATAAACAAATCTGAGTTGTAACATCATCTGCAAATATGACAGCTGCTCATGGCAAATTTCTTTTGAACTTGATGTATCAATTTGTCTGTGCGCAGCCACTTGGGATCTCTGCACTCTCCACAAAGGTGTGTGTGTGTGTGTGTGTGTGTGTGTGTATGTATATATATATATATATATATATATATATATAAAAATGATTGTGGAACGGTTCCAACAAATTTATCCACCTTTGTACATGACTGTTAATAAGTACTGTGTTTATGTGCAGAGATCCCAAGTGGCTGCTTGGATATATATATATATATATATATATATATATATATGTGTGTGTGTGTGTGTGTGTGTGTCAGGTACCCCCAATCTTTGGAAAGTGTAGATCTGTCCCCCCCAATAAATCATTGAAAAAAACTGTATTTAAACAACATAAAAATAAAAAGAAACCCAACTATAATTTAGAATTTTTTCCTCTTGTTTTTTGACTGAATTATTTTTCTTGAAAAATGAAGCACTGTTTGAGTGGGCTGTAAGGGTACCAACAAATTTATTCATGTTTGTAGACCCGAGCATCTACATGTCCTTTTCTCTTTGGCGATATAGCTTTTTTTCTGCAGAAATCACATGTTTCCAATAGTAGCCTGACATTTAAAAACCCTAGATGACTATTCCAAGTTTTGCTTCTTCACTCTTATATTTAGTTCCCCTTGATATTACCACATATGGTACAACCACTTGAATCCACTCTACACCCATCTGTCATTTACCAAAAGTGCCCCACCCTTTAATTGAGGGCCTAGGCACACCCTTGTCAACTTCAGAGCTTTAAGAGAGACATTTTTCACCCTTCGCTTACACAGCTGTCCAGCTCCCTGGAAGTAGAAACATACAGCCCCTAATTTACTGTTAAAATGGGATTTTCTTTCTCTGTATAATCAACCTTTCAATAGACAATCATACTGTAGTCCAATTATCTTGTAATTATTCTGTATGCATGCAATTTAACTGCTGCCATCAAAGACTAAAATCTACACTATGGATAGCAACAATGGAGTATATCTATTTAAAGTTGAACTTGTGAATAAATTTATATTGTCAAGGGCATAGCTGATATTTTAAGACCAACACTGAGGTTACAGAAGACATGGGTGGCTGTGTTAGGGTTTTATTAAATACATTTAAACTAGTCCCTAATAACTGCTAGTGTAGATTATCTGTTAACTATATTGACTACAGTTAATATGGGAATATGATGAAAGTTTTGTATCATTAGCTTCTTAAAACCCAAACAAATCCAGGAATGTTGTGGTCATTGATGATCTTTGATGAATGATGTGTCAAACAGATACAAACAAAAATAAAAGGTATGGCATTTCTTGAAGGAAGTCATATTGCTCATCACCTTTCAGTCTGAAACTAAAATCATCTTATTGCTATATTGGGACAAATTTATGAGTTTTGACCAAAATGGCTATAAGGGATGTTATGCTCGAGCTTGTGATATTTCAAGATCTGACAAGATGTGTTAACAATCACAGTATGTACTGAGGACAACCCTCAGCTACTACCATATCACATTGAACTCTATCTGTAAAACTGACTGATGTAGCATGAACTTGGAGCCATTTTTCTTTGCACACAGAGATTAAACTAATAAAATTGGTTTCATCTATATCATGAATGTCCCCTTTCTTTCACAGGAGGGTTATTTTTCATGTCAAATCAACTTTTCCCTTGCTCCAAGCTGTGAAGATATAGTTTCAGTGTTACCTCTTCTATATTGTATTTGTACTGAGATTTTCATGTTAATTGCTGAGTTAGAATCCAAACTATTGTTTCCTGTTCGAAGTTTCTTTTGTTCAGACTTAGCAAAAGTATGTGGAATTATTTTGATTGCAATTTTAACTATTCAAATATCAAAACATTCAACTCAGAAATAGTGTGCTTTTATTTTAGGTATTTGGAATTTTTATATTTTTTGAATTTATTATTAATCAATCAATCAATCAATCAAATTTTATTTGTATAGCACATTTCAGCAGCAAGGCATTTCAAGGTGCTTTACATAATTAAAAAAACAAAAAAAACAAAATAAAAACAGCATGTGACATTGAATAAACAGTAAGAAAGAGAAAAACATCAGACATTAAAAACCCCGCACTCTAACCCTAATTTAGCCATAAGCAACTCTAAACAGGTGGGTTTTAAGTTGAGATTTAAAGGCACCCAGTGTTTCAGCTGTTTTACAGTTTTCTGGAAGTTTGTTCCAAATTTGTGGTGCATAGAAACTAAATGCTGCTTCTCCTCGTTTGGTTCTGGTTCTGGGGATGCAGAGCAGTCCAGAACCAGAAGATCTGAGGGGTCTAGACGGTTGGTACAGC
>NC_051442.1:24025089-24031273 GCF_001649575.2 Kryptolebias marmoratus
ATCAAATCATTAGCAACGACAGGCAAAACTTTCTTAAAGAAATGTGTGGGTAGGACATCCAGACAGCAGGAACTGGAGCTTAATTGACTTATAATTTCCTCTAGGGTTTTATAATTAAGTAGTTGAAATTGGGTCATTTTTTTCTGCATTTGTTTTGTTTGGGCATAGCATTGGTACTGGCTTTGGAGTGGGTGTGCAGATTAATCCTCTGATTTTTTGAATTTTTTCTGAAAAGAAACTGGAAAACTTGTTGCAGGCATTAACTAATTTTCCCCACAGAAATACATTGAGAACTTTTCAATGCTTTCAAAAAGATTGTTTCCTGAAAACAGGAATACGTGCTGTATTTGTAATCCACATATGCTTCTTCTAGCTGGGTTGCTGATTTTAGTTTCTAGCCATAGGTTTGATGTTTTTGTGTTTAGCTCTGGTTTTACAGATTTAATCTTTGAGATACTGTTGTTTTTTTTCCTTGCTAATTTTAACCTTGGGCTACCGTATTTTTCTTATTTTAGCTTTAAGCTATGGTTTTGCTGGTTTTAGGTTTGTTTTACAGTCTTGCTAATTTTAGCTTATAGTTGTGATTTTAACATCTGTTATACTTGTTTTAAAAATTCAGTTATTTAATTTTTCAACAAATATCAGCAAAGTCATTCAGCACTCAGTTCAGCATTCACATTGCATTTTTGCAGAAAATGGAATTTATCTAGTTTTGATTGTGACTTTATTATTTGTATTGACCAGAGCATAGTTATGCATGAAATCACTATTTGATTTCAAGTGTATTAAAATTATGTGTTGTGTTCAAATTATGTGTTTAAAAGCCGAATCTAATATTTTTAAACAGAAAGAACATCCAACTTGTTTTAAAATCAGTGTAATGATTGATTCCCCAACACTGATTCTGACTAATGCCAAAATTAAGGCTTTTATACCTTTTTTTTCTCTAATTGTAAATGCTTAGCAGTTTGTAATGTCAATTTCAGATGTAAAACCATATCCAAAATTGAACCAAGTTTGTTGACTTTTGCTGAAGAATAAACTAGTTTAAGTTCCAGCACTAGTGATTCTTCAAAACCTCAGTTCTGCTCATAAAGTTACGACTTAGCTTGAAGCATTGTCAACAGAGAACCAGGCTGGGGCCCAGTCGTTAGAGCAGTCGTCCTCCAATGACAGAGTTGGAGGTTTGATTACTGGTGAGGAGTTACATGTTAAAGTGTCCCTGAACCCCTCATTACCTCAATGTGTACAACCATTGGTGTATTAATGGAGTTTAAAACACTGATTAGACTCTAGAGTGATTTATTCAGATTAGCTTTGTAGAGATGTAGTAAAGTACTGTATAAACGCGTGTGAATGGGTAAATGAGGGTAGATTGTGTTGTAAAGCACTTGGAGTTTCCTGGTTGGCTAAATCTTAATCTCCCCCCTAAACTCACCTTAATCCGGTCTGATTCCCAAATGCTTTTTTTTTTTCCTTAACTGAGTCTAAAAAAATTCAGTTCCATGCTGATCTTGAGCTGGGTCAGGTTCAAGTCCAAGTACAAGCTTATCTACCTCACAAGATTTCAAAGCATCGCATAAAATTGCACATAACGTCATTTGCAAGGTTTGACCAAAATAGCTTTAACTTTGAAGATGATTTTAGTTTAAAACTCTGTCATGAAAGGCCATAGGTGATATGCAGTCCTTTATGAAATGCTTGGCCTTTATTTTTTCCAGAAATGTGTTGTCACATTATTGCTGCTATGTGCACAAGTAAATTTAGTTTAAACTTTGCTTTGAAAATAAAACACATTCAGGTTAACAACTGCAGAACTCTCTTCAGTGCTTAAAAATAATTTTGTAACAATTTTCAGTCAAGCCTGAAAAAGCAACCCAATATGAATAATATGCTTTATTTAATATGCATGGTATCATGAGTTCAACTAAATTTACTTTAGCAAGTAACTAATTAACAATCCAATGACAAACACTGCAGGATTATTATGCAGTAGTTTCTAACACTTTTGCTGAAAATCTCTTGGTGAAACTCGAGTGCTCATAAGTGCATATCATGATTAAGGGGTAAATCAATTAAAATACAAAACTAAAGTTAAGCAGTGTTTAAAAAAGCAAAAAACAAACACACAAACAAACAAAAAATAACAGCTCAGAGGCAGAGAGTTGCTCACCCAGGGAGATCTCACGGGCAAAAGCCATGCACACCAGCATGAGTGGCAGACCAACAGACACATACTTGATGACCTTGTCTAAAGGAAGCTCCAGTTCCAGATGATTGATCCTGTAGATCCCAGAGCTGTCCTGCAGCAGGGCATCAGATAGCATGGCCTTGGCTGCTACCTGGGCTATGGACATTATGAATACCTACCCAGTGATAACAAAAAAAAGGCTATTTTTTAAAAGGAAAGGGGGAAAGAGGATGACCTCAGCATTATTTATTTATTTTTTCCACAAAATTTTAACTATAGAAATGACAATTTCTGTAAAAATGCAGTGTGAATGCTGAGTGCTGAATGACTTGGCTGAAGAAGCTAAGATGGTAACATTAACATTAAAACAAGCAGAACAGGGTAAAATAAGGAGAACACAGTTTCAAATGAGTACAGAATACAAGCTCAGAGCAGCAGAACAATAGCTAAATCAGCAACAAAAAAAAACTACAAGCTGTAAACCAGTAGCTAAAGCAGCAGAACAGCATCTAAAATTAGCAAATCAAAAGCTAAAAATACCAAATCAAAAGCTAAAATTAGTAAAGGAAAAGCTAAAATAGCCAAAACAGATCCTAAAGTTAGCAAAACAGTAGTTAAAAGTAGCAAAGCAGATGATACAGCTAAAATGACCAAAATAGTGGCTAAAATTTGTAAAAAAGCAAAAATAAAATAAAACTAGAAATAGTAAATGGATGTTAAAATTAGCAAAACTGTAGCGAAAAGGCATAAGTAGCAAAATGCTAGCTGACTGCCTAAAAGTAGTATAAGAAGTCAGAAATAGAGCAAGAAGTTTTAAAACCTCAAAGTCATAGTGAGCTATGGTCAGTCGAGTGGAACCTTTTGATATATGAATAATTATGAATGCAGAAGTAGTTTGACTGCAAAGCGTAAGGAAGTAGAAGTAATAAACAGCACCAAGCTTAAACAAATGGAAACTCTTTTTACCTTGTGCTTTCCTTTTTTACGATCTCTGTTTGTGGAGCCAAAAAGTCCCTCTAAAGACCTGCAGAGAGTTACAAAGCTCCTTAAGTATTCATGGAGTGTCTTAGTAAATGGGAGGTTGGATCTGGGCTGGACCAGGCTGAGCTGGGTCTGGCTTTAATTACAGAGAAGACATCTGGGAGCATGTAGGCAGTCAGATGGCACTTACTGCAGCAGACCTCCAGTACTCCACAGTAGGCCCTAAAACTATGTGTATATGTGGGTGTGCATATGTGTGTGTGTGGCTCTGCTGTAGCTAGACTGTGCAGTATGCTGGCTGTGGCCCACTTCAAATAAGTGAACTATTGCCGCTGGCTTTTTCAGCCTCTGTCATTTTGATTCTATTTTTACTGCACTTCAGTCTTTGAGCTACTGCAAAATTACAGTAGCAAACATGAAAGCATGCTTGTGACTACATAAATTCAGAAAAAATCAAACTGGGGGCAAATTTGTGTTAGAAGGTATGTGACATACATAGCAGCATTGATATTCGGCTTTTAAATATGCAACATTTCAGTGCCACAGAGAGATTGTTGTGACACAAAATCTTCACCTCTAATAAACGGGATGTTTTGAGGACAGGTTTTAAGGCCACTTTACCTCTCAAGCAGAGGCAGGGCTATATTCCATCTTAAGAGAAAGTTGTTGGGAAATTCATCTTCCCTCTGCCACAGCCAGCTCCATCTAACCCTACTTTTTAAAGGTGACTAACATCTACACTGATTTAAAGGTATGCAGGTTTCTTTCATGACCTCTGACCTAAAATCATCTGCCACTGTCCTCTCTGAAGTTCATTCTGAGAGGACAAGAATTCCTACCGAGTGTAAGGTGTATGCTGAACAAACCCAGAAAGCAGACTCATTTTAAAGTAAAAAATAAAACTTATTAGGAAAAAGACTGACATGGCAGTAAAAACAAAGGAATGAAACCTCACAGAGGCTGTAGGGAAAATGAGGAGTGAAAAAACAGTTAGTTACATTTATATGGATAGTCACATATAGGAATAAAAGGAAATGAGCTGGCAGATAAATCTGCAAAACAAGCAAAAATAAATAGTTACATTGATATAATGGTAGCATTCAGTAAAGGAGAAATCAAATCAGTCATTAGACAAAAGGTCAAGGGAAGATGGCAGAAACAGTGGGAAGAAGAAAGAAGTGACAGGTGGCTTTATAGCATTCAAAGAAAAGTTGGCATAATGAAGAATAGGGCAAAACAGAAAGGAGGAAACAACTAGATCCAGATTGTGTTTTGGCCATACAAGGTTAAATAGTACATTATTTAAAATGGAAATACATCCTACAGGAAGTGTGATTTTTGTTTTCAACAAGAGACAGTAAAACATGTTGTATTGTTCGACCCCACATATTCAGTTTAGAGAAGTGAACTGGGACATAGATTACAGAACAACAAATTACAGTTGAATATACAAAACCTTTTGGATAAACTTTCCACTTCTGAATCATATTGTTTTTTGTTAAGATACCTTAAGAAGACAAAATTAATAGAGAGAATATAGTTAGAATATAGACTATAGTTTTTGTTTTGTTTTGTTAGCATCCCAATCCAAACATGGACACACTGCTAATGTTTGTAAAGGAAAACAGAGATGTGGTAGGTGTGGATGTGAACATCCTTATGGTGAATGTGGGAACAGTCCTTTCAAATGTTGTAACTGTGGAGGAAGTCAAACTGCAGTATATGCAGGGTGCGTGATAAGGAAAAGGCAGCCGCAGTTCAACAAAATAAAATAGACAAGATAATTACATATGCAGAAGTAGTGAAAGTGGTAAACAGTAGGGATGAGCGAGTACACCACTATCTGTATCCGTATCTGTTCAACCAGCTAAATTATCTGTACTTGGAGTGGGCAGGGGGTGGCACAACGGTGTAGTGGTTAGAGCTGTGGTCTCCCAGCAAGAAGGTTGCAGGCTGCTTCCCGGCCTGGGGCCTTTCCTTGTATGTTCTCCCTGTGCACACGTGGGATTACTCCAGTTTCCTCCCACAGACCAAAAACATGCATGTTAGGTTAATTGGTGACTCTGAGTGTGAATGGTTATTTGTCTCTATGTGGCCCTGCAATGGACTTGCGACCTGTCCCCTGCCTCTCACACAGCTCCCCACGACCCAGAATGGAGAAGCAGGTAAAGAAAATGGATGAATGGATGAATGTATGGATGGACGGATGGAGTGGGCGGCGCCTAACCCGGAACTGGGTGTGACATACCACCAGCCAAATTTAGAGAAAGCAGAAGGTAAAAAAAAAAAAAAACAGTGCAGAGTGGAGGAAGTGACCGACGCAATACAAGCCGTTTTCAGCTCTGTCTTGACAAATGCACCGTGTATGTTGCACAGCTTTTGCTGCAGAGACATATGTGTGTGTAGGGAGGGGTGGGCGCTCTGTGACTTGCCAATCACAGATCATGAAAACAGTCAGTTACCCAATGAGGATAGCACGGATATTGATAAGTTTTACCAAAGTAAATGTAACACCCAGCTTAATGCCAGCTGGGCATCACAGGTTCCCAGACAACGAGGAGGAAAACAGTTCAACAGCACCAAGGGAGGACAGTTCAATCGATCAGGATTTTTATTCCCCAAAAGGGGTAAAAACGTTCAGTTTTCTTTTTAAATGAGAATAAAAACACAATAAAAAAAATATTAAAATGTCCCAGTCCTGAACACGCTAAAATGGTCCTACAAGGGCGACATCCACGGAATCCGATTGGGACAGCGAATCCTGCCCTCCGTCCAGTCCGACGTCACAGCCCCGATTCCACCGCCTCCTGCGAAAGTTGCAGCTCACTCCAGTCCCTCCACGCAAAGCGCCGCCCCACAGGCTTCCTGTTAAAACAAAACACCTGGGCCAGAAAAGCGATCACCGAGCGGCGGATGTCCTAGCTATACCAGCAAGAGTCCCTGCAGACAATCAGTGGAACGTTACTTACGGACCAGGGCAGAGTTCCCCCTCTGCCCGCTGTCGATCCGACA
>NC_051442.1:24031313-24033094 GCF_001649575.2 Kryptolebias marmoratus
CAGTGGAAACGTTACTTACGGACCAGGGCAGAGTTCCCCCTCTGCCCACTGTCGATCCAACACGTTGTTCCCCCTGATTGTATCCTTCGGTGCAAACCACTTGCTCGTTCGGGGTCGCAGTCTTCTGTAATGAGCCTTCCTGGTTGTTTCTCTCTTCTTCTCAATGTGGTGTCCTTTGCCCTTTAAAATCCACCGCCAACGTCTGGCAGGTCCCGGATACACTGCCTCCCGGCACGCCCACCCTGCGCAGGTGGCTGGCATCAGCTATTTAGTCCTCAGTCCACAGTGGATTAAAAAAATACAAACATGCAAATAGATACAAAAAAACATGCAACAAAAACACCCATTTTAAAAAATAAAAACAAATTTCCACTGTGCGACATCTCCCCATATTTTAACTGTGCCAGTCCCTGGCACACTATTCAAAGTCTATACCGTGCAGGGGGCTGGCCAAAGTTCGACCTTGTGGAGCGCCGCAAGTCAGGTAATCCATCCTGCAAAGCTGGAACATTAGGAACAACCCAATAAAATGGCGGTTCAACTAGAGTCTGCACCTCCTGGTTGTCTTCCGGAGCCGGTGAGTGGTTATCCGTTGCAGGGGTAATGCACAACTTTAATCCATTCCGATGGAGGACCTTTTCCCTCCCTCCCTTTTCTGGTTGTACCCTATAAACCACACCTGTATCACCCACACATTCCAATACAACATGTGGTTCAGGAGTCCAACCTGGATGGAGCTTTCCCTGGCCCTGTCTGTCCCGGTCTTTCACCCACACCCTTTCCCCTGGGACTAACGGCAGGTCTTGAGCCTTTTTGTCATAAACCCTTTTATTTTGGGTGGCTGCTGCACTCGTATTCTTCCTAGCCATTTCATAGGCAAAAGATAACTTCTGATGATGATCCCTAACCCATCCCTTCAGGTCATGACAGAGGGGCTCTGGGTCAACACCCAGGTTCACATCCACTGGCTGTCTCAGATGCCTCCCAAACATTAGATAGGATGGTGCATAACCTGTAGCACCATGGACAGTGTTATTATATGCTTGTAGCAGTTCTGGGAGGAATTCTGGCCACCTCCGTTGTTTTTCAGCGTCAAGTGTGCGAAGCATATGCAACAGAGTCTGATTCAACCGCTCGACCCCACCATTCCCAGCAGGATGATATGGTGTAGTTTTACTTTTTGTAATACCATAACACCTGCATAACTGGTACATCAAGGCTGACTCAAAACTCGCTCCTCTATCTGAGTGTAGCCTAGCAGGGCAGCCAAACGCTTGGATAACATGAGCCCATAGGGCATGCACTGCAGTCTGTGCAGTTTGATCTGTTGTGGGCACTGCCCACGCATAGTGGGTGAAAAGATCTGTCATGACCAGAATGTTCTGATACCTATCTGTGGGCCTCCCTAAAGTAAGGAAGTCCACAGCTACAACCTCCAAAGGATACGACACTTTAATAGGATGTAGAGGAGTCCTAGATGTCTCTCTATCTCGCAGGCTACAGACGGCGCAACCCCGCTGGAATTCATGCACCTCACCTTCCATACAGGGCCAATAGAAGAAGCGACGTATCCTGGACAGAGTCTTCTCCACCCCGGCATGAGCAGCTGCCTCATGGTACCTCTGCCACACCTCCTTGCGTCTTTCTGTGGGGCATAGGATCTGAAAGTAGGTTTCATGTGTCTTTGAGTCCATCACCTCTCTGCACAGCATTCCGTCCCGAAATTGGAACCGCCTCCACTGTTTTAGCCACTTCTGCACTGACTCAGGCAGTGCTATCCT
>NC_051442.1:24033194-24036787 GCF_001649575.2 Kryptolebias marmoratus
CAGGTCCCGGATACGCTGCCTCCCGGCACGCCCACCCCGCGCAGGTGGCCGGCATCAGCCATTTAGTCCTCAGAATCCACAGTGGATAAAAAAATACAAACATGCAAATAGATCGAAAAATACAACCATGCAAATAGATAGAAAAATAAAAACATGCAACAAAAACACCCAACAATAAAAACCACACTTTAAACAAAAACAAATTTCCACTGTGCGACATAAACAGTAATGAAAATATCCTGAAAACAACTTATGGAGGGAAAAGAGTTACAGATAATAGGCAAGATAATATTGCATTGGAAAAATTCATTCCATTCCTTGCATACATCATAAACTGTTCAGAAAAAAATCCATGAATAACTTAGACATGCAGAAGGATCATCAGAGGCTGAGACTTCTCGAAACATTACATAATTCTAATATTACAATGGAATGCCCACAGTCTAATAGCAAATGGGCAGGAAGAAAGCAGATAAAGGAGTTGGTGTGGCCTGATCAGAAATGTTTGTCAGTGCTCTAATGATTGTGCTTCTGCTTTTGGAGTGTGTGGTAAGAAATCACATTTTGATCATGGTTTGGTGGTTTCCAAAACTCAATGCAGGTATCTCGTTTAATGTTTTGTATGTATGGATGTTGCAGTGTGGCCACACAAGATTTTAAGGTGTTTTCCACATCATTCATCTGCACGTGGGAGTGACAACTTGTCAGGTATAGAGTTTATTGGTTTTTTATATATTGTATTTTAATGACTATTAAAATAAATTCTGTATGGAACTGTATAGTTATTAATTAGATTTTTAAGTCTTTATAGTTTCAGATGTATTGTTTCCTATTGTCCTTTCTGAATTGAGTTAATGAATTGTTTTTGTTAGTCCACCTGGCCTTGCATGACCTGTAGACCAGAAGATCTAGGAGTGTGTCTTGTGAGGGCAGACTAATTATTTCTATTTTTGTTTTGTTTGTCTTTTTCAGCCATCTCCCTATACGACATTAGATGTAATTTATAGCCACAAGCCTTTACGTTTAGGAGACCTGACCCTGCTCATGCATGTAGGGGTGTGGGACCCTGGAGTTTGCAGTGTTATCTGAACTGTGTTGCATGGTTTAATTTTGCTGTAGTCATTGGGTTGCTGTGGTTTTTTACTCATTTATGTCAGTCTCTCCTTTGACTTGTAGGCTTGTGGGATATATAAATAGTGCTGGTTGTAATAATTAGGAATTAAAGTGCCATATTTTAGCCACTAATAAATTGTCTATTTTGACTTGATTGAGTGACAGGACCCCCCATTGAACTTGCGGGCAACATTCTCGTGTTGTTGGCAGGTCTTGTGGCAGTTTCAATAGGGAGGGTGGCATATTTTTTATATTTTTTTATTGCAAGGACAGCAGGAGCAGTAGTTGGCTTCTTCTATGAGTTATCGTCATGTCTTCTAAGGAGGATGCTGAGAAGTTGAAGATGGTTAAGCGCATACAGGAATTGGAGAATGAATGGAAGGAGCTGAAAGCTATTGAAAATGTTGGGGATTTTCTAAGTTACCCAACCTGAACAAAGAACCACACAGAGAGAGAGTAAATTGTTTTTAGGATACTTCTGCAAAAGGAGACGTCACTCGAGCAACGACCTTTTGGGTCAAACTCCAGTGAGTTCTGAAGTCCTGTAGCATCAGCATCATTTTATTAGAATCAAGGAATGGGTGGGGGCAGAATCGGTCAGAACCGGTTCTGCCACACAGATTAATCACAAAAACAGAACTTACAGCATGTAGTAAAACATTCTGTCTATCAATCCTGATACAAAGATTATCAGAGGTACAGTGACGTTACTTAGGTGATTGGCTGACCTACTTAGATAATTTACTGACGCTTGTAAGCACGATAAAATGTAAACATGATACAAATGAACTCAATTAATATCTCTGACATCCGGTGAGACACGTAGGCATGTTTTACACATAAACACAAAGGCTGGTAATATTGAAAAAACCCTAACATCTCCCTCCTGTTTATCTGACTTTGTGGAAACTGGAACACAAAGAAATTATCATCCCATAAGGCAAAAACTCATAAAATAAAGGAACAAAATGTTTAATTTTATAAAGCATAAAAATAAGAGCAAATGGTTAAAATCATAATCATAAACATAACATAAACATAAATCATTCACAAATTGAACAGCAAATCATGAAAGCAAATTAAAATGGAAACATTAATAACTGGAAAAAATCAGAAGGGAAATATAAATTGAGAACCAGAAAACATAAAAACAAAAATGAACGACATGTAAGTGCTTCCATCAACTTCTGAAACCTTAGTTGTAAAAACATCAATTTTAATCTCTGCAAGAAATGCTTTTCAACTAAAACATCATAAAACAACTTTTCTACTTTTCACTGAAAACACAGCTCTGTTTCAGAATTAGGCTTCATATTCAGCTTCATAGAAAGGGCACAGTTCCACCACGATCATTGTCCATCATGGCCGCCATCTGCATTTGCACCAGCGTCTGGGTCACTGCTCTGGTCATCATGCTCCTAAGACAGGGGATGACACAACAGAAAACCAGAAAGAACAGTAACAACACAAAGATCACTGGGATGAACAGTCTCAGTAGCAGCTGCCACCAGGTCCCAGACGTCGGCCAGGACCACAAGTCGAACAGCTCAGAACCGTGGGTTGCAGAGTTCACATGACGGCAGAGCTCCTCGATATCTTCTAGGGCATCGTGGATCAAGCCTCCTTCCTCGTCTCGTTGTACAACAGGCAGTCCCAATAAATCTTGTAACCTCTGCTTTGAGAGGCAGTCAGCAAGTCCAGAACAACGCAACTTTGCAGAACCATCTGACGGATGGCAGACAGCTCCTTTGCGGTTCCATTTATGGCCTTCTGTGGGAAGACACTCTGGGAGAACTTTTCCTTCATTCCAGATCCTGAACTTCCATGGTACTCCAGTCTCGTGAGTCAGTCCCCCCCGTCGTCTTAGCTGTAGTTGTAGTTGTTTTGCTTCTCTTGGAGTAAATGGGGTGCTTCCTGTGGTCCCAGTCAATGTTCCTTTTAGATTTGCGGTTACGGCCTGAGAACGTGCTCAGGGCATACAAACAGTTTTGTTGGTTGACTGAGATGTCCACCGGTACCAATCCAGTGCTGTGTGTGTAGTTGGGCATCTGGGCACACACATTTAGCAGTAAGTTCCATCGTTCTCGTGGGCTATCAGGATCATAAGTTGCCACCATGAGTTTGTGCTGTATCCATGGGGGTGGTACTCATCATAGCTTCTTTTGTTTCTTCTCTTCGGTACGGGACATGTCTGGTACCAAAGTAAGCATGCTGCAACCACAGCGCAACAGAGAATCCACCACTTCAGGTGTGAAATCCTCATTGTTGCTCAGACTACAAAGACACACGAGCCCTTTAATAGCCTAATGGAACTGGGATCGGATGTTTCCTTCACTGACGTTGAGATGCCCCACCTCTAAACAGTGAGGCCCCTTTGTAGTCAGACTTCCCCACAGACTTCCGGTGCTTTTTAAGGGTCGAGCACTCTTTGTAGCTTACAGTGGCTGAGATGTATCGAGCTGGGCCCTTCAGCAGTTTTT
>NC_051442.1:24037526-24042630 GCF_001649575.2 Kryptolebias marmoratus
AAAACAACAACAATGGACCAGCGGAGTATAGACAGAAATTACCGGGTTTTAAAGTGCTGAGGATAATCAGGTAAGTGGAGACAGGTGACATGATTAGCAGGCTTTGACAGGTGTAAGTGGGCGTGGCAGGAATGCAGAGAGAGAAATAGACTGAGGAGGAATGAGAAAGTGAAAAACAAGAAAACAGAAACTAAACACAAACCAATAAACTAAAACAGAAATAAAACAAAACACAGGAAAAAACCCAAATCACCACATTAGCTTAGTTATCTTAGCGTTTTTATGTTGGCTTGCTTAGCCTTCTGTACATTTAGTTAGTTTAGTTTTAACTTCATCACTTTCTTATTTAGATTACCGTAGATCTTTTTTTTTTTTTTTAGATATTGTTAGCTTGACTGTTGTTTAACTTAATTTTCTCTGTGCTTCTGTATTTGATTTTGCTGTATTATGTTCCTCATCCCTCCTGTTGATGGTATTTATTTACTTTTTTTTAAGGCCTGTTGTTCTGAACAAGGACTTGGGTAAGACAGGTTTGTTATGAACTTAGTAAATACCATCAGTTGTAAGTGATGCTCCTTTATTTTCTTTTTCCTTTTTTCAGATAGCTTGGTTTTGTCATTAAAACAATGTGGAAAAGCAGTTCGACCGACATTGTGAACTGTGACCCTTTTATTTTTAGCTGATTCACAAGCATGTGAGAGAGCAATGACCTCAGCAGCCTGTGCTGAGTTATATCTGGGTAATTTTACCATTGATGTTTTAATAATTTGATAGGAAGTTGCACAATTGCATGATCACTGAACACCTCACCTCCTGTGAGGGGGTGTCTCTCAGTTATGTCCTGGCAGCTGGAGCCTTTCCTAAGGCTACACAAGGAATAAGTGTTGAGCCGGGGACAGCAGTGCTTATCTTACTTGCAACAACAAAACGTCAACAACATCAGCAGACAGCCTGCACGCACGGTGAGAGAGATCTTGCAACAGGATCTAGTTTTTTAGAATAAAATACTATGTACCAGTAAGGTGTCATGTAAATTTGCGTTCTACTGTTTAGACTGAATGTTTTATTTTAGTCTGGAAGAATTAGTTTCGGTTAGAATCAACATTTGTTTTAACCTTACAAAAGCTTGTTTTACTTTTTCTGTCTAGGTTATTTTATCAGATATCGTCATTGGAACACCATAGATCAGATCTTGCAAAAATTGTTTTGTTTCGTATATACAGAAATACATCCTTTATTTATGTGCTTTAAGTAAATATCATACTCTAAATGAAAAATGTTGAAATCGTTCCACAGTTCTAAAATAGCCATCAGGGTAAGACTCACCTAATTCTCTAATTAGGTATAAAGAGTAACGTTGTGAAAATAATGTTTTCTCTTTTTCCTTCCCCGTTTTGTTATCGTAAATCAAAATGCTAGGTTTCATTTATACAGTTGTCTGTACGGTAAGGCCTTTAAGACACCCCAGCTTCGGGATGCTTGCTCTCAGGCCCGTTAAGGGAGAGACAGAGGCAGGGAGGGACAGAGAGAGAGAGATTGTGACGCGTGTGCGTGTGTATGTGTGTGACTCCATATTCCTTTTCAGGAGTCAAAATTAGGCTTTAGGTTATAAAATAGCTAATTTTTGTCTAACACATATATCAACAAGTCACAAACAAACAGCACACAAAACATTGACAAACACTAACCAGTAAACAAAAAGGACCTGTAACTAATTTGTTGACCTGATTGTTACCTTGTTGATGCTAGTTAATTCTCAATTTTATGTGTGCACACAACCTGTAATAATTTGTTTTGAAGGTTCATACAAGTACTAAAAATATTTGGAAATATTTGAAGTACAACAAGGTGTTTTCTTCATTTGGTGTTTGTTGTCTGTTTACATTAAAAAAAAAACCTCAGTTTTTAATAAGGGCACTCTAAAACTTTAAAATTTTGTTATATTTTGTTATCTCTTATGTTACTTTGATCTTGTTATGTAGAATACTGTCTCAGAGGCATTATAAGTAGCAGAATTGAATATTTTGATATTGTTTTATCTCCGAAATGTGGTTCATGAAAACTGTGATTTTGCTAGATAGGAGGTAGGGTCAATGGGAATCCCATTAATGCACTATATTTTAATATTAATATATAGTATATCAATCTAAAGAAATTGTAGTTTTATTTATTTTAGCCTAATTGGGTTTAGATGTTTCTTTCTTAGTTTGAATTACTTCTATTTTGGCACATGTCATCACCATCAGAAACTGGCCACAAATTTTTCAGCAATTCAAGCCTGGGGACTTTAAAGAGGACTCTTTTTCACTCCACCGTGCACGGTTTTCAGCTTCAACCCTGGTGGCAAAAGATGTTGAATTTGTTTTAAATCATCAATGTATTGTTATTTGCTAAAGGTAAAAAACAAAATAACAGAGCCGAATAGAATCGTCACAATTTAAAATATTCATTTAGTTTAACTGTTTAACTCCTTTTGGCTTTGAGTCACGTTTGCGTTCAGTTTGCTTTGTTTGAGCGCGGGGCGCAATTAGTCATGCTGAAGATCCACCGCGCCCTCCCCCTCTCTTTTTCCCTCCTCTGGAATGACCCTGAGGTTTGTTTCGATAACAGTTTGAGGAGCGGTGGCCTAGTTTACCGCAGGTCCAGCATGTTAAATCTTTGTCCAAATGTTTATTACCACTGTGTGATAGGCGGAGGGGCCCGTCACTCGGCCTCAGCTTTTGCCACGGCCTTCTCTCAGATCACGACCCTGATAGAAAACTTCATCAGTGGAGGAATCATCTTCCCAACTTATGTCAAAAACTCCTTCACTTTTGTTGGGCTTCACCTTTTTTTCAGCATGTCTAGCGTATTCCATTAAGCGTGGAACTGAGCAAGTTTCTACACCAACAAGATTAGTTGAGATCCAGTCTGCCAGGTCAAGACGGAAACCAGACAACAGAGATCTCTTTAAGTTCTGTTGATAGGCTGAAACATTACCACTGTCAAAAGGAATCCTTCTGTGTTTTTTTTATTCTTTTTCAAACCTTATTTTGAATTCCTCACAATCTTCTCCTGGTTTTTGTTTAACCCCAGCTAAGTGATCATAATTTGCTTGTTTTTTAAACTCTTCTCGCACCCGGTCACACAGAGCCTTCCACTGCGTCTCATATTCACCAGTTAATCTGTGACGATCTTCATTATAGGCAAATGGTCTATTTTGTGCATCTCTTCCTGTGTAACCCCCTTGTATTTTTGCCCAGTTTTTAGTTAATGGGGACATCGCAGCCTGTCCTGTTTCAAAACCGTTCAGCCTGTAAGAATGAATAACCCCATTCATGTCTTCAATCCACTTTTCCACATCCTCGAAAGGAGGGGTAACACCTTCCACAGCCTTCCTGGCCTCTTCCAGGGTCCAGGGCCGAAAAACATAAACCTGTGGAGGCACCCCTTCCCCTGAATTCGGATTGGCCACAGCAATCATCGGATAGGTGTTAACACTAGGCACACTCTCTGGAGGTGCTGTAGGGGTTGGATTCTTTAAATGTTCTAAAGATGGGTACAGGCGATTACGCTCTTGTACTAGATACGGTGGAGGTTTAGAAGGGTTTACAGGTTCTGAAAGAGATTCAAGTGCTTCTTTAACCACATCATCATTGTCTGATTTAACAGTAGATTGTAAGGCGGTTTGTTGTAATAGTTGTTGTTTTGTCATGTTTCTAGTACGCGCAGGTGATGGTGCAGCGACAGAGACTGAGGATATGGGGCTCTCTTTGGAGACGGCGAGGTGCTCTTGGTTGAGTTTCATTGTCTTCTGGGCACACAAAAAGAGTATTTGTTTTTTCTCTGTCTTTTTGGGTTTTCCATTCTTTGGATTTATTAATTTGGTCTTGTCTAATTTTTGCATTTTGTAACCACAATTTGGCACATTCGATTTCAGCTTGAATTTCCTCTTTTTTCTTTCCCTTTTTTAGCAGTGCTTTAGTCTCCAGAATCTGTAAGAAATTCTACCATGTGTCCACTTTCAATGTACCATTAATCTGATATTTTTTATTCCACTCATCCAGGTACTTAGTGCAGCCTGGATGTTTTCTCTCCATAAATTTAAGATCGCCTTCTAATGTTTTACTGGTCTTGTTTCCCATTTTTTCTAACGAAGTAAAGAGCAAAGAGAAACAAAGACAAAAAAGAACCTTAGTCTAATTTGTTGACCTAATTATTTATTTGTGAAGGCTAATTTTATTGCTACTTTTATGTGTGTACACTGATAATTTATTTATAAAAAAAGGTTATAGTTTTATTTATTTAGCTCAGTGGCGCAAACTTCAAGGCCTGATTTTGGGGTACATAAACAAGCTCTAAATTTAAAGTTGTAGAAAAAATTACAAATGACATTTGCGTTTACATGTGTCAATTTTGCCACTACAACTACAGGTCAGTGAACGAGGGGGGCTGTCGAGACAACCAACAACCAATCACAGTGACAGCTCCGGTTTTCCCAGTTTTCAAGTCCTCTTTAGTCCTTCCTCTGCAATGGCACAACAAGCCGGGGTAAGTTGATTTTCAGACACATTCTAACCTTATTTTCACTCATTTCATCCACTTTCTTGGATGAACAAATGAGTCAAATGGATTTTTGCATCCAAAAATACAAGTGCGGATCCAAACATAGTAGTGCGGATATTCTGAAACATATTTACCTTCATAGTTGCCTTCATTCTCATGTGTCTTTGCAGCACAGATTTTTTTAATCACAAACAACAACAGAATGATTCTTTAATTGGTTATTCACATGCTTTAATGGATTTGATGGATCGGATTGTTAAAACAGATGACAGGCTTCAGAAAAAGCTTCAAAGGATTTACGTGTGTGGTGAATTGGCTTTTTTCTGGGTTTTGTTTTTGTTTTATTTTGATTTTAGTTCTTTGGTTTTTGTTTTGTTTGGTTGTACTTTTCGTTTTTGTCTCATGTTCATGTTCATTTCCACTCTTCCCCAGTCATTCACTTCTCTGTCAGACACGCCCATCTTCACCTGTCCCTACTCAGCAATCAGTCCACCTGTTCCCACTCACCTCGTTATCCCCAGTCTTTAAAACCCGGTCATTTCTCTCCATACCTCGCTGG
>NC_051442.1:24044348-24048125 GCF_001649575.2 Kryptolebias marmoratus
CTGTGCCCTCTGTCGAGCCCTCTGAGGTCCCTGTGCCCTCTGTTGAGCCCGGGGACCTCTCTGTGCCTTCTCTGATGGTCAGCGTTCCTGAGGGGGTCGGCAACGCTTCTCTGACGGTCAGCGTTCCTGAGGGGGTCGGCGACACTTCTCTAACAGTCAACGTTCCTGAGGGGGTCGGCGACGCTTCTCTGACGGTCAACGTTCCTGAGGGGGTCAGCAGGGACGACGCTCCACCATCCAGTGTCTCCGTGGGGGTCGGCCGTGACGACGCCGCCTCACCATTCCGTGTCTCCGTGGGGGTTGGCCGTGACGACGACGCCTCACCATCCCGTGTCTCCGTGGGGGTCGGCCGTGACAAAGAACGCCTCCGCTCCGTCTCGACGAGGGTCCGGAGGGATGCCTTGCTCTGCTCCGCTCAGCCCCGACGAGGGTCCTAGAGGATGCCTCGCTCCGCTCAGCCCCGACGAGGGTCCTGGAAGACTCCTTGTTCCGCTCGGCGCCAGCTCGAGGGTCCGGATGGACGCTTCGGTCCTCTCCACATCACCGTGAGAGGTCTCGCTCTGCTCTGCGCCACCTGGGGTCTGGATGGACGCCTCGCTCTGCTCTGCCGAGGGTCCAGGGGGACGCCTCGCTCCACTCCGCCGAGGGCCCTGGAGGATGCTTCGCTCCGCTCTGTCCCGACGATGGCCCTAGAAGAATCCTCGCTCCGCTCCGCCGAGGGTCGGGATGAACTCCTCGCTCCGCTCCGTTACATCAAAGGGTCCATGTCTGCCTGGCTCTCGTCAGTTTGGCTCTCACCTGCTTGGTCCTCGTCAGCTTGGCTCTCGCCTGCTTGGTCCACGTCAGTCCGGCTTTCGCCTAATCCGCCTGAACTCTGGCTCCGCCGAGGACGGCGTCCGGGCCGCCCTCCAGAACTCTGGCTCCGCCGAGGACGGCGTCCGGGCCGCCCTGCAGAATTCTGGCTCCGTCGAGGACGGCGTCGGGGCCGCCCTCCTGAACTCTGGCTCCGCCGAGGACGGCGTCGGGGCTGCCCTCCTGAACTCTGGCTCCGCCGAGGATGGCACCCGGGCCGCCCGATGGAACTTTTCCCGTTACGGTGGTTTATTTTTTGAGTTTTTGTGCATTTTCCCCAGTCTTTCTGGTCGTTTTTTTGTTAAGTACTCATTGTTTGTTTTTTTTGCCCACCATCCTTTGTTTTGTTTTTTACCCCCCACCACCCTCCCGTGCTTGGTTGTTCTGTGTCATTTTTGTTTTCTAGGGACGTCAGGGGACGTCCTGGGGGGGAGGGGGGGTACTGTGGTGATTTGGCTTTTTTCTGGGTTTTGTTTTTGTTTTATTTTGATTTTAGTTCTTTGGTTTTTGTTTTGTTTGGTTTTACTTTTCGTGTTTGTCTCATGTTCATGTTCATTTTCACTCTTCCCCAGTCATTCACTTCTCTGTCAGACACGCCCGTCTTCACCTGTCCAGACTCAGCAATCATTCCACCTGTTCCCACTCACCTCGTTATCTGCAGTCTTTAAAACCCGGTCATTTCTCTCCATACCTTGCTGGTCCATTATCTAAGGTTTGTCTGATGTTGTTAGTTTCTGTCCTGCCCGTTCCTGCTTCTTGTTCCTGTTTATGATCCTGTGTTTGCTCCTGTTTTGGTTGGTTTTTGATTTAGTTTTTATCTTATTAGTTTGCTGCCTCGACAGCTTTTGTTTTCATTTTTGTCATTAGTTTAATAAATTAGTTTCTTTTCAATTATGAGTCTGCGTTCTGGGTTCGCCTCAGTCTTCACCACCTTTCCTGACAACGTGACCATTTCTGTGATGGTGTAATGGATCAAGCATTAAGAATGAGGTTAAGAGATGTGCTTAAAACCAATCCACAGTTGAAAATTTGAGAGGCCAGAGCGGAAGCTACAAATGTTAGAAATGTTGGGAATGAATATACTTAATCATCTGTGTTGTGAACTTAATGAGCAAAATAGTTCTGATCTATGGGATGCTCCAGTGATAAGAACAGCCCCACAGATTTGGAGGAGACCCCTGAGATGCTGCCAAATGATGGAGGCCACGACAAACTCTTTGGAGCCTAATCTTGTTAGACTCCAGGGTAAGAATGGCATCTGTGTTCCAGCTGGCACTTTGACGTATGTCCCTGTAACTTGTCCAAATTTGCCTGTGCATGATCCAGTGGAGTTTTTGGTTGAACCCTAAAGGCCTGATATTGGTTGTCTTACAGAAGGTCTCTTGGTATCACCATCAATGATTAAAGGAATGTCAAACAGATGTGTGACTGACACCTTGAAGGGTCATAGCCACAGTTCAAACTGTAAAAGTACTGGATGATGAGAATTATCAAATAAAGGTATCAGTGGAGATGGAGAGTTGTATAGCTTATATTTCTACCCATACAGCTGTATGAGGTAAATTAGAATTTGATTTACCACAATTTGAAAACCTTAAGAAGGATGAAATAGAAAAGGCAAAATCTTTATTAACAAAGTACAGTGATGTGTTGTCTAGAAGTGACTTGGATGTGGGTTGTACAAAATGAATTGCACACAAGATCCCCTTAGTTGATGGAACACCAGTATGATTACTATACAGACACATTCCCCTATCTCAGTATGAATTGGCATGGAGTCAAATCAAACAGTTGTTACAGGGTGGGATCATAAGAGAAAGTAGTAGCCCATATTCTTGTCCCATTGTTTTGGTTCAAAAGAAAGATGGTAGTTTAAGAATGTATGTGAACTACAGACAGTGGAATGCAAAGACAAGAAAAGATGTTTTTCCCTTATCAAGAATAAAGGAAACATCGGATGCTCCTACTGGAGCCAAATGGTTTTCTATCTTAGGTTTGGCCAGTGGCTTTTGTAATGGAAAATTTTAATGATGTTCTTTTTGCTGTAAAATGCATAACAATAGCCATGATTTTTGCCTGCACAAGTGCGTCAAAAGAAGACTTAATGAAGTTATTTTTCTTTTTGTCTTAGATCAAGGTTTGACATACACAGTAGATCATCAAAACAGAATCGTCACATTAAATCATAAAAATCATCGAGCAGATACACTTGATAATCATAAGGAGATGGTCAATATGTAATAAGATATTTTGTTCAGAGCAGCTTTTCACCTGAATTTGTTTGCAGACTACTAATCAAAGGCAGCTCTAAACAGGTGAGTTTTCAGCTTTGATTTAAAGGAATTTAGTGTTTCAGCTGTTTTGCAGTTTTCCGGGAGTTTGTTCCAGATTGATGGTGCATAGAAATTGAAAGCTGCTTCTCCATGTTTGGTTCTGGTTCTGGGGATACAAAGTATACCAGAACCAGAAGATCTGAGTGTTCTGGAGGGTTCTGAGTGTTCTTTAATGTACTGTGGTGCTAGATCGTTCAGTGATTTTTAAACTTATAGACTAATAAACTAACTAATAGAGTCTATTCTCTGCACTACAGGGAGCCACTGTAGGGACTTTAAAACCGGGGTGATGTGCTCTATTTTTCTGGTCTTAGTGAGAACACGAGCAGCAGCTGCAGCTGTCCGATTGATTTTTTTGGCAGACCTGTGAAGACACTGTTGCAGTAATCGAGACGACTAAAGATGAACACGTGCATAATTGTCTCCTGGTCTTGTTGTGACATTAGTCCTTTAATTCTGGAGATGTTCTTCAGGTGGTAGAAAGCCGACTTTGTAACTGTTTTTATGTCCCTTAAGGTTCAGGTCTGAGTCCATTACTACACCCAGGTTTCGGGCCTGATCACTAGTTTTTAGCTGTAATACCTGAAGCTGC
>NC_051442.1:24048272-24050583 GCF_001649575.2 Kryptolebias marmoratus
TTCTGTTCAGCTGGAGAAAGTTTTGGCACATCCACGCAGTGATTTGTGCTAAGTATCTGTTCAGTGCTAGGATAGGTCCAGAGTCACCTGGTGACTGAATATAGAGCTGTGTATCATCTGCATAGTTATGGTAACTAATGTTATTACTTGTTATAATCTGGGCTAGTGGGAGCATGTAGATATTAAATAGAAGGGGTCCCAGGATTGAACCTTGGGGTACTCCACATGTGACTTCTGTCCACTCTGAAGAGAAGATGGCTATTGATACAAAGAAGTTCCTGTTGTTTAGGTAGGATTTGAACCAGCAGAGTGCTGTGTCTGAGAGTCCGACTCAGCTCTCCAGTTGCTCTAATAATATATTATGGTGAACAGTGTCTAATGCTGCGCTGAGGTCCAGTAGAACCAGCACTGTGGTTCTTCCACAGTCTGTATTTATGTGGACATCATTGAACACTTTGACGAGGGCCTTCTCAGTGCTGTGGTGAGCACGGAAACCAGACTGAAAGATGTTAAAGCAGTTGGTCGTTGTTAAGAAGCTATTTAACTGTTGAAATACAGCTTTTTCAATAATTTTGCTGATGAATGGAAGGTTGGAGATTGGCCTAAAATTCTGCAATAGTGATTTATCCAGATTTTTCTTTTTTATCAGAGGTTTAATAACTGCTGTTTTTAGAGCCTGGGGGAAAACACCTGATGAGAGAGATGAGTTTACTATTTGAATCAAGTCAGATGCAATGACAGGAAGAACTTTCTTAAAGAAGGTTGTAGGATGGATATCAAGACAGCAGGAAGATGAGCTTAATTGATTTATAATTTCTTCTCAGATTTTATGGGTGAGTTGGTGAAATACAGCCATTTTCTCTGCATTTGATATGTTTGGCATCGTGGCATCATGTAGCATCAGGATTGGGTTTGTTGTGGATGAGCAGATTAACCTTCTAATTTTTGTAATTTCCTCTGTGAAGAAGTTGGTAAACTCATTGCAGGTCCTGGTAGAGTGGAGTTCAGGTGGTAAAATCACAGAAGGGTTTGTCAACCTGTCAACTGTGGCAAACAGAGCACGAGCGTTGTTGATGTTTTTGTTTATGATTTCTGAAAAAAAAAAAAGTTTCCCTTGCATGTTTTAGTGAAGAGTGATAACTTTCTTTGTAGATTTCATAGTAAAGGTGATGCCGAGTTTTATGCCATTTACGTTCAGCCCTTCGACAGAGGGTTTTCTCATTTCTTACAAGTGAGGTGTTTATCCAAGGTGATTTCTTTCTGGAAGTGAGCCTGGAAAACTGCCTTTGTTTTAGTCCCATTAGAACCTATTAAAACAATAAAAGCCTTGTGTCCAAATTGGACAATTTTTGATATCTTTACTACAACTTGAGATATTAAGAAAAATGTATCTCAATGAAATTTGCAGTAAAGGTGTATTTTTGCATACTCCACAACATCCACTATTAAAAACCAACATAAACCTTAAAATAGATGTTAATAGATGTTAATTGGTGCTAATTAAAAGGTTCCAGCTAATTAAAGTCTAAATTATGAAACTATAAAGATAACTACAGAATTGCATTTCCTGCAAAAATGCAGTGTGAATGTTTATTGCTGAATGATTTGGCTGAAGAAGCTGAAACTGTGCTGAAATGTTTTAATTGCTGAAATGTCAATGCAAGTTGAACAGAACAAATCCTAAAAACAGAAAAAAACCTAAAACTTGAGAACAAACTTTTAAAACTGCAGAATAATGCTTACAAAACTTGAACAAACATTAAAACAGCAGAAAAACCTTAAAAAGACATTAAAACAGCAGAACAATCAATAAAACTTAAATAGTAGAAAAAACCCCAAACACTTTATAACAAAATAGCAGAACAATGCTTAAAAAAACTTGAACAATTCTTAAAAACAGCAGAACAATCAATAAAAACGATTTCACGGTTTCAGAGAAAAACCAAAAGTCTTCACCATTTTTGAAAGAGAGACAGGAAAACAATCGTGTGAATGCTTAAGCATTTACACAATAAATTTAGTACCATGTTAGATGGTCAAGTCTTTAAGAATAAAGTCTGTTCTAAGAGCATAGACAGACATGGCATACTCTTTTTTTTTTCTTTTTTTTAAATTTTTTTATTTATTTATTTTTTTTATTTTTTATTTTTTTCTGCTCCTGGTGGAAGGCGGACGTGTTTCTTTTCTCTCTGTCCCTCTGTCTCCTGGTGCCCCCCCCCCGTCTTTCCTTTTTCGAAGCCTCTTTTTACATATTTTCCAAAAATTTAAGGAATATGGATCTGATCAGCTGGTTTCTCAACGCAATTGATAC
>NC_051442.1:24050683-24060416 GCF_001649575.2 Kryptolebias marmoratus
CTTTGAGTCGCCTCGTGCTGAAAAGTGCTATATAAATAAATGTACCTACCTACCTACCTACTCTCTCGCTTCTTCAATAGTCTGATCCATAAGCCAATAAGATACAACATATTTCATATTTATAGAAGAGAAGATGATGGTGCCGGTGTCCATGGCTTGCCGTCTATCTCTGAGATCTTTCTTTTTGTTTGTCCTGTTTTTGATACTATTTATCATGGATGTTAAGTCATTTTTGGTATATGAACACCAGTTTCTGTTGGAGCTTCGTGTACCTGTCACCAAGCTAGCCTATTTTAATGATAATGAGTTTAGCAACAAGCTTCCTCCTCTACTGGCTGATGTCCCTGTGTACCTGTTCCGTCATCCGCACCTATCTGCCTGGAGACACCATCTCAGGCCCCGCTGCAGACGTCGGGAAAACGCGCAGGAAGGCTGGTGAAGCTGAAAACACGTCTTGCATTTTCTCCATTAACCAGATCGGCTCAAAGCACTTTGAGTCGCCTCGTGCTGAAAAGTGCTATATAAATAAATGTACCTACCTCATCGTCTGTCGTGGCGCTTTGTGGATCCTGTTGAACCCTGTCTGATTCCGCTGGTGGGCTTTGATGTTCGCAGTGACCCCGCTTGCTGCTGTTTTTCCAGCCTTAGGAGTCGCGGGAGAAACTTAGAAATTCTACGACCTGTGGTTTGGGCACTATGATCATCTTTTCCTCTGACGTTTGTCCCTACAAGAATGGCTCTGTTGAACGCTAATAAGACTATTATTCTGAATGAACTTTTTTTCCACT
This sequence comes from Kryptolebias marmoratus, assembly GCF_001649575.2. Taxonomy (NCBI): domain Eukaryota; kingdom Metazoa; phylum Chordata; class Actinopteri; order Cyprinodontiformes; family Rivulidae; genus Kryptolebias; species Kryptolebias marmoratus. Next base: position 24,051,472 of record NC_051442.1, read on the forward strand.
CGAGGCTGGGACTTTATGTGTGTGACTGAAACAGTCACACACATAAAGTCTTTTTTTTCTGGTATTATTGTGAATAATTCTCACAATCCACGGGTTCTTTTCTCCACCATTATTCTGTTCTAAATACTCCTCCATCTTCAGGTCTTGAGAGTTCCTCTGAAACTTGTGAAAAGTTCCAACTGTTTTTTATTAATAAAATACAAAATCTTAGATCACTAATCCCTCAGCTTTCACACGAACCTTCCACCTTTATTGCAAGTCCTGCTGTCTTTCAACAGTTTAAACTTGTGTGTTATAATCAGCTAGAGAAAATAGTTCATAAAATGAAGAGCACTTTCTGTTATTCCACCTCACTTTTTAAAGAACATTTTAAAATCTGTTGGGTCTGACATTTTAGAGATTTTTAGCAGCAGTCTCAGCTCAGGTGTTGTTCCAGTCTGCTTTAAACACGCCGTTGTGCAACCGATGATGAAGAAATACAATCTTGATTCTTCTGTTTTTTCAAATTTTAGGTCTATATCAAAGCTTCTTTTTTGGTCAAAGGTTTTAGAAAGGATTGTTTTTATTCAGCAGCAGTCTTTTTTAAACACTCACAGCATCCTTGAAAAATTTCAATCAGGTTTTAAAACTCTTCACAGCACTGAAACTGCACTTTTAAAGGCATTTAATGATATTTTATTAGCTACAGACGTAGGAGACTCAGTTATTCTCCTCCTTTTAGATCTGACAGCCACCTTTGATACAGTTGACCACAGTATTTTGCTCTCCAGACTTGATTTATGCCGTATCAAAGGCTCTGGGCTGGACTGGTTCAGGTCTTATCTGTCAGATAGGAGTTTCTCTGTAAATATCGGAGAATTTACTTCCCCCTCAGCTCCCCTCACACGTGGAGTTCCTCAGGGATCCATTCTTGGACCTCTGTTGTTTTCCATTTACATGCTCCCCTTAGGTTCCATTTTTAGAAAATTTAATATTTCTTTTCATTCTTATGCAGATGATACTCAGATTTACTTCCATTGGAAGCACAATCATCAGTTCTCACTTCAACCACTGTTAGACTGCCTTACTGAGGTAAAAGCTTGGATGGCTTCAAATTTTCTTAACTTCAATGAAAATAAAACTGAAGTTATCTTGTTTGGTTCTAGTGGAAATTGTAGCACATCACTTGCTGACCTTGGTAGCCTCGAGCAGTTTGTAAAGTCTCACGTAAAAAATCTTGGAGTAATTTTTGATTCCGGTCTTAATTTTGAAAAACATTAGTTCTGTTGTTAGAAAGTCCTTTTTTAAATTGAGACTCTTATCTAGAGTGAAAATATTTTTATCTTTAAATGACTTTGAATGGGTGATTCATGCCTTTATTAGCTCCCAACTGGATTAGCTCCTAGACTGTGGAACCAGCTGCCCCTTCATATTAGACAGGCTTCAACTCTTGGTGTTTTTTGAAATCTCTTCTTAAAACACATTTATTTTCACTGGTTTTTAATACATTCTGAGAATTGTAATGTTATTGTATTTTTGTATGTTTATATTGAATGTTTGTGTGTGCAGCACTTTGGTCAACAGCAGTTGTTTTTAAATGTGCTTTTTAAATAAATTTGATTTGATTTGATTTGACCCCTCCCAGTAACTCTTTCCTTTTGGCAGTTTCTTCAAAGTCTTTTTTAACTTTTTTTCTCATTTTATCGTCAACTTTTTGTTCTTTGTCAGATAAGCGTCGTGAGATGTCTTTAATGATTTGAGACTGTTTCTAACGTTTTTGCTTCCTCTTCATCTGGGCCAAGTTGATAGCCTTCTTTAACACATGGTCTCGTTGTTCCTGGTCACAACTATCCAAATAGTCCACAGTCTTTTTTTTAACTACCCTCAGTTTACAAGAAATGTAACATAATGTGGCACTAGGTACTTTAAATTTAAGGGCGGAAAACATCCCCATCATTTCTTCAGAATCTATGTTGTGAAGTTTGGCCGATTTTGTTTCTGCCTGTAAAGTTGCACTAATGTCCATTTCAAAATATTTATTGTACTGACTTTCAAGTACTTCTATTGTTCCTTCAAGGCAAACAGTCATCATATCACAGAATAGCTGTTTATCCTTGGGTGCCTCCCTCAGCTCCCTTAAAGTCTGATCATCAGAATTAAGTTCATTGTCAAACATGTCTTTCTCCAATGAAAGCATATCTGCAGGATGGTCCTTAAAGTACTGTAGTTTCACAAGTACAGCTTTGACTTTTTCAATGCCATCTACATGGTCTATCTGATCAGTGGATGACTGATAGAATAGGGCCATCCATGGCCTAGTGAGAAGTTTCCACAAGAGGCCTAGGACTTGCAGTTCTACTTGACCTGGTATGGAACTAAAATCATCACAGATGTTTTTGAAAATCCTCCTTTTTTTCCATATGCTTTCAGACTCGTTCTTGCCTTTGTCGCTATTGAATCCAGACGGTTCAATAGCATACTCATACTTCTTGTTTTCATGAAAATGGGTGTACACAGAGGCGAGTTTGTCCACTGTCTCACAGATGTGGGTATGATAATCTGCAGCGGTACCACCAGGCAATTCATCTAGGGCTGCTGACAATGTCTTCTTTGTAGAGAAATGTATCTCATTAACATGACCTTCCTGAGTAGTTGCGTCGAATCCCATGGTTATGTTTTGATTTTCCATGAGGGCTTCTCCTGTTTGCAATTCTGCAATCACACCTAATTCACGTGCCACAGCTTCAACGGTCGACCGTGATGGTATGTCACTCAAGGTCACCCCACAACGACGTGAAATTTTCTCAATTACCCCAGGGATCTGTGCAGTTGGTGTATTGTTCAAGATTGCATCGTAAAAGGTCATCCTCGTTTCTGGTGAGTAAGTCTTCTGATCAGTTTTGGTTACTTTAGCAGTTTCCTTTAGTTCTTTTACCTGGTCCTCTAGCTCAAGTTTATCCATCTGCAAGTTAACAGTATCACAGTCTTTAGCTGCTATTTGTGACTCAAGTTCAGCTACCTTTTCCAAATCCTGGACTGACGCATTGGGAGACAACAGTTTCTTTTTTGACTCCTTGTGATACTTTTTCAAATGTTGGTGTTTCTTCTTCAGTGATGACAGTTCCTTGCGTGTGGACTTCAGAGTCATTGACAATTCTGAAGAATGTAATTGCTCTTTAACACTATGTAACTGAATGTCTTTTCGCTTAATTTTTTGATTCAAAATCGATATAGATATCTTTGATCTTTTTTTAGCTGCTAACACTTTCAGTTTCAACATCTTTTCTTGCTGCATTTGCTGAATTCGTTGACAAAGATTATGTACAGTTTGGTGTAGAACACGGCAGTTGGAGCATTTTGCGACTGTTCTTGTTTTTAAAGGGGATTTGGTAGGAGTCAACACATTAATGACTGGAGGAAGCCCGACATTTGTCTCCGTAACAGATTTCACTCTCGTTTGGATATCAAAACTTTCATTGCAGTATGCAGTAAAGTTTGCAAACTCCACTGGATCACTTAGATTTTTGAGTTTATTGACTACATCCACAATTTTTATTACACCATTGGTCAAATAACGTTTGATTGTGGAATCATCGGATGTCCCAGGAAATGCTGGCAACAGAGATCTGACAGTGGCTGTACGACTACTGTTACAAATGTTGAAGTACACGTGCAACACATGGCCATTTCTCACATCCTCAGTATCTGCTGGGAAATGTGAAAATTTGCCATTTAAATGTGCTCTTCGTATCTCTGGTTTAGCTGGCTGAACTAATTTTCTCTTTTTAGAGGCATTTTGTTGAAGCCTGAAAAATAAAAATAAATAAAGAAACAATAAAGGTAACAATATGAAAATAAATATATCAAATGTCATTTTACACAGAAATATTTGTAACTTAGTAACAGCCTGAAAGACACAGTGAAAAAATAAATGTAGAATATTCAAAAAAGGTTAAAAACAAAAAACAACTGGACTTCCCTTCTGTAGTTGAAGACATTTCGCTTCTCATCCGAGGAGCTTTCTCATTTCAGAGATAGAGGATGAGAAGCGAAATGTCTTCAACTACAGAATAGAAGTTTAACCTTTTTTGAATTTACCATGGCCTGGATGACAGAGAATCTACACCAGCAAATGTAGAATAAATAAAAAAACATGCTACATGCAAAGATTTGAAATTATTTTTCAAGTTAAAATAAGGGTTTGCTTACATGTGTATACAACATGTGGCTTTGTTTTGTAAACAGAGGTGTTCAATCTCAGGTGACCAACATGGTTGATTCAGCCACATTCGGTTGTCCCTAAAAAAACCAGCAACATTACATATTATGTAAAGCACTTTGAATGCCTTGCTGCTGAAATGTGCTATACAAATACATTTTTACTTTTTTTTACTTTTTAACATCAACATAATTGCCAACAATTATTAAACAAATAAATATTACTATCTTAACTAACTGAAAATCATTTACGAGTTGGTATTTTAAGTTCAATCTGTCCAATAAATGGCAAAATTTTGTCAAAAAAACACTGCTCTATTTTCATCCGTCATGAGGACAGGAGCACCCCGTCCCGCATCAAATTGCTCGCTACAGCATGGTCTGATCATCATAAAACTTGGCAAGATTAGAGAAAAGATGTTTACGTCTGATATCCTTTTAATTTCGTCCAAAGACAAATTCAACCAGTAAAGCGGACTCAAAATCGAAGGAAAATTTAGCGATCGCTAAAAAATTCAAATACGATGCAACACATACATCACTTCCGTTTTCGTAGGTAGGGTATTTCCCAAAGATGCCCCTCCGTTAGCCAATGAGAGCGATTTTCGAGGGGAATGTCCGTGGGAGGTCCTGAATCTCCAATCACAGTGAACGGGTGAGAAAATGTCGGCCGCTGATCGCGATGATGTACTCGTTGCTCGTTACTACCAGAGTTAGCATTAGCATTAGCAGAGATAGCATATCACCTTTTTCTGCTCCGTGTCGGACTTCTTAAACCAAATCACAGACGTCCCCCTGGTTTTGGTAAAAGTCTTTCTTCTTGGGCTGCCTGCTAGCTGTCTCTACTTGTTGCGACCCCGGGTTTGATACTTCATGCGTCTCCATCTTTCAGCACTTATGACTTAAATGCCGACACGGTGGGTCACAGAATATGATGGTAACACGGCGCCGCACAGACAGCCACTGCCGTAAAGCATGTCGCAAACCCACACGTAAAGCAGCGTCATGTCGTAAAACAGAGGTTCTTCGTAAAATAGTTTTTTTTTTATTATTATTTATCACTTATATAAACTGAATGTATGCAAAGTGACAACACCAATACATTCGTTGTAGCCTAAGTTATGAAATATTTACATAAATCATTGATACAATTATGATAGAAACGATAGAAGAAAATATATCACGATAGACACTTTTCTATCGTCCCCACGATATGTATCGTTATATCGCCCAGCACTAAACTCAAGCATGCTTTTTGGGAACTTAAGAGAGACGTTCCTAGCTGAATTTGTAGGTCCATTTTCTCTTTAAAGTTAAGGAACATTGGCTGTATGGCCAAGTGGCTGGGGAGAGGGAAGTCTGGGTCTCCCTGCTTAGGCTGCTACCCCCACGACCCGACCCCGGATAAACGGAAGAGAATGGATTGATGGATGGATGGCTGTATGGCGCTATCCTGTGTTCCAGTACTGTCCTGAGGGGACAGGTCCTCTGTTGAACAGTCTTGTCTCACAGTCGGTGTTAGTGACGTGTTTTCAGCTGGACCCCAAGGACCAATGAGCTATTACAGTGACAAAAGCATTAGTGAAGCATTGGTTTCAGCTCTTTGGGTCATCAAGTCGTATCCGCTCTGATCAAGGACGGAAGTTTGAAAGTACACTGGTTCAACAACTTTGTAAGACATATAAGATTGAGAGGAGTAGAACTATGCCATATCATCCACAGGGCAATGGTCAGTGTGAACAGTTTAACCGTACTCTCCATGACCTGTTACAAGCCCTGCCCCCAGAGCAAAAATGCTGTTGGCCTCAACACCTTTCTCAGATCACAGTCCATCAGTCAACAAGTATGACTCCATATTTTCTAATGTTTGGACAGGAACCTTGTTTTTCCAGTGGACCTTTTGGTGGGGTCTGAAGGGAAACAAGTTGATTTGTCCATGGAAGATTGGGTGATGAAACATCAAAATTCCCTGGCTGTTGCATATGACACTGTCCAAAATGGTTAGACGTCAGAAGAGCACAGCAAGATTTAGTGATTGAGTGATGGGAAATTTATTGAACTTGCAGGCAACATTGAATCAATCCTAGAACAATGGGGAAGGAAAATATTTTGGTGTGGAGACTAATGCACAAAAACAACTTTTTCTAAAATTTTCAACAGTTAAAATTCAGATTAAAAGCTGTGGCAGGGAATTATGTAGCACAAATTACAGTGTGAATGACCAATTTCCAAAGGAGATCCTGGACAGACGTTGTGTCTTTTCCCAGTGAGGAAGAAACTCATTACTGAAGAGAACCGCACTGTTATTTCAGCCGGCAGGCTCTATGTTAATGGACAGCTGTTTCGGGAACATGTATGGTCATAAGTCAGAGTTTGGATTATTTTTGCATTAACAGCCTAATGCAAAAAACTGGACTATTTCACCTAAACTAAACCACCAGTGTTTTGATAAGAAACCCAGAGACCTCTGTTGTTCTTATCAGACCAAAAGGAGCCACATACTCAGAAGTCCCCCTTCCGAGGACCCCTACAATAGCCATAAACTAATCACTGTTGTTGACTCTAAATCAAGGATTTACACCCCTTTCTCAGACCTCTCGACTCCCAAAGACAGCCAGACGGATCCTTCTCTTGGTAGAATAAACTCTCTGAACCGTTTGCTGGCTTCTGATGGTGCTCTGTGCTGGACTTAGAGTTAGTCCCACTCAGGTGGTCAAATCCATAATAATAACCGTCATTTCTATTACGCAAAGTTAATTTCTCAAACCCCTTCTGCCTCAAAATTTTAACTTCTTCAATTGAATTAGACTTTCTGTTTAACCGTCATGCCATCAAAACTCTTCAATCAGTATCTTATTACCATATTCAAACGTGCAATAGTTTCATAACCTGTCATAACTTGTGTTATATTTGTTTATTCAATAAAAGTCACATAAATAGTGTAAAATCCTTATTCAGTGTGCATGTTTTGATATGATTATGATTTTAATCCGAAGTGAAGAACTCATGATTTAGGGTAAAAAAATGTTGAGACTGATAACTTTATTATTTATTATTATTATTTATTATTATTTAATTATAGATTTATGTAATATTTCCCTCGTTTGAGAGGGTGCTGCCTCAGTATGTTATAATTTATTAATAATTCAAACATTTCCATCTCATAATAAAATATACCCTTTCCCCGACAAGCATGAGGTAACTTTGTGGCTTTATTTAATATAACAGCAGGTAGGATTATACAGCAAGCACTGATTAGACAAAAGGGGAAGCAAATCACTATAGCTTTGTTGTTTGTTTGTTTTTTATCCCCCCCCCCTCCTTTTTTTCCTCCCCTCTCCCCCTTTTTCTCTCTCACTCTTACACACACACAGAGACATAACCCAAACTCAGTTTAGACCTCATACTTAATAGTGATATGAAATCAATACGGTTTGAACATCAAAAGCACCTGTTAAACCTTGGCAGTTTAACACATCATTACTTAAAGATGAAGATTTTAGTAGGTTTTTTGTGAGAAAGTAGACTGATTTTCTGGAAATAAATGATTAATCTAATATATCCACTGGTGTCCTCTGGGAGGCAGCAAAAGTTGTTATGCGCAGTAAAATAATTTCTTATTCATCATATAAGAACAAGAAAAAAACTACTGAATTAGAACAGAAAAACAAGAACTTAGAAACTACCTATGCTATGTCAGAAGAAGATAGTCTGTTAAATGAAACAAGAAAACTAAAACTTCATAAATAACTAGAAGCAGGAATACAATTCCAAATACAGAAATTACAGTTGGAGAACTTTGATCATAGTAATAAATCTAGCAAACTTCTTGCAAATCAACTGAAAAAGAATAAAGAAAAGATAGCAGTTTCAACAATAACTGACAGTAATGGTAAACCAACTAATGACCCAAAAACAATCAATTCAATTTTTATAAAAATCTTGACATGAACCAGGATTGTCATAGAGAACGGAACCAGAAAGCAGGTACAAAGGCAGGATGCAAGGTAAGTGAATTTATTTACAATATTTAAAGGTGTTCAAGAGTTCGACTAGGAGAATCTGAAAAAACGGAGGGAAGGGAGCCATGTGAGTCTCAGGTACAGATAGTATTCTTTCACATGATTGTTCATTGGTAACTGTTTCTTTCATTCTTACAGGTGTAGAGGAGAGAAGAGGCTTGGAGATGATGACGTCCCGCTGTGAGTCCTTCCAGGAGAAAAGTCCAATACAGGCGACAGGTAAGTCCTCAGGTAGGTAAACCGCAGGGTCCAGACAGGTGAGTATTTACACAACTTCAGCAACGTGATTCCTGAAGGCTTGAGTAGCTACCCAGTAGGCATGATGCTCCAGCAATGACCTGGATCTGTGGTGATTGATGGTTTTGTGTGTGTGTGTGAGTGCTTCCTGGTGGGCGTCTCCTGAGCAGGTGACGGACGCCTCATCACCACTCCTCTCACACCTGTGACTGATCAGGCTGATAAGAAGTGGAGGAGTATTTAAGGCTGTAGTGAAGACCAGACCAGCGCTGGAGCATTGTTTACCATGTGGTAAAGTGCAGAGCCTGTGAGAGACTTAGCTGTGTTTTTTCGTGTACTCCCTGTTGTAATCCAAGTCTGTTTTTGTATCTTCAAACCTGTGTTCAGGATTACCTGCCCATCTGGAACCAGTCTGGTCTGCCTTCAACTGCCTGCCGCCTAATTAAGTACTCACCTGCTCAACTGAACCTGCCTGTTCCTGCTACTACT
>NC_051442.1:24060790-24064754 GCF_001649575.2 Kryptolebias marmoratus
TGGACAATAGATTGGGAACTCTATTTCCCACAAGCCCCGCTCCACCATCAGTATCGGCCACACCTCCTACCGCCCCCTTACCTTCGTTCCGCGAACCGGAAATGAAGCCTTCGGAGTGTTTTGAGGGAGACACAGATCGTTGCGGAGGTTTCCTCGTTCAGTGTAATTTAGCTTTTGCTCGCTCCCCGTCATTATTCCCTACGCACGCTGCTAAAATAACTTTTATTGTAGCGGCGTTGAAGGGACGAGCTCTGCGCTGGGCACAAGCCTTCTTGGGTTCTCATTCCATAGATACGCTGGATTTTTTACTTTTTGTTCAGGAGTTCCGGCGTGTGTTCGACCACCCCTTACAACAGGAGGAAGCAGCAAAGCGGTTACTTACGTTACGGCAAGGATGCAGATCTGTGGCGGATTACTCGGTGGATTTCCGGATTACGGCGGAGGAAGCAGGTTGGAACGAATTGGCACTGAGAGGTATTTTTACGGGTTCATTGTCCGATACGATTAAGGATCAATTAGCTACTAGAGATGAACCCGCTACCTTGGATGAACTAATTTCGTTAGCCATTAGGATTGATAATCGTCTGCGAGAAGGACAGCGCGAAAGGGACTCTTTCCCACCGACTGCCCACACACCAGGGCTTACGTTGGGGAGGGGGAGAGTTGCTGAGTCTCTCAATCCGGTAGCAGAAGTTGAGCCTATGCAGGTGGGCTGAACTCGACTTTCTGCAGAAGAGAGACAGAGGCGCTTCAGGGCAAAGGAGTGCATTTACTGTGGAAATAAGGGACATTTCGTGGCCAACTGCCCGGTTCGGGGAAACGGGTCGACCCGTCAGTAATGGGGGAAGCTCTGTCGGGTCCATTAAAATTCTCCCCAACATCTTTGTTTTCTCTTCCAGCAAAAATCATCACGGAACAGACATCACTACCCATCGCTGCCATGGTGGATTCCGGCTCTGAACTAAATTTAATTTCACAAAGCTTAGTGGATCAACTGAACCTACCAGTTCAACTTTTGGACTCCGCCCGAACAGTCACTGGCCTAACCGGACACGCCATTTCGCAAATCACCCATCAGGTCATCAATCTACAAGTTTTAGTTTCTGGTAACCATCATGAGTCCGGTGAGTTTTTTGTGTTCTCCTCGTTGTCTCCGCAGTTGATTTTTGGTTTTCCGTGGTTGGAGAAACATAACCCTGTGCTCAATTGGGCTAAGAAAAGAGTAGATTCGTGGAGTAATTTTTGTCTCGGGAATTGTCTGAGGTCTGCTGGGTTGCAATCTGGTGGGAGGGTCGAGGAGTCAGCTGAAGCTATTGATTTAACTGGGGTGCCACAATGTTATCACGACCTTGCACCAGCATTCAGTAAGCTGAAAGCACTTTCTCTGCCTCCTCACAGACCTTATGACTGTGCTGTTGAGTTGCTTCCTGGGGCCCCGTTACCTACCAGTCGTTTGTACCATCTTTCTGGCCCAGAGACAGAGGCTATGAGGACTTATATCAATGAGTCGTTAGCCTCGGGAATCATTCGTCCATCTACGTCTCCTTTGGGTGCGGGGTTTTTCTTTGTTGAGAAGAAGGATTAGACTTTAAGACCATGTATTGACTTCAGGGGGTTAAACCAAATCACAGTTAAAAATAGATATCCACTTCCATTAATTGATTCAGTACACGAAAGACTTCATTCCGCTACTATATTTTCTAAGCTGGACTTACGGAACGCATACCATTTGGTAAGGATAAGGGAGGGGGACGAGTGGAAAACGGCCTTCAAGACTCCATTAGGGCATTTTGAGTATTTGGTGATGCCGTTCGGGCTCACCAATGCCCCGGCCGTTTTCCAAGCTCTTATTAACGATGTCTTGCGAGACTTTTTGAATATATTCATGTTCGTATATCTGGATGACATCTTAATTTTCTCTCGGGACCAGGAGACACATCAAACTCATGTCAGGGCAGTGTTACAGAGGTTACTGGAGAACAAATTATTTGTCAAGGCTGAAAAGTGTGCTTTTCATGTTACCTCAGTGTCCTTTTTGGGATTTATTTTCGAGAAGGGACAATTTCGCACTGATCCGGAGAAGGTTCGTGCTGTCACAGAGTGGCCTGTTCCATCTAATCGCAAAGAGTTACAACGTTTTTTGGGCTTTGCAAATTTTTACAGGCGCTTCATTAAGGACTACAGCCGTGTGGCCACCCCTTTAACCAAGCTAACCTCTACTCTCTGTACGTTCACCTGGTCCCCAACAGCAGATAAGGCTTTTGAGGAACTTAAGGCTTTATTTTCCTCAGCTCCTCAGCCCCAGTTCTCAACCACCCAGATCCAGAGAAACAGTTTTTTGTGGAGGTGGATGCCTCGGACACAGGAGTAGGGGCAGTCCTATCACAACGCTCATCTGCAGACAACAAGATCCATCCATGTGCCTTCTTTTCTCGACGTTTGTCCCCGTCGGAACAGAACTACGATGTGGGCAATCGTGAACTTCTGGCTATTAAACTAGCATTAGAAGAATGGCGACATTGGTTGGAGGGTTCCAAGGAGCCATTTATCATTTGGACAGACCATAAAAATCTAATCTACTTACAAAATGCTAAAAGACTAAATGCGAGACAAGCCCGTTGGTCATTGTTTTTTGCACGTTTTAATTTTTCCATCACCTACAGACCCAGTTCCAAGAATACCAAGGCGGATGCACTCTCCAGGCAGTTCTCAGTTGATGATTCCTCGAAGGCTGACGTCTGCGTACTTCCGTCCTCCTGTTTCGTGGGTTCTCTGACTTGGAAGATAGAGAATACCATTACCTTGGCACAACAGGCAGAACCTGATCCTGGCACCGGACCTCCTGGAAGAAGGTTTGTCCCCAAGGAGGTAGTGGGAAAGGTGTTGGACTGGACACATAATCACAGATTTACTTGCCACCCGGGAATTACCAGAATGTTGGCGTTCACACAGAGACACTTTTGGTGGCCAACCATGTCTGCTGACATCAAAGAGTTCGTTAAAGCCTGCCCAACGTGCGCCAAAAATAAAGCCCTCCATCAACCTCAAGCTGGTCTTTTACAACCCTTACCTGTGCCTGCTCGCCCTTGGTCAAACATTTCTTTAGATTTCATCACTGGATTACCTCCGTCAGAGGGCAACACAGTAATTCTAAATATAATCGACTGGTTCTCTAAAGCAGCCCATTTCATTCCGTTGCCAAAGTTACCTTCCGCTTTGGAGACCGCACAGCTGTTGGTTCTGCATGTTTTCCGCCTGCACAGGATACCTCAGGATGTTGTGTCAGATCATGGGCCACAGTTCGTCTCCCAAGTGTGGAAGGCCTTCTGTAACGCTCTCGGGGCTCAGGTGAGTCTCTCCTCAGGTTACCATCCTCAGACAAACGGCCAAACGGAGAGATGTAATCAGGAGCTGGAGGCCGCCCTGCGCTGTGTAATAAATAACAACCCATCCTCCTGGTGTTCCTCCTGGTGTAAACATCTACCGTGGGTAGAATATGCCCATAATGGGCATACTTCTTCGGCCACTGGTTTTTCACCTTTTGAAGCATCGTTGGGTTATAGTTCTCCTCTCTTCCCAAGCCAGGAAACAGAGATTCTGGTTCCATCGGTGCAGGCACACATCAAGCGCTGTCGGAGGGTGTGGCGTCAGACCAAGGCGCCGTTACTCAGGACAGCTACGCAAAAAAAGAGATTCGCAGATCGCCATCGGTCAACAGCTCCCAGGTATCAGGAAGGGCAGCAGGTATGGCTTTCCACACGTGATATTACCCTTAAAGATGTTCCTAAGAAATTGTCACCCAGATACATCGGACCGTACACAATAGAAAGGATCATCAACCCGTCAGCAGTGAGACTGCGGTTACCTGCAACCCTTGGAATTCACCCTACCTTCCATACGTCTCAGATCAAGCCCGTGTCTGTGAGTACTCTGTGCCCTCCTGCCGACCTCCCCCCACCCGCCC
>NC_051442.1:24065263-24073833 GCF_001649575.2 Kryptolebias marmoratus
GAGAGACTTAGCTGTGTTTTTTCGTGTACTCCCTGTTGTAATCCAAGTCTGTTTTTGTATCTTCAAACCTGTGTTCAGGATTACCTGCCCATCTGGAACCAGTCTGGTCTGCCTTCAACTGCCTGCCACCTAATTAAGTACTCACCTGCTCAACTGAACCTGCCTGTTCCTGCTACTACTGCCTCCTGGATTACAAGACTGGTCAGTCACTTTCTGAATCGTCACCTTACCTGCACTCGGGAAATACTCACCTCACCTGGACCCCGCTCTCTGGAACCTACACCGGACCACCGCTGGACAAGGATCGATCTCGTCATCTCTTCTGTGTTCTGGACTCGTCCTTGTTTCCGTAAGAACGTTCACTAGGAATCCTACCTGCGCCATACCTGCTGTTCCTCTCCTCACCGATCCCATACTCACCTCATTCTCTGCTCCTCTGGTCCTGGCTCCGGTTCTCCTCTGTAAATATTCCATTGCACTGTAAATAAATGCACTTACCGTTACCTGCTGGTTTCTGCGTCTGTCTGTTGCCAAGCTGCTCACTTGGGTATAATCTGAATCCTGACAGGATCCAACTAAAGACTTAAGTACTGGTACGGCTCGTTAAGCAGATGGGTTGCAGCTGAGGGGGGGAAGAGTGCTCTGTCTCGCCGGGGACAGAACACTCAAATCCTCACAAATCTATACTCAAAAAATCTTGATCCTTCTGATCTTGACATAGATGAGTTTTTGAATGAAGTTAACCTTCCTAAATTGAATGAGCAACAAAAGGAGGTGCTGGAGCTACCTTTACCAGCTAGTGAACTGCATGAAGCAGTTAATAGTATGCCTAAAGGCAAAGCTCCAGGACCCGATGACTTCCCTGCAGAATTTGATAAAGACTTCTGGACACTGCTGTCCCCCACCTGTCTGCATCTTAGATCCTGCTATTATGTGCTGGACTGTTTTGGTGGAATCCTTACACAGCATGCATCATCCTGTCTGGTATGTAAGTATGTAAATAAGTAAGTAAAGTTTATTTATTAAGTGCTTTTCACAGACAAAACGATCACAACGTGCTGTACAAAAAAAATGAAATAACAGAGAAAGACTGTTCAACAGTTTTGGTGGATCTCAATGACCTGACAGAGAGTATTCCCAGGGAGGAGAAACTGGTGATCTGAGCAGATCTGAATGGACATGTTGGTGAAGGAAACAGATGAAATGAGGAAGAGATGAACAGATATGGTGATGGAATAATGAAGTGCAAGAAGTTATCCAAAAGAAGAGGTTAGCCGGTAATAAATGGGACAGTGAGAGGACTGAAGAGAATAGGCAGGAATATAGGGAGATGCAACATAGGGCAGAGTGGGAGGTACCAAAGGCAAAACAGAAGGCACATGATGAGTTGTACGAGAGGCTACTCACTGAGGAGGGAGAAAAGGACTTGAAAAGGAGAAGTTCGGAGAGGGTCAGAAAGAACTTCATTGTGTCTTTGTAGATTTATTGGCGGCTGTGTCCTCTAGTAAGAGAGTTGAAGGTTCAATTTCTGGCAGGAGTCACATGTCAAAGTATCCCTGGGCAAGACAATGAACCCTAGACTACCTACAATGCGTGCCCCATCAGTGTATAAATGGAGTTTAAAGCCCTGATTAGTCTCCATAGAATGACTTAGGTTTGTAGAGATTCAGTGCTGTATGAATGTATGTGTGGTTGGGTAAATGAGGGCACAGAAAGGTGCTATATATATTATACAGTTTAGAAAAAGCATACCTGGCTGACGTGGGAGGAGCTGTGGTGTTATATGCGGAAGTCTAGAGTTGCAGAGAAGTACATTAGACTGGTACAGGATATGTCCGAGGACAGCAGGACAGTGGTGAGGTGCGATAGATAGCTTCAATGTGGAGGTGGGACTGCATCAAGGATCGGCTCTGAGCATTTTTTGTTCGCTCTGGTGATTGACAGACTAACAGATGAGGTCAGGTAGGAATCACCACAGACTATGATGTTTGCAGATGACACTGTGATCTGTGGTGAGAACATGGAAGAAAACCTGGAGAGGTAAAGGTATGAGGAATGAAATTCAGCCATAGAAAGACAAAGTACATGTGTGTGAATGAGAGGGAGGCAGGTGAAACAGTGAGGCTACAAGGACCAGAGGTCACAAAGGTGCAGGATGACTGTCCAGAAAACAGGGAGTATGGAAAAGAAGTAAAGCAGAGAGTCCAGGCAGGATGGAGTTTCAGGAGGGATTTGTGACAGAAGGGTGGCAGCAAAGGTCAAAGGAAAGATTTTCAAGACAGTGGTGAGAGCAGCTAGGTTGTATGGTTTGGAGACAGTGGGATGGACAAAAAGACAGGAGACAGAACTGGAAGTGGCAGAGCTGAAGTTGTTGAGGTTCTCCGTGGAAGTGACAAGGACGGATAGGATTAGGAATGATGTCATCAGAGGTACAGCACAGGTTGAAGGACTGGGAGATAAAGTTAGAAAAGCCAGACTGAGATGGTTTGGACATGTGCAGAGGAGGGACAGTGGGTAGAAAGATGTTAGAGATGCAGCTGACAAAACAGCCAAAAAAAAAAAAAAAACTGAATTTCCATCGCATACAGTTTTTATTGGTTGAATGTCATTTGAATGTCTGCTTTCTTTTAAAGGTAAACTGAAATCAAAATTCGAAAAAATGACATTTCATGAATGTTATTTAGTAAAACACCTAAATAACCCAAAGTCTAAATAAACTGTTTTCAGCGTTTAAGTCAATAATTTTCGAAGTTGGTGATTTGTGGAGTGGAGTTGCTGTCCTGGGTTCATGTCGTGTGCTGTGCCCTGGCCGGCCAAGAACACTGCTACTGTTGGGTTGTTTATTAGTGGAAATGGAAGAAGAAGCCTTTTTTGAAAATGAAGAAATGCCAGAAGACTTTACAGGAGAACCATACCAGTATGAACTTGAACTAATGGCTGGATCTCCAAAATCAGATGAAAACTCTTCAGATTGAGATTCTGATTATTACCAGGACCGTCATGGCCGACAAAACAACGCGAATAACGACCAAGTTGGGAAAGTGGAATGGTGAGAACCGATTACCCCTTGATCATTGTCATGATATCAGCACACAACACTGCAAATCAACATAAAGATGGCAGGAGAGAGCTAACATTGATAACTTGATTTTAATTCGAAACTAACAGGATGGTAGCTCGTTAAAAATGTGAGCACGCCTGCGAGTAGCGTTTATAAACTCTCACACCACAGTAAACTAATCAATTGCAATTTCAGTCTATGAGATTATATGGATTGTTTATATTTTTTCATCAATAACAAACTGCTGTGAATCACAAACTGATCTCAGGCTGTCGGCCGGTAAGCAGCTCTTTTAATGACAGTGCATGTTCACGTCACGTTGAAAGTAAAACTTCCTGTTGCTCGTCTCCTTCTCTGTAGTGATGTCCTCATCTCCATTTGCCTTTCTTTTAAAATTAAAAATAGTTAGGACTGCTGCTGGCAAAATGTTGTTTTTTTTGGCATGAAGCCAGTCCATTGCATTAACGAGGATCGGAGCTGTGGTTCTCTTTGAACTGATCTGACCCCGAGTTCTGATAGTAATTCCCACATTGGAGCTTATGGATCCAAATCTGTGAAGGTTTTTACCTTTCGGGAAGCCTAAATATTAAACTCCAGTGATATTTTCTGGCCCTATTGCAACGAACTGAACTATATTATACCAATATTCATTCATTAAGTATTGAATGGCTGAATACTGTGAACGTCAGCGGCTCTGTGGACATCGCACATCAGGGAGTTCACAGAAAAGGCCGAAAACACCCGAGTGGTTTCTTCAATGCTCAGTATTAAAAAAAATATGTAATTTTTTTATTTTTATTTTACAATAAGTGTATTTTATGATTTTCTTTCAAATAATATCGGCTTCAAACCACTTTTCAGTTCAACTTTAAATCCAGATGTTTCTATTAAACGATTGAGATGAAAAACACACCCACTGTGAAAGTTTAAAAGTCCTTTCAGAACTCAATTTGATCTGTTGTTTGATTTTTTTCTGCTTTTTTTCTTGCTTTTAATTTGTTGTGTTTTTACGTGTTTACTGCTTTCATCAAATTTCCTCTCAAGACAAATTTTGTCTCTTAATTCTACTTAGTTTATTTTGGCAATTAGAAACTGACTTTAAATCAGGCAAAGTTTAAAGTGAAGTAAAACAGAACTTTCAGATAACCTCCAGTTCCATTGTAACTCTGCGAGACCCAAAGACTTCCAGTCATCTCTGTCTCATGACCACTCGGCAACCTTCAGATGGTCCAAACACTTGGACCACTGTCTGATCAGCTGACCACTCTGCCGAGGGCCCTTCAGCTGACTTCAGGACCAGTCTGAAAAGCTGATGTCAAGGTTCCCATCAGCTGCTAACCAAAGGTTTCCCTTGAGACACATCTTCAGAGATCTATTTTATCAAACTATGGCTAATCCACTAGCTGGTACCAATTTCAGTGTCTGTTACCAGGTCTAGTCTTGGTAGGACCACCAATGTTCTTATTTCTGCTGGTTGTTCTGGTGCACACAAGGTCAGAAGGTTTTTGGTCCAAATTCAATAATTTCTCTACTTTAACATTTTTCTTATTTTAAATCATTTTTGTTACTCTCACCCTCACATTGTAAGCATATCAAACTCACCTTTGCCTCAAAGTCTTAATTTGTTTGATTTATTTGGACTCATCCTGTTCAACTGTTGTGGTGATTCAACCTTAAGTTGAACATTTTGGCATCACATTTGAACACTGTTGTGTGATTCATAACCTGCAATAACTTGCTACAATATTTTCTTATTACAATAGAGGTTACATAAAAAGTGAAAAATGTAAAACTTTAGCATTGTGTGTGATTTATGGTCACTATCAGAAGAAAATCACTTATAGAACTTAGGGGTTCTGACAGTTTCAAAATTATGAGACTGATTTTACTATTGAACAGTAATGGCATGACTGTTTTTCCTGCTGGACAGGTGGTGCCCCAAATGAGTGCTTAATAATTTATTTAATTATTTTTATTGCACACTTACACTGACAGTTGTAACATTTAATCTATTTGTAAAATAAGCAAAACATATACTCATGCTAGAATAATCACTGTGAGGACCTGATAACCCTGTTTATTAAACCAAAACTTGACTAATTATCTTTACTTTGCTTCTAAAAAGACTGGGATCTTGAGCATATTTTAGGCAACTGACTTTCCTGCTGTTTGTTCTCTTCAGATAGGTCATCAAGTTTCTGTGTGCATATTTAGTATGTCAACTTTGGAGTGAAGAGTTCTGCAGTTTCAAAGTCTAGTTTCAGAAGAAATGGTGAAAGCAAGTGAGTCAAATAAAAAATGTGATTGCAGTTTTTACAGCTATACACATACTGCAGCTTCTGTAGTTTAAAAATAACTTGAATTACACTGACATCTGCTGGGACATCATTTTTCTTAAGCTCAGAGAAGGCTCTTTTGAAGTATGTACAAGCTGAGAGCTAATATTCACTTCAGCGCTTTTTTTTAAATTATAGACTGAGGTTATTTGGGAAATTGATATGAGTAGGACATACCAGGGAACCTGTAACAGCTTACTTTTAATCAGGCACTATTTGCCACTGGGATTTACATAACTCCACTTTGAATCCATGTGGTTGCATATAAGGAGTGTGGATTTTTAAACAAAACAAAAAAATTATAGGCCTATGATTTCTTGATGGAGTGTGTATCACCCCCTGCCTCATGCTACAGTTTTGGACTAAGATCATCTTAGAAATGATGGAATTGTAGCTGTTTTGGTCACACACCTTGGAAAAAAAAACCTACACAATTTCATGCAATATTGGGACCTCTCACCTGATATGTTAGCACGCAGAGTATGTGTTGTGAATGACTCTCTGCTACCACACCAGATTTTTGCTCAATATCTGTAAAATTCACTGAGGCATTGCCATTTTTGTGTTAGCCAAGGTTGATTATGTCATCCTGAATTGGGTTGACTCAAAAAAGTAATCAATTGTAAATGTACACCCAATAATTACTTCTTGAGACTTTCTTTAAAATCCATCAAGTGGTTTTTAAGATATTTTGCAAACAGTCAAACAACGTTGACTTCAGCAGTTAATGCCGAAGTTTTTATAGCCATTTTGTGGGGTCTTATGAAGCCTAGGCGTAAATTTAGACTGGAAGACCTGCTTCAGCCTCACCTGCATCTAATCGCTGCGTCGAGCACCTCCATCTCAGCCCATCAGCATCAGACCGCACCTCCAGTGTATCCAATCAGCGAGCAAGCCTTCGTTTAAAAGGACTTCCATCATGGCCCCATTCGTTCGCCGGCCGATCTTCAGCATCATTCGCCAGCCGAACTTCCGAAAGTCGGCGCGCGTTCCAAAAGTCAAACTTCGAGCCAGATAACCCATCCTCCAGCTACCGTCAGTGAAAAGCGGACCGTAAATCCTCCGCTTCCCCAGCTGAACGCCGCAGGGGCCGTCCTTCATCCGCTCAAACTTCGCCTCCCGTCTCGCCTGGGCCGTCAGCTCCCGCCCAAAGTTCTTCCGTATCAGCCGCCTCACCGGGCCATCAGCTCCAGACCAAAGTCCTTCCGTATCAGCCGCCTCACCGGGACGTCAGCTCCAGACCAAGTCGTCCCGTATCAGCCGGAAATCCGACTCCTCGTCTGCCGCCCCTTCTTCAGGCCGCCATCCATCATCTCTCCCCTTCGTTCGTCGCCTCTACGGACACGCTCCAGTGCTTCATCTCCACGCTTGCAGCTCGTTTGCAAGAGCGCGCTTCTGCACGGCCGTGCCACGTCATCACCACCGCTCACTTCCGCACCTGTCAGCTCTCAGGCCGCACTCAGGACCCCCGTAGCTCTCATTCGCTAATGCCCGCTCCGGGCCATCCGTGGGGTAAGACGTACTCGCTCACGACTCATTCACTGCTCCGAGTCATAATTTTATAAGCGCAAAAAAAAAAACCCTGACTGCTGTCACATCAATTCGGCTGCACACATTCAGGAGGACGAACTGTCGTGTTTGTGGCAGTGATATAGAGAGGATGTTTAATCTTAAAGCTTTCAATTTGACTCTCATTCATTAATTGTTTCAATGATGTGTTGAGTATTTAAATGACATCATAGGGATGGTTAGATGTACTGCATTATTAGCAGGGATTCGCCCATCATAGCTCTAATATTTCTTCTCTTTTTATCGATTGCAGCAGTAATCTCCTTTCATGGGTTTTGAGTCATTTGATCGTTGAGCCATCTGATTATCTTTGTCATTTCTCGCAGAGGGATCATATAAACGCTGATTCAGGCGAACGAGCTCCGTTAGAGCACCAAAATTGTCCATTTCGAATGAAGTGCAGCGCTTATTTTTGGTGGTCCACGCCAAGTTAAAAATAAATAAATAATGATAGTAATAATTTTGCGTGGTGCATGATCACACTCCGCAACACAACGCGGGGCCTTCACGCAGGGGCAGGGATTGCGCAATTGTGTCACTGTTGGCGTGCGCGGTGTTCAACATATCAAGTGTAAATCCAGCTTTTCGCGCCCATGCACTCAAACATTTCACCCAGGCTGTGCGAAAAAATTCCGCAGGGGCATTATATTCAGTGCCATTATTTCACCTTCCCCCGAAGTCGACCAACATGTCTCATTGACTGACGGTGTTAGTGCTATTCCGAACTTGTCTGACCAACGCCTTCAAAAGACCTCTCAATCGAGTGCTTACCTGCCTCTCATCACCGGTTTTGATCTATAAAACGGCTTAGATATGTCTGGTTTTACTTCGGCTGTATAGCGGGCCTGGGATACTTTTAGATAGTTCAGTACTGTTAGTTTTAGTTTTAGCTTAGCTTAGTTTAGTTCTGTACATTTAGTCATGCTTAGATCTGTTTAGTTTAGCTTAGCTTATTTAGACAATTAGTTATCATTGTATCTTGTACGTTTCTGTAACTTTGTCTGTAATTTTGTTCTGTGTTGTAAAGCACTTTGGGTCGCCTCGTGCTGAAAAGTGCTATATAAATAAATGTACCTACCTACAGCAACAGGCACGGGCCAATTGCATGTATCAACCCAGTTTACGATGGATTGCGCATTCAGAGGTGAGGCTTGTTGCTGCCGCACTTCGTGTTTTACACTTGTATTCGAACAGGAAATATGCAATTTCAGCAATTTTTGGCTATAAAAATGTTCGAAATTAGTCATACATGAAGATCAGTGGTGAAATATTAATATTCATTTAATGTTATCTATCTTTTTTCTTGTCATGACGCCAGGTGGGGCGCTGCCTCGCCTGCCTCCCCTGACCGCACATCTCTGCTTTAGATTGGTCTATACCAGACACAAAAATTCTAATCATGCTCACCCAGGCAGTTCCTGCCACCTTTGTGGTTCAATGGGTCATCAGAGCACGTTCTGCCCTCCTCTCCCTTTCAAACCCGGTCTTTTTTGTCCACGAACAGAACTTCTCCGACATTCAGCCACTCGATTGCCACAGAAGGAGGGTGGAGATCTTAACATGCCCATCTGTATTAATTTTAATGAAAGTGTTTGTTCATTCCC
>NC_051442.1:24073933-24081748 GCF_001649575.2 Kryptolebias marmoratus
CTTATGTCATTCATGTCAAATAAAACCATTTAATTGCAGCTTCTCTTTGTCGTGAGTCTCTCCAGGTTGAAATGAAGCCTAGGCGTAAATTCAGACTGGAAGACCTGCTTCAGCCTCACCTGCATCTAATCGCTGTGTCAAGCACCTCCACTCCAACCTATCAGCATCAGACCGCGCCTGCATCTCAGCCCATCAGCATCCGACCGCGCATCCAGTGTATCCAATCAGCGAGCAAGCCTTCGTTTAAAAGGACTTCCATCATGGCCCCATCCGTTTGCCGGCCGATCTTCAGCCCACCTCCACCCTTTCTCCACCTCCAGTTTCCCAGCTCCCTCAAGCTTCCTTCCCCTCTTCAACCTCCACCACCAGTGTCCGGCCCGGGGAAGACGCCTCTAATGCTCAACCTGAGCTTCTCCTCGAAGCGCATTGCTATTGTCGACACTCATGTCTTCCGCCGAGATCCGAGCGCCAAATATCTTATGTCATTCATGTCAAATAAAACCATTTAATTGCAGCTTCTCTTTGTCGTGAGTCTCTCCAGGTTGAATTTAAGTTTAGTTGTCTGTGGTGTTAGTTTTGAATTGGGTTGACTCCAAAGGTTATTCAGTTGTAGATGTAAACCCAACGACTTAGTGAAAGTTTTATTGAAATGCTCTCTATAGTTCATGAGATATTTTGCTAACAAAAAGACAAGACATTTGATTTCAATAGTTAATGGCAAAGTTTTACACACAGATCTCCCATGATCAAGGAGTGCTCACAAGTACAAGTTAGAGGTTCAGTCTCAGCTACAAACACACTCATTTTTAAATCAATATCTGTTATTGCCAATTCTGTGTTTGCTAAG
Source organism: Kryptolebias marmoratus (assembly GCF_001649575.2). NCBI lineage: Eukaryota > Metazoa > Chordata > Actinopteri > Cyprinodontiformes > Rivulidae > Kryptolebias > Kryptolebias marmoratus. Next base: position 24,074,781 of record NC_051442.1, read on the forward strand.
ATTGCTTGCTGTGACAGCCAGCTTGAATTAAATTGACTTCAAAGTTAATCATCTGGATATATACATCCAGTAATTACTTTCCTAAAGTTTTACATAAATCTGTATAGTGATTTATGAGATATTTTGCTAATGATACAGACCAACACACAGAGAGACACAGGCAAAAACATCATTATAAAGATGTGTCATTTTCAGCCCTAACATCAGGATATTTCTGACTAACTGTATTTTTCTTGTCCTTTTTTTTTTTTTTTTTAACAGGTGAAACGTTCTGTATTTTCTTCTTTCTAAGACATCTTTTGTCTAAAACAGTACTGTAGATCAAATCTCTGATCAGCGTGTGTGTCTAACATGCTCGGAGTCAGTCTGTTTCTAAATATATTAATTTTGCTAATTTAGAGTTCACTCACTTCTGCAAAGACTTAGCATTTGTCATGACCTTATTTTGTTGCTTTGACACTTACGCAAAATGAGTTTCTGTGGCTTTTAGATACAATACATGTGTCAGTCTGCATGTCTTTTTTCATGTTTGTGTATCTGACTGATAAGGGGCCATTAGGACCTAATTAGGTCCTATTAGCTGTTTATTGCTTCTTGAATACTAATGAACATAAAATAATCCACCCTCCTCAGATCTGAAGGCACAGCACGCAGCTCGATTAGCCAAGCACACACACTCTGTCAAACTGACACTCTTTGTTCGCCCTTTTTTCACTTTCTCTCCAATCTTAGTAGGACTCTGAATCAAACTGTAAATGAATGCTGACTCCTTCTCCATGATGGCATTTTGATTCCAGTTTCCTATTTCCAGTTTATCACAGTTTGATAAGGTCACCTCACACTGTCACCTCTGGTATTCAACTCCATTTACTCCAGTGCCCAGAAATGCTCTTGTCAATATGAAATATTGTCCAGATGGACTGCATCTTCTCTGCTGAGGAAAAACATTGATGTTTACTGTTCAGAATTCAAGCCCTTGGTTAATGTGCCAACCACTATCAATTTTCTCTGTGGAAATAAGAAAATATCTCAAGATGGGTATTACTAATCCCCCACTCATTTGTTGTGCTGCAGCTGTTTGGCAAAACAAAATTATTTGGGTTATTGCTTGTAATTTGGACATGCAGATAAAATGATAAATGTTGAAATGCTTATTTTACTGAATAAAAACTCCTAATCCACCTCAAGAGACTATAATTTTTCAAGTTATTTATGGCAATGGCTATTCTAAATGCAAACCCTACAGTGTGTCAATACAAATGTGGGAACCTCAATGTTAGATAATGTGGCCCATATTGTTTCTTTCTTCTCTAATGAGGCACTTAGTTATATTATGTTAAGATTATGTGTGTTTGCCTGACATGATTATTTAAGCAGCCTGGATTAAGTAGCCCTAACCCTCTGGATTAGGGGGATACATTATGGGGATTCTCTGTAAAACATTTAGAGACTGTCATATACACTGCCTGGCCAACAAAAAAGTCCCCACCTGGCTTTAACTAAGCAAATAGGTTTGAGCCTCCTATTGGATAATACTAATACTGCATGGGTGATTATGTTTCAGCTGGCAACAAGTTATTTAACCCCAACTGGTGCAATGAGTTGCTTCTCATTTCTTAAACAACCATGTTGAAAGACACATCCTGTGGTCGAGGAAAAGATGTCAGTCTGTTTGAGAAGGGTCAAATCATTGGCATGTATTAAGCAGAGAAAACATCTAAGGAGATTACAGAAACTACTAAAACTGGGTTAAGAACTGTCCAACGCATTATTAAAAACTGGAAGGACAGTCGGGACCAGTCGTCTTTGAGGAAGAAATGTGTCAGGAAAGAATCCTGAATGATCATGATCGGCAATCACTTAAACGTTTGGTGAAATCAAATTGAAGAAAAACAACATTAGAACTCTGGGCTACGTTTAATAGTAAAAGTAAGAGTATTTCCACATGCATAATGCAAAGGGAACTCAAGGGATTAGGACTGAACAGCTGTGTTCATCTTGGCTCAACATATCACATGGAAACAGATTCTCGTATGCTTCTTTTGTATGCATGGCAGCACACAGCTAAAGAAAGAATTGCAGTACTTGTTGTACATCTAGAGTTAACCACTAGATGGCTTTTTATAGCATTTTGGCATTTTATTTTTCTGTTCGACACACATAGACTGAGTGAACCCTACAGGTCTTGATTACAACTACCTCCCTCACTCATTGTTACTATACTGAATGGCCTAACACAAAATGAACACATACACTAGGCTAACAAGAACAGACTAATCACTAGAAGAACATTGCAGCAGAATGCTACAGTATATTAGTGAGCTGCTGAAAATTACTTGTCTTTGCTTTGTTTTCTAGTTGTGCATTCAAAATAATATCCCACCATAGTTACACTGAAAACAATGTTAAAATTAAAGACTAGGCCTCCTTTCCTACCACAGTTTTAGACTAAAATTATCTTATGTTGAAAAATGATAAAGTTGTAGCTGTTTTTGCCAAACATTGAAATAAAACAGCATGCACAAACTCATGTAATATTGCCAGATGTCACGCTTAAAGTGACATCTGACAAAAACATCAAATTCTAGCTCAATATCTGAAAACTGACTGAGTAGGCTAACACATAGTAGCTGTGGTGGCCATCTTGAATTTGATTGACCTTAAAAGTTAATCAGTTGTAGATCTACATCTAATGATTACTTTCTGAGTATTTTATTAAAATCCATCCAGCAGTTCATGAGATATTTTGCTTACAGACAGACCAATGCACACACCCACCCATATACAGATAAAACATTATTGACTGCTTTTTGCCTTTTCACAGCAATGTGAGTTTGACCAATGCAGTTACTGGGAATTTGACTGATGTCGCAGAAAACAAGATAATTTGACATTAATTTAATGTTTTTCTTTGCAGCAGTCCCTCCAGGATTACGCGGGCATTTTTTGTTATTGTTGTGGGCTAAAATGCCTGATTTCGTGGGGCATTTCCTGAAAGTTGCAATGAAAAGTTGCGATTTTTTTTTTTACTAAAATCAATAAAAAACCATAAATTTTAATATATAAACCAAAAATCCCTCCTAGTTTTGTAAGATAATTACCAACAAACATTGACATTCTCAAAAGGTGCTTTATTTGAGAACTTTGATAGCTTCTAAACTGACATTCATGACCATTTCTGGATTGTCCCTCGTCTGCAGCTCTCCTCACATGTTTTGCAGACACAAAGTGTTTGTCGATGCGTTTATGTTCCATGATTACACTGCAGGACGTGCAAACCAGCTTCCCCCCACTCTCCTGCAGCCGGGGAGGAAACTGGTTTGCGACCGCAGTGAAGTTAGTTTGAAGTTGGATGTTGGATATTCGCGCTCCGCGGAGTTAGCGGCGTTTAGCTCACGTCTGACCCGAAACAGGAACGCTAATGTCGGCCAGCCGTTCTCTGCCAGACCCTTCTCTCAAGCGCGGTGGTTCACTTCCTGTTTTGGGTCAGCCGTGAGCTAGACGCCGCTAACTCCGCGGAGCGCGAATATCCAACATCCAACTTAAAACTAACTTCACTGCAGTGTTTTGTGCGGTCCTTTGCTGAAATGTGAAACATCAGTGCACATTTTGGCTTCAGTCGCTGCTCCTGCATGCTCCCAGCATTCTGATGTTAACAGGATGTGACGTCACGTCTCTTCTTCTTGAGTTATTTGGGGTTTTTTTGGTTAAAGTTGTGGGAAAGTTGCAGTGTTTTGGACAAAGTTGCACAAAGTTGCAATTTTGCGGGGTTTGCTTGATTTTGCGTTAATAGTTGCGATCGCAACATCGCAAAATCCTGGAGGGTCTGATTTGCATCATCCTACAAATCAAAGTATCAGTTCATTTTTTTTTTTTTACTTGTTAAAACTCACTATAGTGATCTACAACTGTTTATATATGTCTATTAGGTAATTGTGAACATATTTTAATGAAATTAATCACTGCATGTACATTAACAACTGATTAACTTCTGGAGCCTCAGCTCACTGATCCTAGCAGACTCAAATGTCTATAATTTTGTCAGTTTTATAAAAATTGAGCTCAAGTTTTGTGTGGTAGAAGCTGAGAGTCATTTTAAAACATCTCATGAGTTCGAACATAAAACTCTGAATAACATCATTTTCAATGTTTGACCAAAAGACCTACAACTTTTTTTCATTTCACCATAATATAATTTTAGTCTCAACCATTTCTGGCAAATTTATTCAAGGTATGTTAGGTCTTGAATTTATTATTTTAATCAAACTTTTTTTTATTTTAAAGCAACCACACATACTCTGATAAAACAAATACTAGGTTAAATCCTTAGAGGATTATTGAAATTCAAAAATTTGTCTTTAAAATACATCAATGAGCTGTATTTTCTAATGAAAATCATCTCTGAATCTTACATTCAAATCTTCACCAGATTAATAGTGTTCTGGACATTTCTAGAGTGTTGTATGTAGCTCATATTCAGGACTTAGTATGGAATGAGATAAAAAGATCTACTGCAACTTACAGGCAATTCAGATGTGACAAAGTTATTGGGAATCATTGCATCACCCCTCATCCTATAAAATATGAAATATTGGCTTCTGTCAACCACAACACAGCATTTGAGAATATAATTAGCCAAGCAGCTGATGCACAGGGAACCATCTCCAGCAGCATTTCATATCAACAAAACAATTACTGAGCTGGTTTATTTCTACACAGAGAAACCTCCTCAGGTTTTTCATGGTCTGCACTGAAGACTTCATGTGCTTTATGTGTATAACCTCCACCTGGGCTTGCACACCTTTAACCAAAGCCTGATAACCTGTAAAAATGTGATAAAACATATCTGTTGTTGATAAATACAGTAAAAAAATAGACTATAGTTTTAGAGCAGCTTCTAAAAGGAGATGCCAGGTAAATTTAACACATGATTCATACATAACAGCAGCTTAAAAATGACTCACTAAAGCAGAAAATGGGGCATGACCAAAAAAATAAAAAAATAAAAAATAAAGTCCTTTACCTTACAATTTAAATATTTTCAATTCAGACATTTTTTTAGCATGAGAAAAAAAATAAACTCACATACTTTACCAGAACACAGTCTTTTTTTCTCATTAAATGCAAAGAGAGAGAAAAAATGAAAACCCTGAAGGGTCTGATAATGCAACACTCCTCAACTGTACTGAGAACATCTGTCACCAGGGGGCAACAGAGCACTATCAACATTTAGCAGCAGTGACCCATTTTGCAGATGTTGTGCTCATCTCATGTGTTTGTTGTTTCTTTTTTTGAAATGAAAATGCATGTGAGCAGAAACATACAGTGTATTACCATATCAATAGGCAGTTTTAAACAATGTTCTAACCAGGATATGGATGTTGAAGTGTGACTTTGGTTCTACTGTCTTTGTTTCTGCTGATGACAGAAGAAAAAACAAATACATGTAGGAGCTCATATACACTCAATGCCTAAATATCATCCTAAGTAAACTGTAGTCTTTTCTACAACCCTTATTTACGTACCAGCCCTCCAACATTGCAGGAACAGTTTGGTATCAGCTTTAAGTGGATTTAAAATTATAGTTTTGTGGCGATGAATAATCCATCTCAAAGATCCTTCAGTTCAAAAACATGTCAGCTGAAGATTTGCATTCTGCTTCCTGTGTGTGTGTGTGTGTGTGGTGGTAGTGGGGAGTAGCTAAAAATAGTTGTGTTCAAGGGGAGAAGCATTCTTTGGTTTCAGGAACTAAGTGGTTCTTTTTTTCTTAGGGAAAATGGTTGTTCATCTCTTCGGAGTTTGATGACTTGTGAATCCAATCATGTTTTCCACTTGCTAGCTGATTCAACTCCTTGCTTAGGGTAGTTTTCACTAGATTGTTGGAGACCAGCTGTGAATTGCCCGAAAATAGGTGAATTTTTCATTGGATTCTCACTAAGTTTGAATGTAATAAGAAGTAAGCATGGGTCAGTATGAGATTTTGATGTTATTATAAATATTACAGTTCACATACGTTTTGCCCCACTGTATACCCATCCTCCCTGAAGAGCTATCCTCCCGAGAGGTCTAGTGCAGCCCTTGTGACCCCAGCCAAGCCGACATCCCCATAGAAGCCATAGACCACTTAGCGGGAGCCCACCACTCAGTGGCAGTGTGAAATGTTGCAGTGGGTGCAGCTGTGTAAGTCTAAGGAACATTAAAATGGGGTCAGTGGGGCCCCACTGCTTGCAAACAGCAGGGCCCTCCCCAACCCTGAAACCCTAAGTGTGTAATGCATAGACATAATATAAGAGTAGACGCATCATGGACTGCTCTTGCCTATTGTAGCTGACAAGATTTAGGACGGCCATCTTGGAAGGGACGTACGCTGGTCTCAGTATAATGTGTTTTACAGGCGCAATCAAGTATCAGCGCATTTAATCAATAATAACTCGCTGAACAGTAATCCCATTGTCACATATTTAAATATTAAGCATACAGCTATTAAAACTGCATGTATATGGACATATGGTTCAGCATATTTAAATATTCTTGGTGGGATACAATATTTTAAAGTATGACATATTTTGCAAGATACAGCCAAAGATGCATTTTATTCACACACACATAAAAAAAAGTATTTCCCTTCTCACCCTCCACGGGTGGTCTCTTTTTTTTCATCCTGTGAGCTCGGGTCCTCTACCAGAGGCCTGGGAGCTTGAGGGTTTTGCGCAGTATCTTGGCTGTGCCTAGAACTGCACATTTCTGGACTGAGATGTCTGATGTTGTTCCTGGGATCTGTTGTAGCCACTGCTCCAGTTTGGGGGTGACTGCCCCTAGGGCCCCCATGACCACAGGCACCACTGTGGTCTTTACCTTCCAGGCCTTTTCCAGTTCCTCTCTGAGGCCCTGGTATTTCTCCAGTTTCTCGTGCTCCTTTTTCCTGATGTTGCAATCACTCGGTATTGCTACATCCACCACAACTGCTT
>NC_051442.1:24083591-24084481 GCF_001649575.2 Kryptolebias marmoratus
TGGGTCCCATTTTTCAGTAGCTGGTTCATTTGAGCTGCCAGTCGCTCGTGGAGGGCAGTGAGTTTCTTCAGCCAGTAGGCATGGATCATGTCAGGTCCTGGTGCTGTCCAGTTTTTCATACCTGAGACTCTTTCTTGGATGTCTGCCATTGTGATAGTTACCGGGGCTTGCTCAGGGAGCACTGTTGTGGGATGCCTCCCTTTCCCATATGCCTCTCCAGTATTGTTCGGTCTCCAGCCTTAGTGGGTCTGTTCTGTTGTTGTTACCCTGCCACTGAGAGTACACTTTAGCATCTGGTTGTACTTCTTGGGTACTGGTCTTTTCATCGCACCTCTTTAGACTTACCCATTGAGCTATCCAGACAGCTACAGCCACATATATTGGTATCTATATCACATAGATATATGTCATATATCTATGTGATCAGTTGTACAGTTTTGTACAGTTCTTTTCTTGACACTCTAAGACACTTTACATTTCTGTTATTCCCTCACTTCTTATTCTTGGTGGTTTTGAGCCACAGCTACCTTGGGTCAGTTTTGCCCCTTTTCCACCGGCTCTAAAGGTCCCGGCTCCACTGACATTTTTTCGAGGCCGGCCCTGCTTTTTTGGTCCCTGCTTCAGAGTAGGGCCAGCCAGGTCGGCCCTGCTTTGGTGGGTGGCGCAAGCTTAGCTCCTGTTCACTCATTGGTCGTGGGTGTGACCAGATGCAAGCATAAAGAGGGAAGGTAGGAATATAAACAACAGCATTAGCTTACCCTGCAACGTTTATGCTGTCTGTCACACAGCTGAAGGCGCTGTAAAGCCTGAAATCTCCGGCAGATAACAGCTGTCCTACTTCGTGCAACAATCGTGGCATCCAGAGCATTTTTTTTTTTTTTTTTTTTTTT
>NC_051442.1:24084507-24093023 GCF_001649575.2 Kryptolebias marmoratus
CAGCTGCACACAAAAACAAGTAAATGTTGGAAAAACGTGTTCCCTGCTAGGAGAGATGTGTGTGCATGTGAGGAGGCCGGCCGCCCACCAGTGGTTGTGTTGCCTTTCCTAAAGGGGAAAGCTTTTCTGAGTCTTCTGCAGAGGCTGTGAACCTCAGCCTGACCGGTGAGAAACACCAAGATCCCACCTGAAGGACACAGACAGGACATCAGTGTGGTAGATTTATCAAAGATTACCCTTTACATACTCCATGTTCAGATCATAGTTAGAGAAAATAACTTTTATACACAAAGAATCTAAATAAACTGTTTGTAATAAACATACCTGGAGGCAGCATCCGGTGGATTTTGCAGGTTTTGTGAAAGGCTTCTCCGGTGTAATCCTCCAGTGGAGTTCGTTTGTTGAAATGAATAGTGACGGGAAACTGGCGAGCGTCGACTTTGATGACGGGCGGGGGCGTCCTAAAGAGCTTCAGGTTTTCCGTGAAGTCCTCGACTCGCAGAGTGGCTGACATGATCAGCAGCTTCATGGGCATGCCTTTCTGCAGACAGATGAGAGGAAAACAAATGAAGATAGATGTCGGGGTAACAGTGCAGAAAGACGTCGTGAATCAGCTTTGTCTCCTACCTTGTCCCTGAGCGGGACGATCCGAGACAACAATCCGATGAGGATGTCTGTGTAAACGCTCCTTTCATGAGCCTCATCTATGATTACCACGCTGTATCTCTGAAGCAGAAAATCCTGCAGCACAAAACAAACAAATAAAACATATAAGAGGCATTTAAAGCTCACAATTAGTCCTTTCAAGCATCATTTTCAATCACCGGCTCCGCTGCATCCTACCCCAGCACCATGTGTTTTTACCCAAGCCCCCCACCCTCCTGCCAACTTGCACTGAGCGAGCGGTTTTTTAAGCGTATGCTCCTGTGTTTCTGAGTAAACATAGGGTCAAAGTCTTTTTTTAGCTCATCCTTCCTATTGTGTCTTTCTCTTCCAAACTGCAAAAGGTAGCGCGAGTGTCTTGCGAATGACCTGAACTCCTGTTTAACCCATGTCTGTAACGTATGTCCTTCTCCTGAACAGAGTGTTCTTAACTGTAATTTCGTTCTGCACTGCATTTCTGATGTTGTGTGTGAATGACAATAAAGCTGATTCTGATTCTGATTCTGATTTCTTCCACCGCGCCTCTCTTCCTGAAGTCTCAGGAGAATCCCCATAAGTTTAAAAAACAGCAACAACACAGGGCCAACGTTGTCCATAGCGCTTTTGTTGTTTACACAACTTGTGCCAAGTTTTTGTAGCGCACAACCCCTCCTCCCCCCCGCAACAAAAGGAGGCATTCCTCTGCTACCGACCAAACTGGACGGTGTAAACGCGATGCATTCTTTCATTCTTTATAGAGCGGAGTAGAGCGGGACTTCTGAATTAGAGCCTGTGTAAAAGGGGCATTTGATAGAAGCGGTACTGCCATTCTGCACTAACATTCACTCTGACCACCACCAAACACACAATCACATGCATACACAATCATATCAACATACTGCACATACTATATGATTCCTGCACAAACTTTAGTTTATATAATACATACCATGAAGAAGCATCAGGGATCTGAAATACACTGAAGACAAGATAATTAAGGAAAACAAAACAGACTGTGTGACAAAATACAAAACATTTTAACAGTAACAACATATGAACTTCATGCAGAGAACAGTCCATCCTAAGAACTTGATGGATAACAGAACAGAGTAGTGCTGAATTTAAATCAGCTGTAGGTTGACCAAATGTTGACCAAATAAATCCAATCATATCTGTGAACATGAACAGACACACAAATAAATAACTTGCAGAAATAGGTATACAACAATCATAAATTACCTGCAACATATTACGTGTCAACTTCAGCATGTGGCAAGTGCGAGCCCCACAGAGCAATAAAAGATTAGCTACCTGCTAAAGAATCACGAAGGAATGGTGGTTGTTATGGATGACATTTTAGTCAAAGAAGACCATGACCAAAATTTCAAAGCCATCATGTAAACTATCTGAGATTCAGGTCTGAAGTTGAACAAGACAAAGAGTCAGTTTGGGAAGTCAGAGATAAAATACTTTGGACACATCACAGGAAAACATGGCATTAAGCCAAATCCAGAAAAAAGCTATTACAGAAATGCCATGTCCCACAAACACCACAGAGTTACAAGCAATTAGCATGATCAACTATCTGGAGAAATTCCTGTCAGATCTCTGAGATCTCTCACAGATCTCTCATCTGTGATGCACCCCATTAACAGTTTGCTGAAACAGGATACATCGAGGACCTGGGAAAACTCACAAGTCAAAGAAATGTTGACCTCAGTATCAGGTTGGGTGGAGATTGCGGCAAACCCAATGTGCAGACTCATCTTGATGTCGGAAATAATGTATTTAAAATAAAAAGAAACATAAACAAAAAGCTCATGAGGCAGCAAAAAACGAAACTAAATACAAGACAAAAACTAAATCTAAAACCACAGCAGACATTAAAGGCAGATGGAAGCGGAACTAGACAGCAAGGGAAAATGACAAATGAACCAGCGAGTAAGTGGAGGAGATGACCGGGTTTTAAAGAGAAAGGATTATTAGGTGAAGTGGGCACAGGTGAATGATTACTAACAAAGAGAAGGTGGAGATGGTCGTGGCAAGTAAACAAGTGACTGACTGAGGAGAAGTGAATAATGACAGGAGTATGAAAACCCAGGGAGCAAGAACTGAACTAAGACAAGACTAAACATAAAGATAACTAAAAAACAAAATAAAATAAACAATAAACCCAAACTGAAACATGAATCAAAAACACAAAAAAAAAAAAACAAATCCTGACACTCGGCACCTGTCCTTGCATATTACAGTGCAAACAAACCAACAATAGTCAGTGCTGATGTTAGCAGTTATGGTCTGGGGGCTGCCCACTATTTGGAGTTCGAAGAGGGGCTCTGACCTGTGACCTACTGTTCCAGAACACTGTTGGAGACCAAACAAAAGTATTCATAAATCGGAAAGGATTGCCTTGCTTGTGTGTCAGCATGTAAAAGGTTTTCAAGATACCTACAGAGTATGTAAAAGTTTAATCTTTAAACAGATCATAAGCTGCTTGTACCACTAATAAACTCGAATGATTTGGGCAAAGTGCCATTTAGGTGTCAAAGACTCCTGATGAGACTGATGAAGTTCAACGCAGAAGCATACCATGTTCCAGGAAAAAAACTCATTGTGGCCGAAACGTCACATGGAGCGAATCAGACACAGAAGAAGACAACAGAGCATATGTACAGGCAGTGTTTGAAACTAGGCTGATAACAAAAGACAAACTGGATGCCATCAGATGAGCCACCCATCAAGATGCAGATCTACAAAATGTATGTAATTATGTCAATAATGGTTGGCCTGAAAAACCATCATGCTGCCAGAGCTCATCTGTCAACAACTGATGGACTACTTCCATATGACAACAGAATTGTCATTCCAGAACTACTACATCAACAGGTGTTTTACCAGATTAATGATGGTCACCAGGGCCTCACTAAATGCAGACTTGGAGCCAACATGTCGGTATGGTGGCCAGGGATTGGACGGAACATCACAGAGTTAGTCAGAATATGTAAGTTCTGCCAAGTAAATAAACCATTTCAAAAAAGGAGCCTTTAATACCAACACTTCTTCTAAATTTGATGTATGTTTTATTTTATTATGTGTGCTAGTTTTATGTATTATTGTTATTGACTTTTTTGAAGTATTGCTTTGCCTTTGTTGTATGGCAGCTTTGTCCCCTCTTCTAAGACAAATCTCTCCCATGGGAGACAAATCATTTTTTTTATCTTATCAAAAGGTACCAGGGCAGAAAGCTGCAGCAGACATTTGTGATCACAATGGAAAACACTACTTGGTTGTGGTGGATTATTTCTCACATGATATTGAGATTGCAAATTTACCTTCCATGACTAGTCAACAAGTGATTTACCATTCGAAAAGTGTCTTTGCTAGATGGGGGATCGCGTTTGAGCTTATAATTGATAAAGGGGCACAGTTTACATCTGCTGAAATCAAGCAGTTCAGTGCAACATACAACATCCAGTCCACACTACCCCCAGGCTAATGAGATGGCTGAAAGAAGTGTAGCAGTGGCAAAACACATTCTGCGACAGCCAGACCCACATTTAGCGCTTTTAAGTTACAGAGCTACTCCTCACATAGGGACAGCATTATGCCTACTACAACTCATGATGGGAAGAAAAGTCAGGACAACAGTTCCCATGTTGTCAAAATATCTTTCTCCAAGTCAGATATCCTATTCTGCTATTCAAGAAGCAGATAAGAAATCTAAGGATTCGTACTGCTATTTCTACAACAGACGTCACTCTGCTCAACCGTTGCTTGCTTTGCAACAGGATCAGAGAGTCCTGTTACAAATTGGATGGACAGAAAAACTGGGATATTTCTGCAATTAATGCTCAGGCACCAGAGCCCTGTTCCTATTTTGTGCAAATGAAAAATGAACATGTCACTTGCAGAAACAGGAGACATTCAACAGGTACTAGAAACAACACCAGACTATTGATCCAACATCTGATTTTGGTGTGCAACTTGTCTCTATGTGGATTTGGAAGAGACTGCAAGAAAACAAACAAGAATGTGTACTATTCTTTTCTTTTTTGACACAAAGTTATTTGTTTGAAAGGAAGTTTAAATTTTTTTCAGGGTGACATTTTGTCCACCTTTCTTACCACTGGGTGGTGGTAATGCATCTTTAGTTGTTTGCCAACCTCCAATGAGCTAGAAGAAGAAAAATAAGAATATGCGCCTTTTGAAACCTAGAGGAAGGAAAAAAGTCGAAAAGTTGTCCAAACTTACTTTGAGAGGCAGCAAATTTAATTCAGGAGGTACTGAGACAGGAGGTACCCCAGCTGCTCCATCACAATTGACCCTGTCACTGGGTCGACTGCTTTTTTTTCCCTCTCAGAATAGTCATATAGTATGTATGTTTTAAACCCATCTTAATTTTGTTGCATGAATCTCCAACCAATATCAAGAGCACATAAGCTGTATTTTGTCACCTCTACAAGAGCACTCTTCTGACAGAAAACATGTTCAGGACAAAACAAAAATGACAATAAATAATAACCATTTAAAAAAACTGGTCCAAAAAACTGGATAACTGCTACCTAGCCTTTGGCAGTTGCAACCCATTGAAATGCCACCTTTTAGTGCTTTTGAAATGATTTGAAGATGAATTTGAGACAAAATAATATAAGTTCAAGAAGCCTGTCACTTTCCTGTCCTCTCAAACCCCAGCTGGTCGAAGCAGATGACTGCTCATCCTGAGCCTGGTTCTGGTTCTGCTGGAGGTTTCTTCCTGGTAAAAGGGAGTTTTTCCCTTCCACTGTTGCAAATCTGCTTGCTGGGATGGTTTGTTGCCAATGTGTTGCTCAGGATGGGAGACAATCTGCTGACTTCCATTGATAGAAAACTTTAACTAATTGGCTTTTATATTGTATATGAAAGTTTTTGTACAGTACACTGAGACAACTTTTGCTATGACTTGGCACTATATAAATAAACTGAATTGAATTGCTTTAACAGATGGGGAGAAATGGGGAGAAAGATTCTGACACTATTCAGATGAGAAAACCCTTTCTTTGTTTAATTTCCAGAATATCTCAAATAGCTTATAAAAACCTTCATATTTTTTAATTGAAAATTGTCCCCATGTACGGAAAGAGGAAAGGGTAGGAAAGAATTCTGCTCATCAGTCTCATCAAAAAGACTCCTCTGGAAAAAGGATAAAAATCAGGCAGAAAATATTAATGTATCTTTACACCCAATACAGCTGCAATAAAGGGAACTATGAATAAATAAAAAATAATTGCATAAAATGTAAAGGGAAATTATTTTTATTAATTCTTAGAAACAATACATGATGATGCTGAAGATTTTTAGGCTGACTGGTAACACTGTGTTGTTGATTCATTAATTTATTTTCCATCCTCATGTAATCCTGCTCAGGGTCATGGGGGGTGGGGGTGGAGGGTGTAGAGCCTATTCCAGCTGTCACTTGGCAGGGGGTTCTACACTACACCCTGGACAGATGACCAGGGCATTACTAGGCCATTCACGCACACTCCCTCTTTCTATTTACTGTATAATCACCAATCTGCCCACAAGATTCAAACAGGAGCTCTTCTCTCTGCTAGGCATTGCTCATTTGTCCTTCCAGAAAAAACAAGACAAATTTAGGTTTTCTCAAAGGTATTTTTCTTACTGTAAACGTATTAGAACCACCAAATTCGTTCAGCCATCAGTGTGGCTCCTGTCAGAGTCGCTCATATATTTGTTTTGTGCCTCCAACAGTAACTTTGAGGACAAAATGTTCACTTGCTGCCAGAAACATACACTACCACATGCTGCCATGAGTCATTGTAATAACTGTTTTTCCAGTGAGTGGTCATAAAATTCTAACTTACAGATGTATTTTGGATCAGGTTGTAATGAATAAAAAAAATGAATAAATAGACTCTCTGCTAATGTAGCTAACTGCTTATGAAATTGTGGTAGTCTCTAAATAAAACAATATTACTGTCAGGGTTTGGGTTTAAATTGGTGTTTTCTGTATTTTGATTGTTTCGTTTCTGGTCTTATTTGGTTCCTGTGTTTATCCTGGTCTTAGTTCAGTTCTTGTTTCTCGTGTCTGTGTTTCCTGCTACATTCACTCCTCCTCAGTCAGTCTCTGGTTTTCCTGCCACGCCCATCTCCACCTGCCTACAATTGTAATCAGTCACCTGTGCCCACTTCCCATCATTATCCTGTCTTTAAAACCCGGTCACTTTCTCCACTTACTTGCTGGTTCATTGTCATATTCTTGCCTCCCCGATGTGCTGTCTTGCTGTTTGTTCGTGCCTCATCGCCCCCGTGCTGTGTCAGGTTTTTGTCTCGCCTTGTCTTGTCTCAGGTCTGCTCATGTTTTGTTTAAGTTAGTTAGTGTTTTTGTATTTAGTTTATGTTTTGCTGCCACGTCAGCCTTTGGTTTGGTTTACCTTTTACTTCTAAATAAATTATTTTATTTTTTTCAATATGTGTCTGCACTCTGAGTTCGCCTCCTTCACCCCACTTCATGACAGTTACTTTGACTTTAGTATTCAAAGTGACCAAAATGATGACCAGAAAGAAATAAAAAAGACCAAAAGTCAAATTTTTTAGTCAGTGTTGAAACTTAGCTTTTCTTCACACTGGATGACAATCCTATTTTGTGTTCCACAATAAACATGACCAATTCCATTGTTTCTGGATCTTAGCAAATTTGGACACCTTCTTTCAGTATGAAGGTTAACTTACCATTATAAAATGGTAAGTTGTGCAGCTTTATATTTGCTTCTAGATTAACTAATCTCTCTGTTGGTTCTTCCACAAACGGATTCTGACACATAGGCAAGCCATGTGTAAAAAAGGATGAATGTTTGTCAAAACCTAACTTATGCTTTGCTTATGCTTAAATTTGTTGATCTTTGCATGTATACCAATGTAGCGGGAAGGGTATATTTTATTATGAGATGGAGACGTTTGAATCGTTAATAATTCATAAATTCCTCGGGCCACAACTCTCCAGAGAGGGAAAAATTACATAAATCTAGAATTTTAATTGACAGTCTCAAAATTTCACTACTCTAAGTCATGAGTTCTTCACTTCAGATTGAAATCATAATCATATCAAAATACACACAGACAGAGTTAAGTTTTCACACTATTTATGTGACTTTTATTGAATAAACAAATATAACACAAGTTATGGCAGGTTATGAAAATATTGTCATCAGTGTGTGAATGTGTGAATGAATGGGTGAATGATTGTAGTGTAAAGCGCTTTGGGATCCTTGGACTAGATAAAGTGCTATATAAGTGCAAGCCATTTACCATTTACCATATTGCACGTTTGAATATGGTAATAAAATACTGACTGAGGGGTGGAATTGGCATAAAGGTTGAACAGGAAAGTCTACTTAAAGTAAAGAAGTTCAAATTTTGAGGCAGAAGGGGTTTGAAAACTTTAATTTTTACGAGATGAAAATGACGATTATTTTTATGGATTTGACCACCTGGGTGAGACTAACTCTATGGACCAGCTCGTAGCACCATCAGAAGCAAACCAGCAAACGGTTCAGAGAGTTTATCTTATCAAGAGAAGGATCCGAGTTGCTGCTGTTTCTTGGTACCAGCCAGGAACTTTTAGGCCACGGCGGGATGAAAGGTGACCGGAAGATGTCGTGTCCAGGGCACTTTCCATCAGCGCAAACTGTTGTGCAGATCTGCTCATTAGTTCAGATGTGGGTGCATGAATAGACATTTGTGTGTGCACACACACACACACACACATCAGTGTGCCACTCTCCAGCACTTCTCAGCAGGTGAAAGAAATCTGGCCAAATCAGCTGCACCCTCAACTCAGGCAATATAAGAAATCCACCAACCACTTTACTGGTTTT
>NC_051442.1:24093123-24107075 GCF_001649575.2 Kryptolebias marmoratus
GAAATGTATGTTTAAGGCTCAGAATGGAATTATTCATTAAGATAAATTATTAACTTTGAACTAAATGTCTAAAATGTATGTTAAAATATTTTGTATGTATGTTCCAGGTTTTTCACCGGTTCACCTGATCATTGGTTTTCACTCATTGGTGAAAATAAAGGAAAAAAAAAAGGATTGAGTGAATTCCTGAAGTCTCCAAGTCCTCCTTTTCAAGTGTAGGAAGCCATGAAATTATAGAACACTTGACAGTGCTCCCGCATGGCACTGTCAAGTGAGTCGCATGAGTCGAACCTTTGGCCGGTTCCGGAGGTCCAAACAGTTGGCAGCTCATATTCGGCAAGCAGGTGAATGACCCTTTGATGGCTGTTCAAAGCTGGTTCGATGGTTAGGCTGGGGTGAAGAGTCGATCTCATGAAGATGACACAATGGAATTTCATAAAAGCTCTGACTGTTTACTTATTTAAACTAACTTCCTAAATTAATGTTATTGTCAACTGTCGAAATAAACTAAAAAACCTCTTAACATAAAAAACATCTGATGTGCCTATGAATGAAATCAAAACAGAACATTAGAGACGGAAAGTGTGACTTGTGTAATTTTAAAATAAGAACCTGTGGTTGTTCTTGTAACTGGAAAAAAAAGAAAAGTTAGCACAATATCACACTTTAACATGAAGATTGCAGTCCAGAAATTTTGAACAGATTAGGTAATGCACATTTGATCATACAGTCTAGATTATAATGAGCAGAGACCTAGAATCCCAAAGGGCCACTGTGGTACTTCCTTTCTAGGTCTAAAGGAATGTGATCATCCCTTTGATGTCCGTAGACGCAAGGCGTTATCTGTTTCTTGAGTTTAACCAGGTCTTTGGTTGTTCTCTTCTCAGAATGTAAATTTCTTCCAAAGTAGAACAATTGACACCTTGATTTCGTCTTTGGGGCCGAGCAGTCTGAGAAGGGGCTGTAACTCTTCTTTAGAGTCAACAAAAGTGATTAGTTTATGGCTATTGTATGCGTCAACGGAAGGGGAACCTCCTAGTATGTTTGTTCCTCTTGGTCTGATGAGATCAACAGAGGCCTCTGGGTTTTTCTTTTTTTTCAAAACACTGGTGGTTTAGTTTAGGTGAAAGAGTCCATTTTCTCATTAGGCTGTTAATGCAAAAATAATCCAAACTCTGACGTAGGACCCTACACTAACAACAGATATCAGCTGGTAAGGGCTGCTCTGTTGAACTGATCTCAGCTCACCCCACAACCAGAAACCAGGTGGCCCTGCTATGTGAAAGATTTAGGTTAAAGGGCCTCATTGCTGGCATGATCGATTCCAGCTCCTACTGACAGGGGTGCACCACAGTGAAAGTTGCTGAAAGAGCAATATGGATCCATGCCTGCCACTGTCAGATTCCACATCCTCAGGATCTGGCTGGACCACACCCATGGGGTCCAGCAACCGCATACTTTTCTAACAGTAGGCAGTGAGGAGGCGCAGTGGCGGCTGGCGGTGATATTTGTAGGGTGAGCTAACAGATATATAATAAAATGCTTCAGTTTGGATTTCAACAACAGAAGCATCCAATTTGAAATAAAGAAAACCTGCTTTAAAATGGCATTATGTTCTTTTTCATCACAAAGACAACCTTAAAACAAACCACCAAAAACCAAGCTTACACAGAGCCTCTGTCAGATGTACAATAATTCATTCCCTTCATTAAGAGTTTCAGCTATAATCATTTCAGATGATTTTTCCCAGTCAAACAGCTTTGCATAACACTGCACCACACTCCTTGACACAATTAGTAATCACACTGATAAGGTAAAATCAAACAAGACATGCAATATTGGAAAGTGCTTCTTTTTAAAAAAAATAAATCCTACCTTTTTTAAAGAGAAGGTCACTCTGACAACTTTTCTGGGATCCAAAAATGTTAATAACCACCTCGTTAAAGATCTGTTAGCTACACTTGCTGTTAGCCAGTCCTTTCACTGAAACTAGGTAACAGGAAAACTTTGAATATCCTTGGGTCTATCTGCCCCCAACCTCTTCACTTCCGGTTTGTCCCCCAAAGACATTAAGGAAAACGAGGGAGAAATTAAATAGTTCACCTTGTTTATCTTTATCTTGCTCGCCATCACACTTAGTCCATGATAAACCACGCCCACGTACACTCACGCTCGAGGCATGTTATTGTCTGTCCACCCTCATTGGCTAAAGCCTGAGGCCTTGGGCTAACCCTGTGCTACACTAAATTTGCCCAAATAAGCAGCAAACTTAGGGGGGTGGGACAAGACACCTGTCAATCATTCTGTACCAGACAAGACAAAGGACTAAACGGGGCTGTAAGAAGTTAGCCCTTTGAAAAGACTTGGGGATTTTCTCTGGACTGTTTGGCACCAGTTTTGTTGTAAATTTCGCAAAATGTGATACAATATTTTTAATTTGTGTTTATTAGGTATTTTAACATTTATATTGAAAACACCAGGGAGGCTTAGCCCTACTAGCCCACTGATACCAGCTGTCCCTGAGGAGGCGAGATAAAGGTGTGTCACAAACTAAAATTGCATCCAACAGCACATAAAATACATGAGAACGTGACTCTGGTGACCTAACAAGACTGAAACCTTACGATGTCAACAAAAAACCTTGCCTCACCACACAGACCAGTCGCTCGAGTAATCTCCATTAAAAATGGTTAGCTGTTTCGACTATACACCCATATTTGGATTCTCTCCACTTTTCCTGATTGCCCCAGGACAGCACACACAGCAATGGACTGCCTCAAAACTGAAATAACCTCTTTTCAGAGCCTCTGTTTAGGGCCTTAGGCTAAGCATGAGTATTTTGTTTCCTGTTCTCTGGCATTTGGAAAGTTTTAACTCTCAACACACTGCTGTCATCCCTGTCATTTCTTCCTCTCATGTGCAAAACAGGCATACAGTTGAAACCACAAGTTTGCATACACTAAAAAAAGACATGAATCAGAATAAACTTTTCCCGTTTTAGGTCAATTAGGATTTTCAAAATTATTTCTATTTGCTAAATGCCAGAATAATGAGAGAGAGAATGGTTTTAGGGCAAATTTTGTTGCTTTCTTTAAAATCAAAAGTTTAAATACACTAAGATTACGATGCCTTTAAACAATTTGGGACATTTGACATCATGTCTTTGGAAGCTTCTGATAGGTTTATTGATAACATCTGAGTTATTTAGAGACATACCTGTGGATGTGATTTAAGGCACCCCTGAAACACACTGCTTCCTTGTGTAACATCATTGGAAAGTCGAAAGAAATCAGCCAAGATATCAGGAAAAGAATTGTGGACTTGAATAAGTCTGGTTCATTCTTGGGTGCAGTTTCCAGATGCCTGAAGGTGCCTCGTTCATCTGTATAAACAATTATATGCAAGTACAAACAAGATGGGAATGTCCAGCCATCATACTGCTCAGGAAGGAGACGGGTTATGTGTCCCAGAGATGAACATGTTTTGGTCCTAGATGTGCAAATCAACCCAAGAACAATTTAATAAACTGGCAAAGTGGGGCCTGAAGTTTGTGTACATCACTTTCCACACAAAGTTTGTGATCTATAAAACACAAACTTAATTTGAAAATGTGCAGTCCCTCACACCAACTCTGAGCCATATACGCTTGTTTTGGAGACAGGGGAAACTGGTAACACACCGATGGTGAAGTAGGGAATTGAAGGCACACTGCATTGTGATTTTACTCAGATATTTAATTTCACTCCATAATCAGACTTAATCTTAGATCGACTTCAACTTAAATCTTAAATAACAGTTCTTTTCAAAGTTTCCTCTCCATCACATTTCTCTCCCTGGCTGATCACCAGGGTGATGTGTACCACAGATTTACACCTGGGGGAACGGTGGCTACCCCCTCATGCACTGGCTCCTAACTCCCTTTCCAAACCCACAGAGCACAGAAGAGGCGCACTTTAATACTGCTCACACTCATGCATGTTCCCTCACAGGGGCATGCCTGGTCAGGTTTTGGCAAACCATCACTTTTTGGCACGTCACCGGCCATCCTTCTTTCAAAAGATGTCAGGTACACCCTTAACCGCACCTGTAACTTGCATGCTCTGGCAGTGGCCAGTTAAGTGGCTTTTTTTGCTTCACCCTAAAACTGGCCCACTTTTTCTTCACTTCGGCCATGGTCCTCTCTGTCCCACTCACTGAATTAACAGTGGTAATGACATGTTGCCACTCAAAGCACTTCCTTTTATTTGTAACGCCACTATTGTGGCTCCCAAAAAAGATATTTTTTCCTGTTCTCCACCTAATCAATTTCTGCCTCTGCGAAATTTAGTTTCCATGGTTGCATTGGTAACCATGAAACAACATTAATCAGCTGGCTCATTTAAATACACCTTCACATTGATGAGGTGCTTTGCATTGACCATTTATGGTTGAATGTGGGCGTGTGGAGGGCAGAACTTGAGGCAGGACTTTGTGCACAAACTTTTAGGTACATGTGTGATTTATAAAGAGAAATTGGTATGCGTCCTTATTTTTTTAAAAATCTGAACTTTTTTTGGGATACGCCATTTTTGCCTTTTGTGCATACTAACACTTTTAGTATGAATCCTACGCAATCTTTTATAAATGAGACCCCTGGTAAAGATGCTGGCTGAAGCTGGTAAGAGTCTGTTATTATCCACAGTGAAAGAAGTACTATATTGACATGAGTTGAAAGGCCTCTGGACTCTGCCAGGAAGAAGCCATTACTTCAAAACATAAAAAGCCAAACTAATGTTTTAAAAAAAACAAAAAAACGGGGACAACATGCGTCCTTAATTTTTGGAGACATGTCCTGTGGTCTGACAAAATTGAAACTGAACTGTTTGGCCATATTGACCATTGTTACGTTTGGAGCTTGCAAGCCTGAAAACACCATCCCGACTGTGAAACATGGGGGTGGTAGCATTATGTTGTGGGGTTATTTTGCTGCAGGAGGGACTGGTGCACTTCACAAAATAGATGGCATCATGATGAAAGAAGATTATGTGGAAATACTGAAATAACACCTCAAGACATCAGCCAGGAAGGTAAAGTTTGGGCGCAAATGGGTCTTCCAAATGGAAAAAGACCTGAAGCATACTGCCAAACTGGTTACAAAGTGGCTTAAGTCAATGTTTTAGAGTGACCATCACAAAGCCCTGATCTCAATTCCATCAAAAATGTTGGCAGTTTAAGGGCAATAGTACAAAATACTAATAAAGTGTATTTAAACTTTAGACTTTAAAGAAAGTAATACAAACTACCTTAAAAACATTATCTCTCTCATTATTCTGACATTTATAAAATAGAAATAATTTTGAAAATCCTAAGTGACCTAAAACGGGAAAAGTTTATTCTGATTTTATGTCCGACAGTGTGAAAAAAAAAAGTCCTTTTATATAGTGTATGTAAACTTCTGGTTTCAACTGTAAGTGCTCTGCACAGCCTCAGTTGGATTAATTACTTGTGCTACAATCAGCACAGTTTTATAAACTATACAAGGGATACAATTAAAAGGTGTCTCTGAGCAATTCCCACATCTATCATGACATGACAAAATAAAAAGCAGTGCATTTATGTCACTGGCATTTTCCATGCAATGTCTTATAAAGGGTTAAGTTGAAGTTTTTAACATTCTTTTTCTCTGATGTTATTGACTTACTGTTTCACTTTCATTTTTTATATATGTTTTAGTCTTTGGTTGATTTATTATTGTCATCAAGAGTAAGAATTGTTATGGTAAAATATAATGTTTAATGATTAATTCACACATGTAACTTATATTCAGAAGAATGTGTTTATCAGTTTTTAAGAGCTTGTATAGACTAGAATGTACAGCCTGTGTTTCTCAGCACAGGGCTGTTGGTCAAGGTATTAGACACCACCACTATATACAATTTCGAAACAATGTTCTAAGAAGCTAATTTATACAGTTATATTATATTATTATTATACATTTATAATAAGGATATGGCTCTGAAAGAAAAAATAACATTTATGATCTGAGGGCAGACAGATTATAAATTATGGAAAATATGAGAATCTTTTAAAAAGAATGTTTGATATGAGATTTAAAGTTTGAGGTTTCCCATGTGCAAGAATTTAATCAATTTGATAAGTCTTTCACTTTGGAATTAAGATCATATTAATGCTAATAGTTCTGGTAAATTGATTATTTTGAGGAAGGAACAGGGATGGAAATTAGCACCTACCACCGGCCAAATGCGGGTAAATATTTGAATTGGCGGGGGAATTTGATCAACACACGCCACTGTGGCGGGTTGGCAATTTGAACAGAAAAGGTGTTATTTGTCCTCCTGACATATAGGAGGCAGCAATGTGCTCGAGTTGCTGCTAAACGCGTTTAGCAGACACTCTTTACCAGTTGGTGGCGGTATTGATTCCTTCAGTTGTTTACCAACCACCAATAAAAATCAAGAAGAAGAAGAAAATTTGAGGAGTAGCATTAGCGATGTGGCGGAACATTTCGGGAGTTAAGCGGATGGCAGACAACAAAAATTTTTCAAGAGTAGTCGAGGGAAGAACCGAAAGTTAAACAACTAAATCAATGACAAGTACGAAGTGCTCTGTTAGAAAAATAGGGAACAATAAGATCTTTTACATAAGATGGAGCTCAGTTGTTGAGACTTTTGTATGTTAAAAGTAAGACTTTAAATTCTCGTCTGAAATTGCCAATCGATAAAAGTCCTTTTCTCACTTCTTAATGTCCAGCCTCTTGTACAACTCATCATACGCCTTCTGTTTTGGCTTTTCTACCTCTCTCTTTGTTCTATGTTGCATCTCCTTATATTCCTGTCTTCTTTCTTTAGTCTCTATCTGTCCCATTTCTTCCTGCCCAACCTCTTCCTCTGGATAACTTCCTGCACTTCACTATTCTACCACCAGGTTTCCTTTTCATCTTTTTGCTGTCCTGATGACTCACCAAATACTTTCCTACTTGTCTCTCTAATGATTGTTGCTGTAGTAGCCCAGTCATCTGGAAAGTCTTTCTTTCCACCCAGAACCTTTCTGAAGCCCTCCCAACATTCTTCCTTCCCAAACTTCCATAATTTGGTCCTCTTCTCTGCCTTTACTCTTTTCCTCTTCTTCACCCCAACAATCATCCTCCACACCACCATCTGATGTCTGGCCATGCTCTCACCTGCCACAACCTTACAGTCCACAATCTCCCTCAGGTTACCTCTTCTACACAGAATGTAGTCTACCTGCATCCTCCTGCCTCCACTCTTATAGGTCACCCTGTGGTCACCTATTTCTCTTTTGGAAATAGGTGTTGACTACAGCCATTTCCATCCTCTGAGCAAAATTCACCACAATATGTCCTCTGTGGTTCCTTTCCTTGACATCATACCTGCACATCACTTCCTCATCTCCTGTTTCCTTCTCCAACATGTCCATTCAAGTCTGATCCAATCACCACTCTCTCCTCCCTGAGAATACTTTCTAACACTTTGTCAAGATCCTTCCAGAATTTCTCTTTCTCTTCTTCATCACATCCAACCTGTGCAGCATAACCAATGACAACACTGAACATCATACCTTCTACTTCTACCTTCACACACATAACCCTGTCTGATGCTGTTTTCACCTGGACTATACTTCTTGATAATGTCTCCTTCAGGACTGCCCCTACTTTATTTCTCTTCCTATCCACACCATGGTAAAACTACTTAAACCCTGCCCCAATGCTGCAAGCCTTATTTCCATACAACGTGGTCTGTTGCACACATAATACATCTACCTTCTTCCTCTTCATCATGTCAGACAGCTCTCTTCCTTTACCTGTCATTGTTCCTATGTTTAGAGTTGCTACCCTCAGTCCTACACTCTTGCCTTTCGTCTTCTCCCTCTGTCTCCTGGCACATTTACCTCCTTGTGAGCTTCGACTAACAGTAGCACAATTTCCACCAGCACCCTGTTTGTCAACAACACCGGTGCAGTCGTTTTTAACCCTAGCTTCGACTGATCCGATATGGTGTCACTTGGATAGACTTTGCATGTTTGTTTCCAACTTTTCCAACTTTTTGTGACACGTTTAAACTTAGGCCCAGTCTCAATACTCGCAATTTTAAAAGTACAGTATAGGTATTTTTGCTTTCCAAAGTCATTGCAGGAGATATTTGGCTATTCAAATGTGATTTGTAATGACTTGGAGCAAAGTTTGATAGTATTCACACATGTACAGTAGAGTGAAACAATAATTATTTCAATACTTTACATTTGAAAACTGCGTATTTCATGACAGACACAGCTTGCTCTGTCACCACTGCCGTATTTCCGCCTTTTAATTCAAAACGTCTCATGCAGCAAAGAATAGTGGGTAAATCCTTTGTCTGGATGTGGGCTTAGCCAAATTGCAGATGTAAGATGCAAAGGGGGCAGGGTGAAAGACCACTCTGGAGAATTGGGACATATTATGCACTCAAACCCTTCAGCATGAGCGTACATTTAAAGGACACGAGGGTGGAAGTGCGAGTACTGGGACCAGGGCTTTAGAATGATTTTTCTACTGTGAAGTTTGCCTGAACTTTAGAGCTTTAAAGAAGGCAGGGTTTTCTCAAAATCCAGTTAGTAAGTTCTTTTGGCTGCATGAGTTGCTACAGCAAGCAAATTCGCACAAACAATTTGGAAATCATTTCCTACCACTGGAAATTGCACTTCCTACCCCAACCTGGGCTCGAACCCAGGATTACAATCCTAAGGATTACAAAACTGCAGCTCTGAAGACCAAGCCACTGTGGCCTCTTTCGCCAAAATCCAATTCATCTTCAATATTTATCTTGCAGTTTTTAGTCATTTTGTCTACTGCTATCAAAAGTCCATACACACTAATACCATGTGAGCCACATGTTTTGGTGTATAATTTGCACATATTTCAAAGCTGCTTGACAAGATACAAAACAAAGACTTTGACTAATGATAATAGTGCATCAATAGTGTTACACTGCCACTACTATATGAAACTAGTTCTGTTTTGTTTAGATTAAGGACATTTTTTTATGTAGACATTTTGTATCCAAAATAAATTTGGATCAAAACATGTAAATGTAAATGTATTAATTTATTTTGGAGTTAATTTTATAACTCAATTTTTGACCTTTTCCAAATGATGTGCTTTACATTTGCATAATCTAGCACAATAAACAGACAGTAAAACAATTTTCACTGATGAAAAGTGCAATTTGCATTAAAACCTGCTTTTACAAAATGGAGATATGAGCAGAGCCCAGGATTTTCTCATTGCTTCATCGTCACACAACAGTTATTGAAAAGACTATTCCAGTTAAGAAACACTTGGCCAACCACATTAATATTCATTAATGCAAAATTAAATGTTAATTTAAACACTGGAAGTGTAAACAAATATCAGTTAAACACTAAGCATTTCAGTGTTTGAACAATATGTGCAGCCTTGAAATAATCTATTCCTAAACATCAAGAAATAATTCATAATTCAGCTCACTAGTAGGTAGAAACTCAGCCAATAAATTAAACCTGTGTAACTTTTAAACACACAGCAGGCAAGACAAGGAAATGCTGTTAAAACTGCAGTCATCTGGAGGAAGTTGGAAGTTTGTCTGTCTACACTTCCTCAGGCTTCTGTAGACATTGTTTTAAGTCAAGGTCAAGTGAAGGATTAAAGGAAACCACAGAAGCTGCCAAGCATACAGCGAGAAGTGGTGACTGATTCAGACAATTCTTTTCCTTTTTTATCAAACTAATGTAAAAAAAACAGTCAAGATTTGTGATCTTTAAGACTTTTTTATAGCTCTTGTTTGCTGTAACTATACACTATATTGCCAAAAGTATTTTCTCATCCATCCAAATTATCGGAACCAGGTGTTCCAATCACTTCTATGGCCACAGGTGTATAAAATGAAGCAGCTAGGCATGCAGACTGTTTTTACAAGCATTTGTGAAAGAATGGGTGCTCTCAGGAGCTCAGTGAATTCCAGCGTGGAACTGTGATAGGATGCCACCTGTGCAACAAATCAAGTCGTGAAATTTCCTCGCTCCTAAATATTCCACAGTCAACTGTCAGCTGTATTATAAGAAAATGGAAGTGTCTGGGAACGACAGCAACTCAGCCATGAAGTGGTAGGCCACGTAAACTGACGGAGTTGGGTCAGCAGATGCTGAAGTGCATAGTGCGAAGAGATCGCCAACTTTCTGCAGAGTCAATCACTACAGACCTCCAAACTTCATGTGGCCTTCAGATTAGCTCAAGAACCGAGAGTAGAGAGCTTCATGGAATAGGTTGCCATGGTCGAGCAGCTGCATCAAAGCCATACATCACCAAGTGCAATGCAAAGCATGGGATACAGTGGCGCAAAGCACACCGCTGCTGGACTCTAGAGTAGTGGAGGCGCGTTCTCTGGAGTGAATTGCGCTTCTTCATCTGGCAATCTAATGGACAAGTCTGGGTTTGGCGGTTTCCAGGAGAACAGTACTTGTCTGACTGCATTGCGCCAAGTGTAAAGTTTGGTGGAAGGGGGATTACGGTGTGGGGTTGTTTTCCAGGAGCTGGACTTGGCCCCTTAGTTCAGGTGAAAGGAACTCTGACTGCTTCAGCATTCCAAGACATTTTGGTCAGATCCATGCTCCTAACTTTGTGGGAACAGTTTGGGATGGCCCCTTCCTGTTCCAACATGACTGTGCACCAGGGCACAAAGCAAGGTCCATAAAGAACTTGACTGGCCTGCATAGAGTCCTGATCTCAACCCGAAAAAACACCTTTGGGATGAATTAAAACAGAGACTGTGAGCCAGGCCTTCTCATCCAACATCAGTGTCTGATCTCACAAATGAGCTTCTGGAAGAAAGCTTCTAAAGCTGCCTCATCGGATAGGAAATCAAAGGAAGGATGGTGTGAATTTTCTCTCTAATTAAAATAATTTTTTGTTAAAGATTCTCATGAAGTCATCACTACTTAGAGTTATAGGGTACGTGGTTAAACAGAGATAGGACTTCATTAGTTGAGCTACAGTACTAAACAGAAACCTGGGGTTGTTCTTATTGTGTCATTGTCATTGTCTGCTCGTTTTGACTCCACTCACGTCTGGCCTTGTCATATTGTCTTCTATTAAAGATGAATGATATTAAGTTCTAGCTTCACAAAGGGCTTTCTTGTATGTTAGCAGGCTAACTCTCCAGGTTAAATAAAATTCTTCCATGTTAGTTGCGCGCCATTTTATTTTCAACTTTTTAGATGCCTGTTTTAAAGGATGTAACTCTGAAATAAACCAAGGAGCCAGCTTCCACTGACTGATCACTTTCTTTTTCAGAGTAGGAATTTTATCAAGTCAATTTTGCATTGAAAATTGAGAATAAGGGCCTGGTGGTTAATATATAACAACAAGTTAAAGTTTTTTTTTCCTAATTTCCATTTTGGGTGAGAAAGACTGAGGGTCAAATACTCAAAAGAATTACGAATAATAATGGTTTAGGACTGATCAATAATCATGCCTGAAAAATAGCAGCTTCTCCTCCATCCGTTGTTCTAAGAACATGAAAATTTAGATAATTAGCAGGAGTAGATTCATTTATACTAACAAAATCCTCCTGTTGCAGCCAGGTTTTTGTACGACAAAATAAATCAATATGATGATAATTTGTCAAATCATTAACTAACAAAGACTTAGAGGAGAGCGATCATACGTTCACTAATCCAGATTTAATGATTTTATTTGTTTGTTCTGGTAAAGGTACTTTATTTTTTTGTTTATTTTTATGATTTATTTTTCTAAAGATTTTTGGTTTATTTAATTTGGGCCATGGGAAAAAAACTATTATAAAAACGTGTATGTGTGAAGATATTATTACAGGTGTTTGAGGTAGTTTAGCTCCAAATGTACTGGACTAGTTGGAGTGAAAGTATTAGAGCCAGGATTTTATATTTTGTGACTTGTAGAATGGAATCTGTGACCCGTACTGAAGAATCTGTGAGCTGTAATAGTAGTTTTGTGTCTGTGAGTGATAAACAAATGTTCATAAGTTATTTTTGTTTTCAACACAAGTATGTGGATTTGTTTTGCACCATTTGTATTGGATCATTTGGGGAAAAACTGTAAGTGTAAGATTTTTATTAAGTGTGACTCAAAGAATCAAATTTGTGTTTTGTACTTAAGAATTTGAAGAGGTGTAACTGCTGTTTTTTATTTGTGAAAGACTGAAAAAAACTACAATTACAAAAATCCTGTAGGAATTCTCTCTGCTACTTCAACTTCACAGTAACAAGGCACAAATGGTTCTGCACCAGAAATTCCTTCATAATTCTCTCCATGGAATTTTTTTTTATAATATATATATATATATATATATATATATATATATAATTTATATTTAAATTATTTTTGTTCTTCCAGTTCTTAAGTTCTTGTTGCTTTTTTTGCGGTACCCAGAACTGCAAAGTGAGGGGCAGACTGGAACTGTAAACTCTAGGCATGTTTATGTCTTTACTAACTTTTATCTAAAAGCCATACATAGGCAGGTAGTGCCAGAGGACATGTAGATATCATCAGGTAGATCTCCCATGCAGTATGTACGTGTTAGTAAGTGAGAAACCCATTTGGAACATCCTTTGTCCTGTGTAGTGAATTCTATGCAGGATTTTATATTGTATAAGCTGCAGGTTGGAATTTTGGGTTATTCTGTACCAGTAGATAGGTCAACATTCCATTTACTGTTGGGAAGTGAGATAGTTAAATCCTCTTTGGGAAATTTTATGTAGGTTTTTGAGAGTAACTTTGGGGGATGTAATTCAAGGAGGCTAGTTATTACTGGAGGAAGGTCTATGTTTTCTTGTTTAACCCTAAATTTGGGCTGGATAATAGATTTGTCTGTGCCATATGGATCTTCTAGACCATGAAAAGGCGCAAAAACTCTTTCATCAAATATATTCTCCAAATAAATGCAGACTCATTTTGGAATAAAAAAAAAAATTATTTAACAAAAAAGAAAAGAAAAAGCCAGTGTAGCAGCAAACAAAAACTTAGAACAGAGACAAGGAGTGAAAACATAAGGAGCATGAACTTGCCATGAAAAACTACAGAAACATGGATATCTAAAAGCTATGAACCAGCGTCTAGTGGGTGACAAGAGACCGGCTTTAAGGAACTGAGTGTGAGTGCAGAATGAGTTACAGCTGGGAGGTGATGAGGAACACATGAGGTGGGTGTGGCAGGCAGACTGTAGAACTACTGAGCTGAGAGCAGGTGAATATTGGCACAGGAAGCACAAAGAACAATACACTAATCCAGAACACAAAGAACCAAGGAGCAAAACTAAACAAGATACACCAACATGAAAATATGAGGATCACAAATATGAGAATAAATACAGAAAATAACTCAAAAACACTCAAATCATGCCAGAGATGGGTTGTTCCTGCTTCAAGGTCTTTCCACTCCTTGACAGTGAAAATAAATAGATTATGTGGACTGGAAGAAGATAAATGTGGAAACTCTTGACTCCTTGGACAAGACAATGAAAAACTTTGTTGTACTGACTTAGTTTCCTTTTAAATTATACACTCCTGATCAAAATCTTAAGACCAGTCAAAAAATTGCAAGAATTTGCATTTTGCACTATTGGATCTTAAGAACTTGGATCTAAGTAGAGCTTCACAATGTTAAAGGAAAAAATCAGTGCAAGAGACAAGAACTTTTGAGTGGGGAATTAATTGATAACTGCATTTACACTCAAACATGATTTTTTCAGCTGATCAAAAGTTTAAGACCATAGTCTTTAAAAGCCAAAAGCTGTGCAAAAATCTGGATTCCATGTCATTTTCTGTCCAGTCTTTACACTGTCAAGACCTCCTGATGGCAAAAGCAAAAAAGCTCACTGACTTTGAACGTGGTAGGATTGTTGAGCTGCATAAGCAAGGCCTCTCACAACGTGCCATCGCTACTG
>NC_051442.1:24107140-24119627 GCF_001649575.2 Kryptolebias marmoratus
CATCACGTTTTCCTTCAATGGAACAATGGAGCTTCAGGTTGTGCAGGGGCGTCAAACAGCAGCTGGCTATGTGGAGATGTTGCAGCGGGCATCCCTCATGACTGAGGGCCCTCGTCTGTGTGGTAATGATTGGGTTTTTCAACAGTTCACAAGGCCCGCCTGACAAAGAAGTTCTTCCAAGAGAATAACATCACTCTTTTGGACTATCCTGCATGTTCCCCGGATCTAAACCCAATTGAGAACATCAGTTCCAGACAGTGGATGCCCTTCGTGAAGCCATCTTCAACACTTGGAGCAACGTTCCCACTAGCCTCCTGGAAACACTGGCATCAAGCATACCTAAACGATTGTTTGAAGTCATCAACAAGAATGGTGGAGCTACTCATTAATGAGTCCTTTTTTTGACACTTAGATTTCAGTTTTGGGGGGTTTTCGGGGCTTTTTGAGCTATGGTCTTAAACTTTTGATCAACTGAAAAAAGTGTTTGAGTGTAAATGCAGTTTGCAGACAATTCCCCGCTCAAAAGTTCTTGTCTCTTGCACTGATTTTTTCCTTTAACATTGTGAAGCTCTACTTAGAACCTTCTTAAGATCCAATAGTGCAAAATGCAAATTCTTGCAGTTTTTTAACTGGTCTTAAGATTTTGATCAAGAGTGTATGTGCTTAAAATGAGCTGTGGGGGACTGCCCCTCCTCCTGTGCTTAGATTGTCTCCTTGTCGACAAGTAAAGGATTATAACCAAATCCATTGACTCTGTCATTATTATTGAAGAATTTTTATTCTTATTTTTAAATTTCTTTAACACAACTGCAACTCCATCATTTCTCTTCACAAGATAATCTTAATTTAAAACTCCCATGAAAGAGAGCACGCAATATGCATACCTTCAAAAAATGCTAGGCCTTTTAATTTATTTTATTTATTATTTATCAAGACTTTTCAGTGATATTGATTTTTTTAGACCTTAAACACCAATTTGTTATTTCAACTGTGTTTAATACTTGAGCGTTCATCCTTTCTTGTTTAACTCAGAGATGTGTTTATTTGTCTGATTAGTTAAGCAGTTCCTCTCTGGTGCCAAACGGGTCCTTTGTAGCAGAATCATTCTTGAGGGGTTATATGAAATGAAGCTATCATTTGTGTGTGTAGTGACTAGCAGCAAATAATGGCATCCAAATTCAGTCACTGCTGAAACCAGAGCGCAAAAATACTTTAGCTTTAAGGCTCAGGCTGCTGGTTCTGTCAGCTCCCTTAAATCAAAATAAAGCCATCTTGCACAGTTTGTGTACAAGAAATTTAAACTGGACCTCATACACAGGAGTTCCCTTTTAGAAAACCTGATTTCAGCTTGTTTTTTCCTGTCAAAAGTGGGCTGAAGCATTTAAATCATCAGCCATATGCAGTGCAAGATAATGTGGTTCAGAGACTGCTGACCCAATTATTTCAGAGGATTAGATGCCTTTCTGTCATCTCTTTGTTGCTCAGCTTGGCCAGCTCACTGACCCCAGGACATCAGCCACCTCTGTGTTTCACCAAGTTAGCTCCCACTTTGCTGCTTTTTATTTCTTGTAGCATAGTCTGTTAAAACCGCAAATAAATACCACATTTTATTGTGTAAATGCTAAGTCAGCCTTCGCACTGTTGTTTTTCTGTTTAGAGTATCCTCCAAATGCTTTTTGGGTTCTAACTAATTCAGCTATTAAAGTATAAAAAACATTGTGTTTGATCAGGATATCACAGTTATGACTTTTGGTGTTATAACTTTTATACTTTTTGAATTATTTAGTTTTTTTTATTTACAATTTTGTTTCTCATAATAAATGCATTGAGATCTCTTCAAATCCTTTCCTTTTAGAATTGCACTGCTGAAGGTGGCTGCATGTTCGAGAAGCTCTGTTACACTTATTCTGAGATATTGCTTTTGAAAATTTAATTCCTCTTTTTCTCTTTTTTTCTAGTTGTAAATCACTTTTTTATGAATATTTCTTCTAGTATTGGATGCTGTGAAGCAACAAGGATTTTTTTACTGAAACCTTTTACTTTTGGACATCTTGTTAAGATGCATAACCAAAACAAAAGGTGACTTTTTAATTTTTTTTTTTTCATAATCAGGAGCAGCTGATTAACATATTTTACTATTCAGTGTTGAACATGAAGAACCCTGAAGTCCAGTCATGGCCAGAACCAAGCAGACCGCTTGTAAATCCACCGGAGGTAAAGCTCCCAGGAAGCAACTCGCCATCAAAGCTGCCCACAGGAGCGCCCCGACCACCAGCCGAGTGAAGAAGGCTCACCTCTACAGGATCGGTACCGTGGCTCTCAGGGAGATCGACCAAGCTGCTCATCCAGAAGCTGCCCTTTCAGCAACTGGTCCGGGAGATCACCCAGGATTTCAAGACTGACCTGCGCTTCCAAAGCTCGGCCATCAAGGCCCAGCAGGAGGCCAGTGAGGCTCGCCTGGCGGGACTCTTTGAGGACACCAGGACCGAGGACACATCAGGACAGACTGCTACAAGAGATCCTTCCTGTCCACTGCCATCAGCAATTTATAACAATTCTCTAACAAAACCAGGATTATGAGCTACCAGAACATTTAATTTCCCTTTGAGATTAATAAAGTATTTTTGAATTTGAATTGGATTAAACAACTTTTTTTGCTCTTTTACATCTTCAGCATACTCGCCTAATTTTGAGCTTTTAGGTACTGTTTGGCTTGTTTTTGCTTTTAGCTTAGCTAATGTAAATAGATTATAATTGTAATGGATTGTTAGTGCCTTTCTAACCAACCAGGTCACTTAAAGCACTTTACAACAAAAGTTTTTAGTTACTGTTCTGCTGTTTGTTAGGATACTGTTCTAACAATTTCAGCTTTCAGTTACTGTTTTCTTAGATTTAGCTTTATGCTGCTGTTCTGCTGGTTTGGGGCTGCGGTGGCTTGGTGGTCAGTGCTGTGGTCTTGTAATCCTGAGACTGCAGGTCTGAACCCAGATTACGGAAGGAAGGGCATCGCATCTGGTGTAAAACAATTGCTAAATAATTTATGCAAGTTTGCTAGCTGTGGCAACCCCTGAAGAAGAGCACAACCAAAAGAACTTACTTTACAGCTGGTCTTAGCCTTTAGCTACTGTTTTACTAGGTTTGGCTTTTAGGTACGTTTTGCCAATTTTAGTTACTGTTTTGTTGATTTTAGCTTTTAGCTACTGTTCTGATAGTTTTAGCATTCAGTTACCATTTTGCTAGCTGGACTTAGCATTGTTGTAGAAAATGCTAATTTTTTGGCTTGTTTTGTTTGCAGTTTCTACAATTGGGATTTGTACCACGGGGAGCTGCTGAGATAGAATTGAGCATCAAAGATGTGTTAACTTTACCTACTGCAACAGTAAGAAAAGCAGAGGACAAAAGCAATGTTCACAGAGTATATCTGCACAAACACAGACAATAGCGCTACATGTCAGCAGTAGCTTCAGCTGCAGAAGTCTCAATGTTGTCAAAACAGTGTTGGCAAGAAGTTATTTTTTCTCTGTAAAGTAGAATCTGTGCTGACCTGCAGGTGACATACTGGTCTCACTGGGAGATCATCAAAATCACTGCATCTCAGCTATTTGTTTTTTAATGTGTCCATGCATTTTCTTTTACGTGCTTCTCCTTTGTGGGTCGCAGGGAGCTGGTGTCTATCTCCAGCAGTCACTGTGCAAAAGTCAGGGGACAACCTGGACAGGTTGCAAGTCCATCACAGAGCCACATAGAGACAAATGAGACAAACAACCATTCACTCTCTCACTCACGTCTAGGGACAATTTTTTAGTGTTACCAAGTAACCTAACATGTATGTTTTTAGTCTGTGGGAGGAAACCGGAGTACCCGTGTAAACCCACATGCGCACTGGGAGAACATGCAAACTCCACCCTGAAAGGATTTTTTAGCAATCCTGCAACCTTCTTGCTGGGAGGCAATAGATCTAACCACTGCACCCACTACTGTTGTCCAATATCTACTCGGGACATTTTTCTGCATAAATATTAGAATAGCAAGCAGACAAGTTATACTTCATGCTCCTGTACATGTCTGTTATCAAATGCAGACATGAGGTGGAGAAGGATAAGCGAATCCACCTGAATTCATCTGATGCAACTAATGTTGACAGAATTTATGGAAAGAAATGTTATCTCTGCTTTAAACAATGTGTATACATCTTAAGGCACTCCACTTATCTCTGCTGCAAACGGACATTTATGGACATGGGTAAATGATAGTGGCAACCACAAATTGCTGTTTTCTACCAGATATAAAATGTATTTAGAGTTTTAAATGACAAGACAAGCTATAAATATTGGATATTTTTTTATTTTTATATATTGTCAAATAATGAAAATAATCTATGTGCAGTCTCATGTAACTTCAAAATATGTCACATTTAGAGTATGTGCTGTGAATGACAAAACACATTTTAGCTCAGTATATGTAGAATTTGATGAGTTACAACTATTTTTGTGTTGGCTAATATTCAAATGCAGATTTACCATATAGGCAAAGGTACACAATCACCTGGGGCCCCCAAGCAGTAAGAGGTCCTGCTGGTTGCCCACCTCCCTAACATTGCAATTCCCTAATTTTTTAATCCCTAATTATTAATGTATGTTTGAAATAAAATAATTATAAGTACAATCAAAACAATAACAAAAATGCACAACAATGCTGTAGCAATCTGCCACTGTTACCTGTTTTCTGCTCCCTCGGATCTTCTCATGGGCCAGCCTCGTAATTACCCACAGCTGCAGCAGGTTCTCATCAGCCAGCCCCAGGGTTCTTAAGGCAGTTGCAGAGAGCAGTTCTTCGCTGAAGTATTGAGTGCCTTGGAAATCCTGTATCTGCTCTCTGCCTCGCCACCTGAGAACTACTTACTTGACCTGGCTCACCTGTTGAAAGACTGGCTGCTTTGAGCTTACCACACACAGGAACTGACCTGCTGGCTCCACACTGGATCTCGCCTGCCCACCATCAACCACCTCAACCATCGAGTAAATATCCACCAACGGGATCTGGGACTTCTACACGTCACCACCGACTAACTACTTACCTGCACCTTGTAAATACTCACCTGGGACCGCACCTCCAAGCTCACCTCCTAGCACCTGTCGTAAGCCCCTTGTTCATCCGCATTTAAATCAGTCTCTGAACCTCCTGTTGCTCATAGGACTGATCCTTCTGCCCTCCTCTTTCAGATCCTGCTCCCTTACCCCTTCCCGACCAAGAATAAATTATATTACTTTACAATTTTGTCTCCCGTGTTTTGTCCGCCTCTTGGGGTACTCACATTTGGCTAACACCAGAGATCGTGTCAAATGCATGATAAACTTCTGTTCCCCCTTTTCACATACTAAAATACACCATTCTAAAAAATCCAGGAAATGCAGTGTGCTTGAGCAAAAAGCAGGATCAGACAGGAGAAAGATAGTTATCAAAGTGGAGCAGAAAAATGGAAAAAGCGTGATTGTTTTGGTGTAAATGCCAGGTGTTCACAGACATCTAATAAATGCAACAAATGTAACTGCATTTTCCCGTGAAAATGCAGTGTGAATTCTTATTGCTGAATAATTTAGCTGAAAGCTGCTGAAGAAGCGCTGAACTGTTGAGTTGAATGTGAACAGCTGAGGTTTTACCCATCAGTAGTTAAAATATAACAAAAAAGCAGAAAAGGAAGCACAACAGCTGCAGGTAAAAAAAGATTAGCATAAGGTAGCAGAAAAAAAGCTGAAAGGAGCAAAAATTAGACAAGAAATGGCTGAAATTGGTTGAAGGAAGCTGAAAGAAGTACAACTTTTAGATTTACTACAAAAAATGAAAGGAGCAGAAAAACAACCTAAAATTAGCCTTGAAATGACCTTGAAACCCATAGAGCTGATCCTTGACTCATGATGTGTTCAGCTGTGAAGTTTGGCCTTCCCACTGTACACGGTTGCAGAGTCAGAACACACAGGTTCTTGAGACCTTGACCTTTGACATTGAACTCCAAAGGAAAATTCCTTGATCCATGAGGAGTCCAGCTATGCAGTTTGACTTTCCTTCTGTACACGGTTGCCAAGTTAGAGCATGCACAAGTTTGGTCTGACTTTAGAGTTCATTATCTTTGGCGGCTATCTTGAATTTTTTTATTTTGCATTTAGTAAGTGATGGAAAATTAACATTAGCAGCGTAGAATCAGCTAAAACCAAGGGCTGAATTAGCAGGGTCAAATTAGCAAAAAGCAGGGCTTAAATAGCCTTAGCAAAGCTGAAATAGGTAAAACTATGGCTGAATTAACATTAGCATATCTGAAATACCTAAAACTATAGCTGAATTAGCATTAGCATAGTTGAATTAGTTAAAACTACAGCTGAATTAGCATTAGAAGAAGTAATATTAGCAAAAAAATGCTGAAGTACAAAGAAATAAGCAGAATTTCAAAGAGTTGAACACAGTTCCATTCATTTCCAATGAGAAAAAAAATAGTTCAAGTAAATAGTTCAAAATAGTTCAAGTAACGAAAAATAAAAGATAAGAAAGAG
The DNA here is from genome assembly GCF_001649575.2 of Kryptolebias marmoratus. Classification (NCBI taxonomy): domain Eukaryota; kingdom Metazoa; phylum Chordata; class Actinopteri; order Cyprinodontiformes; family Rivulidae; genus Kryptolebias; species Kryptolebias marmoratus. The sequence continues at coordinate 24,113,686 of NC_051442.1, forward strand.
AAGCAGTATCTCAATAGTGTGAATGCTTATAAGCATTCACACTATAACAATGTCTTTTTTTCCCACTAGCCCAGTGATGTTGTAAGTCAGGAAGGCCCTTCACTGTCTGATGGTCATGTTTTGGTAGATGATCTATTGTGGTCAAAAAACTTAAATGACAGAGTGATGCTCTCTTGTTCAAACAGGCCCTATTCAACAAGACACTGACATCCTGAAATATTCGGATGGCTGCAGATTTACATAACATCACTACTAATGAAGAACGGAGAGAACATTTTACGGTCCTGGCTTGTCTACAGTAAAGCACCAAACTCAATTGGATGTTTCTGCTGCAGACTGTTTGAAAATGGAAAAACCTGAGTTCCAGTGGTTAGTGGAGCCAAACATGTGTATTTTGATTTTTGGTCGCTAGATGGGGCTGTCGGCTACAGTATATGAACCAAGAGGTGAGGGTAGTTGACAGGTGTTGAACCCGGAAGGGCATACAAGTTTTTGACTGCTGTGGCGGAGTCTTTGTTAACACTGTTGCCATGTATCGTGGAATAAATGGACTCTGATCACAAAGGAAAAGGACGTCATAACTAAGCAGCAACAGATCAATGCTAAACTAGCACAGTATTAAACTGGCTGGTATAGTGGTTTTAGTGACTGGAAGAATATCCATACCCATCTTAAGCAGCACAAGAGGTCTGACGAACACATCGCTAACATGAAAAAATGGCACACTGTGAATGACAGACTTCAAAAAGGCACAACAATTGATCAAGCAAGCCAAGATCTAATAAATGCTAAAATTACTAGAGGGAAGGAAATAAAAAAAAAAAAAGATTAGCTGCTATTGTGACACACCTTGCAGAGCAAAATATTGCTCTTAGAGGACACAGAGAAAAGTTGAATGAACATGGCAATGGCAATTTCTTGGGACAAGTAGAATTGCTGGCCCAGTTTAACCCATTTATGAAGGAGATTCTGAGTAGAATACAGGGAAAAAAAATCTGATACATACCCAAGTAAGACTATCAAAAATAAGTCAATAGGACATTGCGCAGGGTATCACTGATGTAATTGTAGAACAAGTCAAAAGCGCAAAATACTATGCTGTTATCATGGTCTGCATGCCGGATGTTAGTCATGTTGAACAGCTCTCAGTAGTGTTCTGCATTTTAAACTGCGCTCACAAAGGGGGTTACAATCCATGAACATTTTGTGGGTTTTCTTGTGGCTGAGGACACTACTGGGAAAGGTCTACTGACCTTTTTTTAGGACATATCAACAAAGTACAGTTGGATATCTCTGACCTCCATGGACAATCCTATGATAATATACAAGGGAAACACCAGTCTTAGAAGTTAAGAACAAAGCCCTGTGGAAGCCACACCATAAACTTGGTTGTTTTTGATGCTGCCAAGTCTTCTGTAATATCCCCCAGCTCCCTTAGATTATTACAAAGTCTGTACACTTTTTTTAGTTAGTCTGTTCACCAGTGTACAATTCTCTAGCAGCATGTGAAAGGTTTGTCTATCAAGGCTTTGTCCACAACAAGATGGGAGTGTCAGGCAGAGGCTGTGAAGTCAGTTCGTTACCAGCTGCCAGACATCATGAATGAAATAACTGCTCTGAAGGAGTATGCCCAGGAGAATAAGGATGCAGAGTGTGTGTCAAGTGCTGACAGTCTCTGCAGGGACATTGCATAAATGTCTTTCTTGGTGAGTACCGTATTTTCCGGACTATAAGGTGCACGTAAAAAACGACAGTGTACCTTACAATCCGGAGCGCCTTATATATGTAAGAAGTCGTAATGTTTTAATACGACTTTGGTAAACTACAAAGCTGCACTGCTTGCAGTATTAAGGCTCAGTTATAGTTGCGCTTTGTAGTGTTGCGCAGGACTCCGCACACGGCACATGGACCTGGGCGAGCGGTGTAGGCATTTATACTTGACGCTTACGTCGGTGCAGTATTCTCCAAAAAGACGGGGCTGTTTTGTTTCGCTCAATGCGCCTTATATGCCGGTGCGCCTTATATATGACAAAAGTTCGAAAAAAGATTGATCGTTCATTGACAGTTCATCTTATAATCTAGTGCACCCTGTCAGATAGATCAGATAGGACCCACTGATCTTTGTGAAGTGGATGGACACACAGGAGGTGTCTGTGCGCTCGACCATCCATCCTGCATTTTCAGGTGAGACAGTGCAGAGGAGGGTGAAGGATGGAGAGAAACGCTGGACACTTTTTCCATCAACTCAAAAACTACAACACCTAGACACTTCAAACCTGGACAAGATTATTCTCAACTAATAGCAGAATATTTAAAACCGACTGTGTTATCTGTGAAACCTTCATCTGGTTTGTGAAACCTCAATAGAGTGTAATTTCAGCACTTTTTTGGTATCTGAATCCCACTAGAACTAGTCAAGCTCCAAAACTACATCACCTAGACACTTCAAACCTGGACCAGATTATTCTGCACTGATTGCAGAACATCTAAAACCAAGTGTGTGATCTGTGAAACCTTCATCTGATTCCTGAAACCTCAATAAAGGGTGATTTCAGCTCTTTTTTTAACTCCGGCCCACACTAGAACTGGTCCAGCTCCAAAACTACAACACCTCACTGGTATTTGATAAAAAGGTGAAATCTATGCTAAAATCTTGTGTTTTGAATCAACATTCATATAAACTAATTTATGTCATTTCAGTGAGTCATCATGGTTGTCCCCTGAGTCCTCTGTTGCTTCAGATGAGGCTGATCCCCATGAATTAACAAACACACACAAATACATGTCATATACACATTCAAGTCACTTGTTTTAAATAAATGCTTCCATTTTAATTAAGTTTTGGTCTTCATTGTAACTGATGTGCAGAGAGATAATGAGTGGTTGACGTCAGTATTATTTAAAGTCAGGCTACGGCCCTGATGGCAGGTGTTCCACAGAATAGGGCAACTGAACACATTCCCGTGCCCATCAATGCTGGGCAAAAGGCCAACAAAGGCAGGCTGCAGTGCAGACATTGCCTCTAGGTGGACAAGCTCAGGAAGGACACTCCATGGAAATGGAAATGGAAATGGGAAAAATATTGATATTTTTACTATAAAATTCACAAAAATATTGAACAAACCATTTTTCTAACCTAAAATTAAAATTTATAGTGTACATTTTAAGAATGTGTACAAATCTAGCAAAAAAGCAAATTTAAATACATGTTTTTACATCAAATTGTGGGCAATTTCCCAGGTGTTTTTTTACAACTATTTACAAAATGTGTCACAATGACTCCACCACAAATTCTCTCCAACATCACAATGTGTCGTGTTTTTTTTGTTTGTTTTTTTTACAACTATTTACAAAAAGGGTGTCACATTAGATCTGTACACAAGTCAGTTGTGCCACTCAGCAGTTGTGCCTTCTGTCAAGGAGAAGGCACAGTGGCACATCACAACCCTTGCGGATTTTGGTTTTTGTGTGATTTTTGTTTTGGTCCACTGGAATAATGCATTTTGTCAAAATGAAACAAACACTGTAAAATCATAAAGCTTAGGTTGTGCTGAAAATAATGATACCAAACAAGGCAAGGTAAATAGTTTTTAAGGTAAAAATAAATGGGTAAATTCAAAATTAGTCAAAAACGTCCATTTAGACCTCAGACCTTAGAGGGTTAAAACAGGCATTTGGAAAAAAAAATAGCGCTCCACTAACGTGGAAGAATTTTATTTAACCTGGAGAGTTAGCCTGCTGACATACAAGAAAGCCCTTTGTGAAGCTAGAACTGAATATCATTCATCTTTAATAGAAGACAATAAGAACAACCCCAGGTTATCAACATTTGTTTTATAGCTAGAAAAATACCCATGTACAGAAATCATTCCTTTGAAGTGTGGTATTGATTGTTATAGCTTTGTTTTCTTTTTGATGAGATAAAATATTCATTAAATGATGATATTTATTTGTATAGTGCCTTACAGCAATAAACCTGGTTTGTTCTGAAATTGTGATTTGAGATATGCCATTTAATCATCAAGCCAAAAAAATGTTTAGAATACATAAATCTCTGTTAAGCATAGATAATGGTCTATATCACACGCGTCAAAGTCAAGGCCCGCGGGCCAGATCCGGCCCTCTGTAACATTTCATCCGGCCCTCCAGTCTGGTTCAGATCGAGTCTCTGATTCTTATTTTGCTTAAAAAAACTGAAGTTTTCTCTGACAGAGACTTAGAAGCCAACAATATATAGTTTTAATTTCTGTATGATGAGGTTTTTAATGTTTTAATGTTAAAAACTTCATTTAAAAGCTGAGTGAGGCGTAAGAAATGACTGCTAATGATGAGCTTTTTGAAGTTTGATCTATTTGTCTGTGTTCATTAAAGTCTGTTTGCTCTAAATTCTGTATAATCTGTAACTGGGAAAAGGTCATTGATATTTCTATATGGATGATTTGATATAATACATCTAAAACTAATTCATTTATGTAATTTTTAATAAATATTGATCGTGATTGGCCCTTGGCTAAGACCAAATTTTTAATTTTGGCCCCCTTGTGTCTCTGGGTTTGACACCCCTGGTCTATATGAACCACAATTGGTGGGTCCTTACCTTCTTTATATAATACAACTATTGTTGTATCAGACTACAATGCTGCCACTGTTTTGGTTTCTAGAGCATAACAATATGCATCCAATAAAGGTGGAGTAAGGATATCTGTGAAACATTTATAGAATTCATTTATGAAACCATCTGGGGAAGGACACTTAAGGGATGAAACAAAAGAAAATTATTTCCGCTTTTTGAATTGTCTAATCTAATTTAGCTACTGCATCAGATAATTCAGGAACATTTATATTTTGTAAACTATTAGCTATTCTGACCTCATCAGAATAGGTATCTGAGTCTCAGTATAAGACCTTTTGAAATACTATTTCTTTTGGTTCTATGATGGACCTAGTTCCCAATTTTAGCTTTTACACCACATTTGAGGAGTGCTGTTTTTTTAAGTCTAAAGACCAAAAGTCTGCTTGCTCTGTTTCCATTTTCATAATGCTGTTGCTTGGCTAAAAAAGTTTTCCCCCAATTTTTTCTGATAGTAAGTCATAAAGCTCTGTGGGTTAAATCTATATCAATAGGGAAGCTGAGTGTACTACCCTGTTTATGTTCATGTTCCAGTTCTCCGATTCTATCCTCTAACTCCTTCTGTTTGACTGCCTTTTGCCTTTTTTTTTTTTTTTTTGCTCTTGCATAGAAAATAAGAATACCTCTTAAATAGTCTTCAATATGGCTTTGCACAATTGCACACTATGGTAGGAGATGTTTCAGGTGTTCTGTTTGTGTCTAAATATTTATTAAACTCTGTTTTAACCAGAGCAATGAAATCATTATCATAAAGAAGAGAGGCACTAAGTCTCCATTGCTTAAATGATGTTTAACACTGTTTATAGTGAGGGTGGTGTGCTGCTGACCTCGACTCGGGATGTCGTGGGTCGATGGGCTTCGAAGACCTCCTCAATCCCACCAGCACGTCTTCCATTGAGGAGGCGGAGCCTGGGGACTTTGGGTCGGGCTCTCCAATCTCAGGTGCTGAGGTCACCGAGGTGGTTAAAAAGCTCCTCTGTGGCAAGGTTCCGAGGGTGGATGAGATTCGCCCGGAGTACCTTAAGGCTCTGGATGTTGTATGGTTGTGTTGGGTAACGCGACTCTGCAATATTGCGTGGACATTGGGGGCAGTTCCCCAGGATTGGCAGACCGGGGTGGTGGTCCCCTTATTCAAAAAGGTGGACCGGAGAGTGTGTTCCAACTACAGAGGGATCACACTCTTAAGCCTCCCTGGTAAGGTCTATTCGGGGGTTCTGGAGAGGAGGGTCCTTCGGATAGTCGAACCTCGGATTCAGGAAGAGCAGTGTGGTTTTCGTCCTGGCCGTGGAACACTGGACCAGCTCTATACCCT
>NC_051442.1:24121171-24122927 GCF_001649575.2 Kryptolebias marmoratus
GCTGGAACCCACACAAATGTAACTACTAACCCCATATTTTGTATTCTAAATAGATTATGATATATTTCTAATAAGATGTCCATCCTACTATCCGTATTATTATATTTTATGCTTATCAAAGCTGAACTTGAATCTGAGCAAATTATTGCTTGCAATGGTTTTACGTCCTCTATCCATTGTAAAGCCAAAAGTATTGCTAACATTTCTCCTGTGTAAATTGATAATCCATCTGTGACTCTCTTCCCTATATTCACTTTGAAATCTGGAATTGTACATGTTATTCCTATTTTTCCATCGATTTTTGATGCATCTGTATAAATTTGAACATGTCCATAGTAATTATTTAGATGTGATTGCACTTCATACCTTTCTACAACATTTGATTTGTCTTGTTTCTTTACCATTATTGATAAATCTACTATAGTTTCTGGTAATATCCAGGGTGGTATAACTGATATTGGATCTATTTGACTAATTTCTAGAGTGTCCACTTTAAGTTCCTTTACGTCCTTTTCAATTTTCCATCCATAACTCCTCATCTCTTTCTTTTCCTTGTCCCAACATGATTTTAGAATTTCCCGAGTTGGATGTCCACACTTATTGCCCATCAAATTTAACCAATAATTAATTCCTAATGTAGTTCTCCTTAGATCTAATGGCATTTCTCCCGTTTCTACTTCTAATGCTGCTGTTGGTGTTGTTTTGAATGCTCCAGTACATAATCTTAGTGCTTGATGTTGAATACCGTCTAATTTATCCAAATGAGTTTTAGCTGCTGAACTGTACACTAAGCACCCATAATCAAGGTCAGATCTAATTATCCCCGTATAAATCTGTTTTAATGATTGTCTCTCTGCTCCCCAATCACTACCCGCCAAACATCACAATATATTCAATTTTCTCTTACATTTATCAACAATCTTTTGGATGTGAATATTCCACTTTAATTTTTCATCAAACCACAAACCTAAGAATTTTATACTCTTTACCTGCTCAATTTTTTGATTATATAATCTTAAGTCTATTACCTTATTTGTTTTTCAGCGCTGATCTGGTTCCCACCACAGCCTTAAATACACCAGCTCATCTGATGCCTCATTTCCTTCAGGTGTGGAGGGGGAAAGTCCAACTCCACCAACAGGGGGAGCCGGCCACGCCCACCAGGAAGTGCAGAAATCACAGATCACCACAAAATGTTTTTCATTTCTTCAGATCCATAAAATACATGTAGAATGGACAGTCAAACTCCCATGCCCGTCTTAACAACCCTGTAAAGGTGAAGATCTGGTCCACTGTTCCACAACTGGGAAAGAAGCCACACTGCTTCTCTTGGATCTGAGATTCGACAATTGGTCGGAGACTCTCTTCCAAGACCTTAGAGCAGGGGTTGGCAACCCAAAATGTTGAAAGAGCCATATTGGACCAAAAAAACAAAAAACAAATATGTGTGGAGCCGCAAAAAAATTAAAAGCCTTATATAAGCCTTATAATGAAGGCAGCACATGTTGTATGTCAGGGTTTTCATTAATTTAACCAGCTAAGAAAAAAATCACACCGGAGAGGCTTGTTGTCTTTTTGTGAAGGCTTTTGCAAAGAGGAGAGATTCCACAACAGCTCCTAATGGCGTGCTGTCCAGGAAGTTCTGCCCCTCCACTTGGGCTTTCTCTTTATTTAAAGGAAGAAGAAATAAGAAGAAAAAAGGGGTTGATCTTAGCAAGCCAAGGCCAGTTCTGATCATAGCAAAAACACATAACAA
>NC_051442.1:24123027-24124786 GCF_001649575.2 Kryptolebias marmoratus
AGCTCGGTCATCCGGGAGAGACTCAGAGTAGAGCCGCTGCTTCTCCACGTCGAGAGGAGCCAGTTGAGGTGGCTCGGGCATCTGGTGAGGATGCCTCCTGGATGCCTCCCTGGTGAGGTGTTCCGGGCACGTCCAACCGGGAGGAGGCCCAGAGGAAGACCCAGGACACGCTGGAGGGACTATGTTTTTTTGGCTGGCCTGGGAACGCCTTGGGATTCCTCAGGAGAAGCTGGCCCAAGTGGCTGGGGAGAGGGAGGTCTGGGTTTCCCTGTTTAGGCTGCTACCCCCGCGACCCGACCCCAGCTAAACGGAAGAAGATGGATGGATGGATGGATGGATGGATGGATGGATGGATGGATGGATGGATGGATGGACAGGCCTACTAGCGAACTTCCTTCAACTTTTCTGCCTCTTTTTTCTTCTTCCTGTAGATTTTTTTGGAGCTTGACTAATATTTTTGGGACAGTCAGACTGGAGAGGGGTGTTCTTTTGTTCGGTGGACTTGGGGATGAGATTGGATGGGGGTGTTTTCTCCTTTTCTCTCCGTCTTCACTGGTGGTTCTCACTCTAATGTGCATCAAATATGACAAATGATTTACAGAAAAAAACATAAATCACTTATCAACTTATCATTTATTAACTGTGTCACGACTCTGAGATGTCGAAGAGCGCAACAGCTTGGTGGTAGACAGACTACAGGAGGCAGATATCAGGTAAGTGGTTTTATTTACAGTGAACAAAAGAATAGACGGAACGGGATCGAGATCTAAAAACACAGAAGAAGAAAACGGTAAGTAATATGACGAGACTGAAGACGAGCAAAACTAAACAACTGATTTGAGGCTTACTAATTGTCAGGTGAGGTTCTGCATCGGATGTAGGATCTGTGATTACTTCCCAGGTGAAAGCTTTCTTGTGTTTGTGTCCAGGATGAAACACCAGGCAGTTTGAGCTTTCCAGAGTTGAGTGTAGATGAAGGAGACAGGAGGACATCAATGAGCAACTTCAAGGCTGGGCTTTTGCAAAAGAACCGGAACCAGACTGGATCCTCAGGCAAGCAGGAAACTCACTGGGGAAGACGAGTACACAAAAGAAACAGGTAAGTAAATTTCTGAGTTTAACAGACTGATTACTTAAGCTGGCTCGGAGACTTTACCACATGGCAAACAATGCTCCAGCGCTGATCTTCTTCTTCTTCTTCTTGGTTTTTATTGGTGGTTGGCAACAAACTTTCAGTAGCATTACCGCCACTTACCGGTATGGAGTGTGGTTCGAGATTGTCTATAAACTTTCGCTTTCTACCTAATCCCTCCATTAACTCCTGGCTAAACATACACTCACACATACACACCTACTTATATTACCTAGCTTGTATATAGCTTTATATACCCCTCTTTATTATTCTTTACACATTCACACCCATCTTGCTCTACTCAGATTCTATGAAATAGCTTTGTTTTTTTAAGGTACCGAATAATTATTTGAATATGTCTACTTCCCAGATCTCTCCTCAAAAATTCTGTTAAATTAAACCTTTCTTTAATACCTTGACACTCTCTCAACATGCATCTTCTCTCTTCTTCATATTTATAACACTCTAAAATAACATGCTCTATTGTTTCAAACTTCTCACAATACTCACACTTTCCAGTTTTATGCTTCTGTATTTTAAAAAGTGAATAATTAAGCCCTGTATGACCGAACCTTAACCTTGTTATTATTCTTTCCTCCTTCCTGATTCTTCTTCCTTTTCTTTTCC
>NC_051442.1:24128137-24130952 GCF_001649575.2 Kryptolebias marmoratus
ACAACAGCGTTAGCTTACCCTGCAACATTTATGCCATCTGTCCCCCAGCTGAAGGCGCTGTAAAGCCTGAAATCTCCGGCGGATAACAGCTGTCCTACTCCGCGCAACAATCGCAGCATCCAGAGCATTTCTTCCACTGCGCCTCTCTTCCTGAAGTCTCAGGAGAATCTCCATAAGTTTAAAAAACAGCAACAACACAGCCAACGTTGTCCATAGGGTGCCGTTGTTTACACCATTTGCGCCTTGTTTCGATAGCGCACCCACCCCCCGCGCCGCTGCCCCGCCCCCCGCAACACGAGGAGGCGTTCCTCTGCCGGTGTGAACGTGATGCATTCTTTATCGAGCTGAGCAGAGTAGAGCGGAGTAGAGCCGGACTTCTGAATTAGGGTTTGTGTAAAAGAGGCATATATTAAAACAAAAAATATATTTATCTCCCCCATCTCCCTCCATTTTCAAACATTTTTGAAAAAGCTCCAGGGAGCCACGGGTTGCCGATCCCCGCCTTAGAGTAAACCTTCCCGGGGACGTTGAGAAGTGTGATCCCAATACAACTGGAACATACTTTCCTTTCCCACTTTTTCTTAAAAATGGGAACCACTGCCACGGTCTAGCACTTCACAGGTGCTGTCTCGGTCCTCCATGCAACATTGAAGAGATGTGTCAACCATGCCAGCCCCACATTGTCAAGAGCCTTCAGAAATTCAGGGCAAATCTCATCCACCACTGGGGCCCTGCTACTGGGGAGCTTCTTGACTACCTCGGTGACCTTTGCCATGATAATGGACTCGTTTTCCTCTGAGTACTCCCGTTTTGCCTCATCATAGGTGGACATGGTGGCCGTATAAAGGAAATCCTCGGAGTACTCTTTCCACTGCTCAACAATATCCCCATTCCAGGTCAGCAGTTCCCCACTAAGCACCACCTAAGACAGTGCCTGCTTTCTCTTTCTGAGTCGTCAAATGGTTTGCAGAACAGCTATGGATTGCAGCAGTCTGTGGTGTCCCTTTGTAATTCAATGCGTTGTGGCTTCCTTTTAAAAACAAATGGTGTGTGTAAATGAAAATTTATCCCATGCTGCCTAATTACTTAATTGAAGCATATGTAAAGAAAAGAGTATTGGTCTAAGCACCGAACCCTAAGAAACTGCAAGACAATTTTTGGTGCATGAAGAAGATTCATTATTCATCTTCTTCTTTTTCTTTCGGCTGTTCCCTTTTTTTCCGTCTTCTGCGTTCCGTGTCCTAACTCCAACTATGTCCATGTCCTCTCTAACTGCATTCATATATCTGCTCTCTGGCCTTCCTCTTTGACTTTTTCCTAGCAGCTGCATCTCTAACATCCTTCTACCAATATACCTACTGTCCCTCCTCTGCACATGTCCAAAGCATCTCAGTCCGGCCTCTCTAACTTTATCTCCAAATTTTTATAACCTGTGCTGTACGTCTGATGACCTCATTCCTAATCCTATCCATCCTTTTCACTCCTAAGGAGAACCTCAACATCTTCAGTTCTGCTACTTCCAGTTCTGTCTCCTGTCTTTTTTTCAGTCCCACTGTCTCCAGACCATACAACATAGCTGCTCTCACCACTGTCTTGTAAACCTTTCCTTAGATCTTTGGTGCCACCCTTTTGACACAAATCATTCCTGAAACTTTTCTTCATCCACTCCATCCTGCCTGCACTCTCTTATTCACCTCTTTAATCCCCGTTTTCCTGGACAGTTGACCTTAAGTACTTGAAGTCCTGCACCTTGTGACCTCTGCTCCTTATAGCCTCACTGTTCTACCAGCCTCATTCTCATTCACACACAGGTTCTCTGTCTTCCTACGGCTGATTTTCATTCCTTGTCTTTCAAGCACATACCTCCACCTGTCCAGGTTCTCTTCCACCTGTTCCCTCATCTCCCCACAGATCACAATGTCATCTGCAATATTATAGTCCATGGGGAACCTCAAAAAGCACCTCAAAAAGCTCAAGAAGCCTGGAAAAGACGTACCCAAATTAAATTAGATGCTATTCTTCAGCCTTTTGTGGTTCAAACTAAAGATTAGGCTCCATGTGAAGTTAACACTTTGAATTTTTTGCATGAGCAGTCAAAATGATTGTAACTTTAAACAATTAGTAGTTATTGAAGTGAAAACACAGAGATTTCAAGCATTTTTTCTCTCCTAGATTTTTCTCGTTTTTCATCAACTTACTGTACATGGAGGAAGGGTGTTGAGACCAGAAAAACCAAATGAGATGGAAGAATGAAGTTTTATTGTCGTGGAGTTCAAATTTTAGAAAATTACCACAAAAGAATCACTATAATTGAGATGTTTTTCTGAGGGAAAGTCCAGGTCCTCTCCAAACTGTGCCAAATGGATATGTAACTTCAGAAAGCTCTAACTCCTACATGCTTTAACATACAGGCGTCAGTGAGGGCTCAAATGAAAGGTGACGCTAAGACGAATCCTGTTCTGCAAATGAAGTCACTCTCAATATGATTATTATACAGTAGAGGATAAATAAACACAATAAAATACTTATTTTTTCTAAAGTACATCATAAAAAATTTCCCAAAACAAGTTCAATTTGTCAATACTTGTATTTACTGAAAAAATATGAAAAAGTAATTACATTGCAACAAATTACTCACAAACTACTGCCACACATAAACTATTTACAAACCATTTCACTGTTTCTACTTCAAATTCAGTGTCCAGTTACATATTTTTAGGGTGCCCCCTTTAGTTGCACAAAGCCCTGGAGCTTCGCTGACTTCACAGCTGCCACCTGCTCCGTATGCTCATTTAGCTCTTCCCGTTCTGGCTCG
>NC_051442.1:24131259-24136778 GCF_001649575.2 Kryptolebias marmoratus
GAGAAAATAAAAAGAAGGAGCTTCTTCATCCATCCGAGCTTCACGTTTTCATTCACACAAACATCTCTCCTTTTTCTGTCGGCTGCTCTGTTTTCAGGGGTCTCCACAGCGAGTCCCCCGCTCCATCTAACGTTTCTGTCCTCACACAAACACCGACATGCTAAGCTACTGACCTCCACCCCCCCTACCTCATTATACACAGCTGAAACGGACACAGCTAAAAAGTAAATAAAAGACGGAGACTTTTTTTCTCTCAAGTAATACTTTAGTAAGTACTTCGAAACGCACAGAATCTGTCTTTAGCATGATACATATAGTTACTACGAATATGAAACTAACTCACAACTATCCGGACATTTAGCACATACACCGATAAACAAAGCGCCATCTATAAACAATGAGTAACATATAAACAGTAAGCAGCATATAAACAATGAGTACTTGTGAAAAAAACGATAGTACTTACTGATCACGGACGATTATCCTTCGAGAAAGGCATCGCTCTTTTTATCAGATATATCCCGGTCTAAAAAGTCGCTGTTTCTTTTCTTCACCAGCTCCAGAACTTCATCTGTTGTGTATTTTATCTCCTTTGGTCATTTCGCCAGCTTTAATGTCGAAAAAAGTACAAAAAAATAGTCTTCACAGCATTTACGCGCAGGACGCATGAAGCAGCCGCTCTGTTAGAGGGTTTACGCTGACTAATTTGGGAGGGAGAAAAAGTTCCGACCCCCCTCCCAGAAAAATCACATGACGGGAATTTCATTGGCTACCCGCCTGTGATGTCAGAACCTGCTTTGGAGCTCATTGGCCGGAGCTATAGGCTTGCAAATGAGGGGAGGAGACTTTCATGACTTTACGCATGGGAAATTAGAGGGGCTCTAGGGGGGGCAGAGAGCAACCCAGTTGGTCAGACAAAACGTCAATCAAAAGTGGTGCCAAAACACCGCTATTTTGAAATTTAAGTTTATAAAAACAATAAATGTAGCAAAAACTGTACAGATTTGAACAGAAAATGCATGGTAAGGGGTTAAGTTGTTTGTGTGGTTTATTGGTGAGCAAGCCCCTTACATAAAGTTTAAGCTTTATAGTGAAAAATCTGATTGCAGATGCAGTTTTATGTATTTTATTGTGCATGTTGTCCAGTGCTTAAAGTTACATGTTCAGTAAACTAAGAGTTCACTTTCAACTTAGGGTTTGGTTATTTTGCTTAGTTTAAATGAGTGTGAGAGTGTGTGAGTTGACCACGGTCTGTATTAAAAGGAAATTCAGGGATAACTACAAAGTTCCTGGAGAAACTTTGAAGGGGCCTGCATTAGAGGTGTGAAATACTGCTTACTTTGGGATCAATTTGATACCAAGTAAATACAGGGCCAGTATCACCGATACAGATACTTTTTATTATTGAAGTTTGATATATCATCAAACTGTGAGGATCTGGGTTTGGCTCCGCCTTTTGGGCGGCGCCACTAATCATTACTCCACAGGTGTTCCAGTTTCCACTGACGAGACCAGCCAATACTTAAGCAGCAGGCTGAGATCAGATCTTCGCTGGAGCATCGAACCTTCTGGGTTAGATTCTCCGCCTCAGCGTCTAACCTGAAATCTTGCTCCTAGTGTTAACTACGTTCTCTGTTTGTACCTACGTCTTAGGTTTTTGCCACGCCACGACTACGAATCTTAAAGGACTACTTACCTGGAACTCTCTGATACTTACCTTGCTGGAACTGGCTCGTCTCCTGGAACTACTGGAACCGCTCCTCCCTCCTCGGCGCCGCAACTCACATCCTGGACCTGTAAGCAAACAAAGAGACATTACAAACCTTGCGACCATCTTGGAACAGATTTGTACCCGAGACTCACCTAGCTTCTCCTTCTCTTGCAGACTCCTTCGAGAACCGCCCACTGTATATAGCTTCACCTGTAAATAAATTCACTTACCTTTATATCTGTCTTTGTGTCTGGTTTCGGCTTCGCTCCTCAGATAATATCCCAGTGTTTATGACACAAACTTCTGACCTTTAGTTGTTTTTGTGTTTTTTCTTTTTAATTATTTTGTTAAAACCTGGACAGAATGTGGACAAAGTTTACAGATGTCTGCAAAATACTTTAAAAGAATATTAACATGATAAACAGAAACAAAACAAATTTGTCTACATTTTTTGCTAAATAACTATGAGCAAATCACAGAACCTACAATAAAAACAAAACAAAATAAACTTTCTCCCCTTCAGTGCACTTTAAGGATTTTTCTTTAGCTTGATGAAGCTGCCTGGCTCCACTGAATCAAGTGATGGCATAAGGCTAGACAAGACATGTTGTTGAGGGGAAGGGAGGGGTTGAAAAGAGAGAGAAAGTCAACCGGCCCTGGCTGACTGTCGCCTCTTTTAACAAAACTGCAGTGGTGCAGACAAGAGGGAATCTGAAAGTAAAGTATCGATCTTACCATGCTGCTATCGATCTGATACCAATACTAACTTAGTATTGATGTTATCAATATTTTGGTTGATCTGCCAGCTCTAGCCTGTGTGGTGATTTGGTTTTTCTATGGGTTTTGTTTATGTTTTATTTTTATTTGGTTTGGGTTTTTGTTTTGTTTCTATTCTGTTGTATTTGCTTTTTGTTTGGTCTCATGTTCATGCTTTTGTATTCACTCCTCCCCAGTCACCCTTTTGCTGTTTCCTGGCCACGCCCATCTCCACCTGCCCATGATTGCTCCCATACACCTGAATCCACTTACCACAATTATCCNTTAAAACCCGGTCATTTCTCTCCATACCTCGCTGGTCCATTGTCTAAGGTTTGTCTATGGTTGTAGCTCGTTTCTGGATGTTGTTTTTTCCGTCCCACTTGTCTCCGTCTCCGTTTATGTTAGTTTTAGTTTGTTCATTATTTTGTTTTTGCTGCCACGTCAGCTTTTGTTTTGTGTTTAAGTAGTTAATAAATTATTGGTTGTTAAAAATGAGCCTGCGCTCTGGGTTCGCTGTTGTCACCCCACATCATGACAGCCTGCATCTCTTTGAACCACTGAAACACAAACTGGACCACCTGGAAGAACTGGTTTTTGAATTGATAAAACTCCTTGATGTGAAACGTGAAACATCTAAAGCTACAGACTAGAAGTCTAGTTGTTTTTGTACATATACAATCAACTTGACATTGAACTTCTGCAACTGAGTGATGGGCTGCAAATTGAAACAATTAGGTTGATTAAAATCAACACTTTCTGTTTCCAGCTAAAGTCTGGCGCGCAAGTTGTTACCTAATTTAATAATTTAAGCATCAAGTTCCAAACTATAAATTCCTTATTTCACAAACAAGGGTGGAGAATAGTCTTGTTAAATTCTGGACAAACATAAAAACAATTTTTTTGTTTTTGCTCACGTTTTTCATGACATGAACTCAAAGATCTAAGATTTTGTTCTATGTACACAATAGGATTTTTCTCTCAAATATTGTTCACAAATTGATCTAATTTTGTGTTAGTAAGCACTTCTTTGCCGAGGTAATCCATCCACCTCACATGTGTGGCATCAAGATGCTGTTTAGCAGCATGATTATTGTACAGGTATGCCTTAGGCTTGCCACAATAAACACAGGCAATGCATTTAAAAAGTTATCTTACAAATATATGTTTTATGCATTTTGTCCAAAATTATTTCTTTGTTTTGTCTGGACTGATTATGTTTTGTATTGAATTTAAGATCTACTTTTATTTTTATTAGTTCAGTTTCTTCCCTTATTATTATTATTATTATTATTATTATTATTATTGTTATTATTATTGTTTTTGTGGGTTTTAGCCCCACTTGGTCTTAGGTGGTTTTACTGTCAACCATTAGGAATTACGTTTATAGTCTGGAAATTGACTTTTGCAAACAATTGTTCAACTCAACATCCAATTAGTCCAGCCTTGTTTTCTGAAAAGGCTTTATACAAACTGCCTGAGTTCAAACACAACTTGCATAACAAACAGACATACACCCTCAGCTCATTTACGTTAAACATGCTAGCTGGCTGTTAATTCTCTCCAAATCATCACACTGTTTACTAATTAGCCAACAGACTGAGGATTTCCTCAAGTGAAGAGTTAACACATCCAGTTTTTCAATTTTCCTTCCAAATAAGTCAGCCATGTGTGTCCACAATGACATCTGAAATAAAGCCTACATTACTAAATCTAACTAGAGGAATGCAATGCTATCCAGCAGTTCACAGACTTTATTCTTGCTTCAACATTAATTTATGTGCTGCTGTCCAAACAATTTTTGTTCATGAACCAGTTTTAAACAGTTAAACATCTAAGACTATCTGCATGAAATTGTAGCTTGTATAAAACATGGTTGCTTGCTTGTATTCCTGCATCTAAGAATTTATTCTACTTCTATCAAGACTCACAAAAATTAAAGATCTAAAAAAATAGTAAATGGTAAATGGCCTGCACTTGCATAGCGCTTTATCAAGTCTGAGGACTCCAGACTCCAGGACTTTACACTACAATCAGTGATTCACCCATTCATTTACTCATGGCGGTAAGCTACATTGTACCCACAGCTGCCCTGGGGCAGACTGACAGAAGTGAGGCTGCCATCACACTAGCGCCACGATATGCAGTCCTATAAGCCTGCTGCCTTTCATGCCAGAGTTTGAGCCTAAAATCTTAATTTATCTTAACTCCGACAATAAATAAATAAATGTTGCAATATGCTGCATCATTTTTAGTGCCAGAAAAGTACATCCAGATGCTGCTGCATTTTCTCTGACAACTGCTCATTTTTTTGCTCTCTTTTTACTTCACTCTCTGCAGCGGCCCAGCGATAGATCAAAAGAACACGGACGAAGCATACTTCGTCCATGTTCATACCTCCTACTATCCTCCGCTGCGTTCTGTGGGGCATTCACATAGGCAGCGTGAAACACTCAGATGATATCATGCATGCAACATTGTATATAGTATAAGTGCCACATGTGAACTGCTGCGCTCCTACCCTTTATCTGTTATTTGTCTCAGTAGAATAGCAAACGAGGACCTTGGATACATCTGAGGAGGAGAACAAAAGGAAAACTTGTGGGGATAAGGGGGTATAAACGGCTCTTTACTGTCTATGACTCAGCTCCCTTTGTTCGTGTTAAAGATCTGTTCAAAACATTAGGATCCAGGGTTTCCCCCAGAAAAGAGGCTAAGCCTGGTGCTAGTTGGCCGTTTGCCGGCCGACCGTGATTTAGTAAAAAAAATGATTCAATTCAAGTCAAGGCCAATGAATAACAGAGAACTCTGAAAAACAGACGTATACTGTACTGTACTGTGCATATTGTTGAGGAGACAAAATATTACCTAAATGAAACTCAAACTTTAAAAAAACCTCTCCTCACGATGGACCGGAAAATGCACAGAGAAACCAGGAGTCAAAAATGGTCAGAAGCAGTATCTTCAGTTTAAAAGATTTATTAGCCTTAGTACTAAGGGAGACACTCCTTACCAGCTCACAGCAGGAACACCAGAAAATGTCTGAGCTAAA
>NC_051442.1:24136878-24137846 GCF_001649575.2 Kryptolebias marmoratus
TCATCCTCAGGTTAATACAATCAGTAGAATTACAGAACATTAATACATGATTCTAACTGGTAAGGAGTGTCTATATTATAGTTTCACTTCACAATATCTAATGCTGAATTTAATAGCAAAATTTCACTGGTAAACAAGGATAATATTTTCACAGTAAAACAGTAAAATTATGCTATTAAATTCAGCATTAGATATGCTTTGTTTTGTTGTTAAAGCTTTTTTTGTGGCCTTCTTAGGTACGTTTTGTCGTGTGTGTCACAATCACCGCCTGTTGTCTGTTCATTGGCCTTGATGTGAGACGTGTGTTGGTGCCTTGTTTGCACTTTTTCATTTATGTTATTTTAATTTATTTGTAAATGTGACTTAAATAAGGATTCAAATTAGGTGCAAACAATTTGTTTTTATTGTAATTGTATTTTTGTTTAAAAATGTAATTCAAAAGTGCCTTTTTGTAAAATGGTAGTTGTGTAAACATTTAACATAAATATCTTACAATATCACATTATAAATAACCATATTTTCAACTTTCCTGTCAACTTTATCATTTTTTTACTAAATCACAGTCGGCCAGCGAACGGCCACCTACCGCTGGGCTTAGCCTCTTTTCTGCGGGAAACCCTGGGCCATGACTTAAAGATGAAGAATGTAATCCAATAGGGAAAAATTACCTACAGTAAAACATGTTGTCATTTACTGGATTTAAAAAATCTAAGATAATTTAATAACTTTGCCAAAAATAATGTTTCATAATTCTGATGAGAAACAATACTGGTGTACTGTTTCATTGAAGTTAATGTTGGACTAACAACAAGCAGTACATACACTCCTGATCAAAATCTTAAGACCAGTCAAAAAATTGCAAGAATTTGCATTTTGCACTATTGGATCTTAAGAAGGTTCTAAGTAGAGCTTCACAATGTTAAAGGAAGAAATCAGCGTAAGAGACAAGAACTTTTGAGCAGGGAATT
>NC_051442.1:24138686-24145422 GCF_001649575.2 Kryptolebias marmoratus
AGGTCTTGACAGTGTAAAGACTGGACAGAAAATGACATGGAATCCAGATTTTTGCACAGCTTTTGGCTTTTAAAGACTATGGTCTTAAACTTTTGATCAGTTGAAAAAATCATGTTTGAGTGTAAATGCAGTTTTCAATTAATTCCCCGCTCAAAAGTTGTTGTCTCTTGCACTGATTATTTCCTTAACATTATGAAGCTCTACTTAGAACCTTCTTAAGATCCAATAGTGCAAAATGCAAATTCTTGCAATTTTTTGACTGGTCTTAAGATTTTGATCAGGAGTGTATATCAAACCACCAAGACCATAATAGAGTTAGTCAGAAGTAGACGTGAAATTTCCATTGAAACAGACAAATATCTACTGTTGCAATTTGTTTCTTCTTTTTATATAGGTGAAACAGTGTATTACAACTAAGCAAACGTTTTCATTATTAAATATATTATTATCGCCACTACGACAAATTATGCTGAAACCTCCAAAAATTAATCATAAGATGTACATCTAGAAATGATTAACTTGTGCAGTTAAACTTATACAGCCAACTGACCCTAAAACCACAAAATGGCTATAACTACAGATTTTGAGCTAAGATTTAGTGTGTATTAGAGGACAATGAACCCTAACACTTTGTTAAAATTTCTCTTTCTATGAGCAAAATATCTTATGAACCTCTAAATGGATTTTAATAAAACTCTCAGGGAAAATTAAAAAAATCAAAAGAATCACTGGATGTACCACTATTAATTAATAAGTTTTGAAAGTAATCTAATACAAGATGGCTCCCTCAGCGTACTTACTTTAGAAATGACAAAAATAATCTAATTGATTCAATTTTTCCTAATATTGTGCTAACATTTAGGGTGGTGGTAGCTAGGAGTTAGGAGCTATTCATGTTAATATAGGAGGGTACATGAACTATGATGTTATGAATTGTTAACAGTTCATAAATTATAAACCTCAGGGCACCACCCTCAAGAGAGGGAAAAATTATATAAATCCAGGAAATGAAGCCTAGGTGTAAATTCAGATTGGAAGACCTGCTTCAGCCCCGTCTCAAATCACCTCACTCGCCGCCCTCCTGCCATACAGCGATTCCTCACCGTCTCTCCCTCCGTCTTCTCCACCTCCTCAAACTTCCACCAGCGGAAAGCGGACCCGCAAAGCCTCTGCTCCTTCAGCTAAGCGCCGCAAGGGCTGGCCCCCCCATCCGCCCATAGTCCCGCTCCTGCCTCGCCTGGGCCATCAGCCGCCTCGGCCCGGACCTCCGTCGCCTCGTCTGCTGTGCCTTCTTCAGATCGTCATCCATCATCTCTCCTCTCCTCTGCCGACGTTCTCCATCTCTCCTCCACGCTCGTCACCTCCATGGATTCTCTCCCACACTTCATAACCTCCCTCTTAGCGCGCTTGCATGCGTGTGCTTCTGCCGGCCCTGCCACGTCAGCACCTCTGCTCACTTCCGCACCCCACAGCTCTCAGGCAGCTACTCACGCCCCCCGGTGGCTATATACATAGGTGTGCATAATTTTTCTTTTTCCCTTCTATCGTTTTTCCTCTCTTCTCTCAGACAGGGCTTACATGCCCATGCATGCCAACATTTCACCCAGGCTTCGCTCGAAAATCCTGCAGGGGCAATATGTTAATTTGGTCTCCATCATTTTACCTTCCCCCGAAGTCGATCAATGCGTCGCTTCGACCGACAGTTTTAGTGCTATTCTAAAATCATCCGACCCTCACCTTACAAAAGATCTCACAATCGGGCAGTTTGTGGCAGCTTTCAGCATGTTTAGAGACGTGATTTGTTCTGTCTATCCCGATCGCAGTCGAACTAGATGCATATCTGGCTCTCATTACCGACCTTCACCTTAAATATGGTAGATCCATATTCTATCAGTACCATAAAGCATTCGCTGCCAAAGCCGCCTCAGTCCTCTCGCAGTCTGGCCTCACCTTAAATTGGTCTATTCTAGACACCGAAATTTTAATAATGCTCACTCAGGCAGTTTCCTGCCACCTCTGTGGCTCAGCGGGTCACCAGGGCATGTTCTGCCCCACTCTCCCTTTCAGACCTAGCTTTTCTGCACGCAAACCTTCCCAATCTATCCCCAGCTTTCAGCCGCTCGATCGCCATAGAAGAAGTGTTCAGGTATTTAATAACATGCCCATTTGCAATAATTTCAACGAAAGCATTTGTTTATTCTCCAAATGTGCTTTTCTCCACATATGCAGCCAGTGCAAAGATGCCCATCCAAAATCAGCCTGCCCTCACCGCACGTTCCCCAACAAGAGCCGTCAGGCCTCAAAGTTTTTATTTCCCGTTACCTCACTACACCCATCATCATTCCTGAACTGGCCACCCTTCTTCAGCCTCACCCCAATCGCACTTTCGTTAATTTCCTGATCACCGGTCTCTCCCAGGGCTTCGAAATAGGTGTTCCCCAACCCCCCGCCGTCACCTACGTCTGTTCCAATCTTCAGTCAGCGCTCCGCGAGCCAGACATCGTATCTGAACTGCTTCTAAAGGAAATCGAGAAAGGCTTTGTGATCGGCCCACTTAAATCACCGCCTTTCCCTCTATTTCACGTTAGTCCCCTAGGTTTAGCCACTCGCAAGTATTCAGGTAAAAAACGTCTCATTCTAGACCTCTCCGCTCCACATTCCGGCTCCCATCCCAGCATCAACAGCCTCGTACCAAAGCCTCCCTTCTCGCTTTTCTACGCCTCGGTCGACCACGCTATCTCTCTCATTAAAATCGCAGGCCGCGGCACGTGGTTAGCCAAAGCCGACATCACAGACGCTTTCAAAATCATGCCAGTACATCCTTCTCAGTGGCATTTGTTAGGAGCCAAATGGGACCCCAGCTATTATTTCTTTGTCCGTCTGACCTTCGGGTGCAGAAGTAGCCCCTGTTTATTCAACATGCTGTCCGAAGCCCTCTGTTGGATTCTTCTCAACATTCTCAAACTTCCCTTCGTGCTGCATCTGCTTGATGATTTCCTGCTGATTGACTCCCCCTCTCCCTCCCCCGGCCCCCCTCTCTCGAAACTCAAACAGCTCTTCCTCCGCGTCAGCATCCCTCTCTCTGAAGAAAAAACCTTAGGTCCCTCTAAATCATTGGAGTTCCTGGGTATTGCCTTGGACTCTGTAGGAATGGTTGCTTCGCTGCCCGCAGACAAGCTGTCCCGTATCTGTGAGATTTCTCAGTCCTACATCTTATCTCACGGCTGACTTAGCCGTCCCTAAGTGAGCCGCCGCGCGTGAGAGAAGGGGCCGGCAGTCCAGAAATGGTCATGAATGTCAGTTTAGAAGCTATCAAAGTTCTCAAATAAAGCACCTTTTGAGAATGTCAATGTTTGTTGGTAATTATCTTACAAAACTAGGAAGTATTTTTGGTTTATATATTAAAAGTTATGGTTTTTTATTGATTTTAGTAAAAAAAAAAAAATCACAACTTTTAGGAAAATGCCCCACGAAATCAGGCATTTTCACCCGCAACAATCCCAAAAAATGCCCGCGAAATCCTGGAGGGACTGCGGAATTCAATAATTTGGATGGGTAAGTGAATACTTTTGGCAATATCGTCTATGTTTCCATTAGGTAAAGATATTAGACAGCACACAATAAATTTTCTTTGTTATGCGAACAATACTCTGTTGTATTTATTAATGTAACCTAACAAATCCAGTCGGTTACTTAGATTACAAGCTTGTCTTACAGACATAAAAATCTGGATGATTTAATTTTTTTTTTTACTTTAAACTCAGAGAGCATTGTAGTGTAGCCGACCCCTTCTGACTCATCTTTTCTGAAAATACTCTGCGTTGTGTGTTTGTTGCTCAAAGAAGCAGGGACCCCCAAGGTGTTGCAGCTGACATGGTAGATTTATTCGGTTCAAAACAAAATGTTTTCAACACAGCAGTTTGTATACAGGCTTCCATATTCTCACCTCTCCCCAGTGCGGCTTGGCACACACTAACAGTAAAGCATGTCAAACCTGATAAACTTCTCTCAAATGTTTACAAATAATAACAAAGTAGAATCATTATTCATTCACTCCACTCAAAATAAAGTCCAAAACAGAAACAGATATTCTGCCCAACAGTTACAATTTTCATATATATTAAATTGGATGAACAAACCAGCCACTAGGGAGCACAAGCTAGTGTATCTCTTGTGCCGGTCCCAAACCAAAACGGAACAGCCGAAAGAAAAAGAAGATTAAATTGGATGATATGAACCTACAATACTATGCATTTGTTTAACAACCAGTCAAGACAAAAGAAACAACTCATATACCTGTTCAAAAGAAAAATGTTTTCAACACAGTAGTTTGTCTACCCAGGCTTCCACGTGCACATCTTCAATGAGGAAACAGAAAGGAATTACAGAATTACAACGGCATAGGGAAACCTGATGAACTAGCGTGGGGCTAGAAACTTAACTCCACCCAATAAAGTGCTGTGTCAAAAATAGAAAACAGCTTAGCAAACTCAAATTAAGCAAATAACAATATGCAACAAGATGTAAGTTTAACAAACTTAAGTTTTAAGAACTTTTCAACAGTTTTACAACATCAGGGCTCTCAAGTGTCACACATTGACCGTGAGACACGCATTTCATGAAGTGCACACGCTCACATGCCACACTTTGTATTTCTCACGCTAAAAACCACACACGCCTTTTTGTCACTTTAACGCTATATTTAGCAAGTTTTCAGATTCCTCTAGCAATTTTTTAAAGCGACTAGCAACAAATCTGACTGTTTTCTGTGTTATTGGAGACTTTGGCGGCTACATGTGTGAAAGCATTTATTCTGTAGCGTGCCGTAAGCCCCGCCCACTTCCCAAACACTGACAGCTGTGCCACTCTGTGTCCACAGTGGCACAAAAAGTTATATGTGGTGCTCTCACGCGCCCCCTCAAGCATGATTGTTTTCATTTGAATTGTGTTGTCATCTGATGACAGAGAGCTAAAGATGGAGAGGCAGAAAACTGAAGAGGCAGAAAGATAAAGATGTAGGGATGAAAGGAAGCTTTTCAGAGTGGTTGAAAGACAGCAGGAAGTTCTGTCTGAGCATCAAGAGGAGGCCTGGAAATGTTCAGGTTACAACTGTTTACTGATCTGTATTTACAACATAACAGCTCATGACAGAAAAAAATAACTTGTTTGTGTTGTTTTGTTGTTCAGTTAGTAATCATTTGTTGAACTCGATGGTGAATCATAAAGCAGATAAATTACAGAAGTTGGGAGTTTAAATGTCTCCTCTGGGATATAACTCTACAGAGCTGCTGTGATGAATCTGATAAGTCTGATCAGATGAAGCGAACCACCACTGTGTCAGTTTGGGAAAATTAGTGCAGGCAGACATGGCAAGACCAACACCACAGAGGAGAAAGTGGACAAGAGAGGTGAAGATGATGATGATGATGATGATGATGATGATGATGATGATGATGATGATGATACCCCGTATTATATGTTAGAAGTCCATGAATAAAAAAGATTTATTTGTGTAAACAGGTAAAAAGAAAAAGGGGGGGGGGGGCTGTAATGTGTCTGCATACCCCTCAGAAAGTAGGTAGTTGCACCCCTGTATGTCCTCTCTAAATGTATCCATATATCACCTCTTTGGCCTCCCTCTGTCTCTTTTCCTGGCAGCTGCATCTCTAACATCCCACTGTCCCTCCTCTGCACATGTCCAAACCATCTGTCTGGTCTCTCTAACTTTATCTCCCAGTCATTCAACCTTTGCTGTACTTCTGATGATCTCATTACTAATCCTATATATTCTTGTTACTTCCAAGGAGAACCTCAACATCTTCAGCTCTGCCACCAGTTCTGTCTCCTGTCTTTGCCAGTGCCACTGTCTCCAAACCATACAACATAGCTGGACTCACCACTGTCTTTTAAACTGCTTGAATGAGCTTGCATGTTTGTTTTAGCAAAGGTGTTTTATGCCAGTTGCCTTTCCTGACAAAACCCTCACCATTTACCCGGGCTTGAGACGAGCACATGAGCTTTCAGTTATCAGGCTCCTCTCCTGTGGAACTAACTTCCAGTTTCTGTCTGTAAGGCTGACACCCTGTCTACTTTTTAGACTAGGCTTGAGACTTTCCTTTTTACTTCCGTCAAGGAGCTTATGTTTTAAGTAGTGTATGTCTGTGTACAAGATCACTCAAAAAGTTATGAATAAATTTTCAGGAAACATCAAACATGATACAAGGAGCGAGTGATTACATTTTGGTAATCATCAGGTAAGAGCAACACTAGACAAGATAAACTTAAACAAGGAAGCTGGGCCAGATGGAGTACTTGGGTGAGTTCTTAAAGTATGCACTATGCAGCTCGTAGAGGTCCTCACCAAAATATTTAAGCTCTCCCTTTAACAAGCTATTGTTCCTACATGTTTGAAGACCTTTTTTTTTCCTGCTCTTGGTGGAAGGAGGACGTGTTTCTTTTCTCTCCGTCTCCTCGTGCCCCCCCTGCCTTTTTCGAAGCCTCTTTTTACATATTTTCCAAAAATTTAAGGAATATGGATCTGATCAGCTGGTTTCTCAACGCAAATGATACAATTTTCTCGACTGGGTGAAGAGAGTCCAATCTCGGGAAATGTCTCGCTGGGTATACAGTGGATTCCTGGCAGGAGTGGAAGACTGTGTACCTACCGACGTGGAGGTTCCTTTTATATTTGGGTTTTTGATAACAGGATTTCTGCTCTTTGGACCAGGCAGTTACC
>NC_051442.1:24146381-24158814 GCF_001649575.2 Kryptolebias marmoratus
CTTTGTTAGCATTGTCATGTTTTAGCTTAGTTATCTTGTCATGTTCTGTAACTCTGTCTGTAATTTTGTTCTTGTGTTGTAAAGCACTTTGAGTCGCCTCGTGCTGAAAAGTGCTATATAAATAAATGTACCTACCTACCTACCTCCACAATTATACCAGTGCCCAAGAAACAACCTGAGAAGTGCCTGAATGACTATTGCCCAGTGGCACTAACATAGATAGTCATGAAAGTGCTTCAAGAGACTGGTGCTCTCCCACGTCAGAATCGTTATCCCATCAGAACTGGACAATCATCAGTGTGCTTACTGGACAAAACCGAAGCACAGAGGATGTCATGCAGATAGCCCATCACACTGCCCTGACACACTTTAAGGAACCAAATGGCTGAATGAGAATGTAATTTATGTATTTCAGATTTGCATTTAGCACTGTCATCTCTCACAAACTAGTTGGCAAACTGATCAATCTAGGCCTGAGGTACTCACTATTAGTGTTAATTTCGTTAACGAAAACTAAACAAAAATATTTTCGTCAACGCACATTTTTCACTGGACGAAAACTAGACTAGACGAGACTAAAACCCCCATTGATAAGCAATAACTGGGACTAAATCAGTATGCGTTTTCGTGGACTAATAAAGACGAGACGAAAATGTAGTTCACTAAATAAAGACTGGGCTAAAATCTATGGAAATTTTAGTTCACGAACAAAGACGAGACGAAAATTATATTAATATATGATATGATTTTGTCAAATCCTCTCTCCTCCGCCTCCTCCTCCTCCTCGGCTCTTCCGCCACTCACACACAATGACACACCCCCTTTCAAACCTGCCACGGGCACAGAGTGCACAAACACATGGGACAGACAGGAGGTGGATTCATGGCGAAAGGTTAAAGGATAACAATAATGGCCATGCTTTTCACGGGGCCTGGGAGGAAGAGAAGACGTGACATATGGACACATTTTCGATACATTGAAGTAGAGAAAAAAACGGTATGCTTGATTTTAGTTGAAGGGAAGGAATGTGGGCACAAGGTAGCCGGAAAAAAACACAATGAACCTGAAGAGACACGTCGCAGTTCACCACAAAGACATCGTAGTAAGTAACAAAAAGTTTGGTGGTGGTTGTTTATAACGTAACATTAAACCAATGGCTGTAATGTTCCAACAATAACGTTAAACCGACCGCAAACTAATGCTGGCTAACTTACTAGCTTCGTAGCATGTAGCGATAGTAGCCACTCGTTGATATTGTGTGTGGCTTAGCTTCTTAGCATGTAGCGACCGTAGCCACTTGTTGATATAATTGTGTGTAAAGTTGAATTTTCTGCTAACTTAGATACGTTATACTGGTCGGGCAACTATGTTTTCAGTTGGATTGCAAGTTTAATTAAAGCAGACAGAAGTATGAGCTAATCTAGGAGCTGCAAGTGAACTATAGTTAAACACCTGGGCAGCTACACATGGATGCAAACTATAAACTAAAACGTACTAAAACAAATCATCTAGATAAAATAAAGTAAAATAATACGCCACACTTAATTCAAAACAACTTTAACCTACGTTTTCATACCTGAAATAGCCTAAATGTGGTATAAAAGTAAAGTAAGTAAAATTGTCTGTGTTTTGAGTGTCTGGGGTCGCCAGAGTTTTGTGATATCAAAATGGGGTTCCAAGCTAAAAAAGGGTGGGAACC
This sequence comes from Kryptolebias marmoratus, assembly GCF_001649575.2. NCBI lineage: Eukaryota > Metazoa > Chordata > Actinopteri > Cyprinodontiformes > Rivulidae > Kryptolebias > Kryptolebias marmoratus. Next base: position 24,148,081 of record NC_051442.1, read on the forward strand.
ACTGCTCTAGGAGTTTGCATCCCAATGTATTTATTTGGTAACATAAAATGCTGTTCTGTTTGTCTTCAGGTTACCATTACAATGACATTTGATTTAAATTGGCATCAATATTAATATAAATAAATGCATGCAAACATAAAAATGCCTGCAATTATTTCTGCATAAAATAGGATAAATATGTTTTAGTATGAGTTTGAAATGGATTGTTAAATGTAGATTTTACAGATACTCAGTTTTTGTTAAGTAAAAAAAATAAAAAATAAAAAATAGGCCTATATGCTTTACTTATACACTTGGATTTCCTGTTATCCTGTGCATCTATCCTGACATTGTATTAATTCCTGTTCCAGATTGAAAATACACCTACAACAACCAACCAACCACCCAGAAACAATGATAGGCCAGCTATACAAGCTTCCTTAATTGCCCACACCAAATACAAAGCTGACTCTCAGGACCAACGTTCCAAAGAGGAAGCCATAGCACTGTGGATAGGCCGGACAGGCCTCCCTTCACGGACTGTGGAAAATGAGGATTTTGTCAAGATGATTGAGAAGATTGATAAAAGACTCAGTGTGCCAAAAAAAACAAAAATTAAAAACATTTTAGGCAAAGTATACCTGTCAGAAAAGGACAAATTCAAACAAAGACTGTCCATGGCACGCAAAATAAGCATTGGCTTAGATATTTGGACCAAAAAGGGTCTCACAGCTTCTTATCTTGCAATCACTGCTTGTTGTTTTAACTCTGACGACAATAAGGCAGAACACATACTCCTGAGCCTAAAGCAAATGGCTCACCCACACACTGCTCATGCTATCGTGACTCTTGTGGAGGAGTGCACAGCAGAATGGGGGATCCCAAAAGAAAAAATCCTCACTACCATCACAGATAATGGGAGCAACATGGTTTCTGCTTTCCGTAGCAACAATGAAGAGGACAACGAATCCAGCTTTAAGGGGGATAGTCTCCAGGATAGTGATGAAGAGGGAGAAGACCTTGATGTTGATGAAAGCATTGAAAGGTCAGTATGTGTGCATGATGTTTGCAGGGATTAGTTCAACTTCTCAGTCACTACATTTCAGTTTATTGAAGCCTGATATACAATGATAAGTATGTGCTAATGCTTATGAAAAGACTCTGTGTTCCACATTCTTTCCATTAGGTACGGAACATGGGAGAGGACACCCTGCGTGGTCCATACCCTTCAGCTTGTCGTCAACATGATCCAGAAGGAGCCTGCAAACAAGAAATTGCTGGACAAACTCAGGCACCTGGTGAGGCTGTTCCGCAAAACATCTGTTGCCATAGAGCGGTTACTGAGAAAGTGTGGACTCACCCTCACCAGTGACTGTCCAACCAGATGGTCCAGTACTTATTTGATGATGTCTCGTGCTCTTGAAGTGAAGGACCATGTTGCATCGGTAGCTGAGAGCATGAACTGGGACAGCCTGCAACCCAGTGAGTGGCAGAAGCTGGCAATCCTAAAGGACTTGCTCCTTCCATTTGCAGAACACACAGAGGTACTGGAAAGGGACACCAATTCCCTATCTCTCGTTGTGCCTGCGTTGTTGGACTTGAGAGGGCACCTGTCTGAGTTCTCCCGATGCCAGAGCTACAAGGATGCAGCTACACTGGCACAGAAGATGAGTGCAAATATGGAGCTACGCTTTAGCCTTTTCCTTGATGTCACAGATGACAGGTTCTCTCCTCTCGCTGCAGCTGCATGTTTAGTTGACCCCAGGGTATCAGCAGATGTCCTTATTCAAAATGAGGATGAGGGAATTCAGGATCTTCTGAAAAAAGCTGAAGACTACATCACTCGCAGTGTGACACCAAGAATCCGTGAGGAGAAGGAGACTAATGAAGAGGAAAACGGGCAGACAGAGACCGCAGAGACAGCCCCTTTGCCAAAGCGGCCTAGATTTACATTTTTCCGTCCCAGTCGTCCAGCAAGGCCCAGGACCCCCAGGGCCTCTATCAGGCAGGAGATTCAGAAATACAAAGACACACTGTCCGAAGCTGCTGACTCTCAGGATTGGATGGAGTTTTGGTCTTCTCAGAGTGACACTGTGTTTGAGCTTCTGAAACCTTTGGCCTTGGACCTTCTGGCAATGCCAGCGTCACAAGCCTTTGCCGAGCACGTCTTTAGTGTAACTGGTGACATCTCAACTGGCCGCCGCAACAGAGCAAGAACCACATTGGAAAGAAGTGCTTTTCTCAAGCTAAACAATGTCTAAATATACTGTGTGTGATGGCTACCAGAGACTATTGCTATAATTTTTCAGGTTCCTTTAACAACACCAAAACATTGAAACTAGACTGACTGATTCAACTGTATTTTGTATGCTGCTGAGAAAAGAAAGTTAACTGTTCACTGTTTAAAAGTTAGAGCAGCATTATACTAATGTGAGCAACTTTTACATGGTGCAACTTCAAGTGGAGAGACAGTGAATGTGAGACAGACAGACTAACAGACAGACAAACAGACTTACAGACAGAGTGAGTGTAGAGCTCTGGCTCCAACTTGAGTTGGATTCTTGAAGTCATTTGAAAGTTTGACATGGATTGAACACATAGGTCTTGCCATTTTCATCTGGATGGGAAAAATCCCAAGGAAAAAACTAAAGAGTACAGTCCATTACCAACATACTGCACAGTATTACAGTATTTGTACAGTAGCCTATTTGTTGGCATGAGTTTTTGAGTTTTTGTAGCTTGATTGTTAAAACATGTACAACTGTGATTCAAAATTCATTCCTGTTCAGTTCATTTGCAAGTTAAAAAAAGTTTTCTTACAGTAGTTCTAGCAAGCTCTGCCTTGTTTCACCTTAAATACTGTACCTGCATATACCATGTGAACTAGCTTGCTAGAAAGCACTTTTGTTGTATCCATTGGAGTTATTTTTATTTTCATAACACTGACCTCAGATCCATTTATTTTATTATTCTATGTGACCTAGCTTTAAAGAGACAGCACTCCTGTTAAGTTCATGAGGCACTTTATTTTATTTATTTTTCCTTTCTCAGATGTATTTTATTTATTTTAATGCAAGCATTGGTCTTTGAACCATAACAATGTTCAAAATAAATATGCAGATTTTATCAGAACATTCCATGTCTGGATGTATTCCTTAAAATCGTTTTTCATCAAAAAGATGAGAGAAAATGTTATGTGAAATAATTTTAGATCAGATGGAAATGTTCAATATTATCTGCTGACAAAAAAAGTAAAAAGGTGATTGTTCTGACTAAAACTAGACTAAAATGTTGACAGTTTTTGTTGACTAAAACTAGACAAATAAAATTGTGTTTTCTTGGACTAAAATAAAAACTAAAATGCTCAACTTATAGTCGACGAAAACTTGACTAAATACAAACGGGATGAGGTTGACTAAATGTGATAAAAACTAACAAGCGTTATTGAATCTGGACTAAAACTGAGACTAAATTTAAAAATGGCTGATAAAATTAACACTACTCACTATGCACATGGATTCTAGACTTCCTAACAGCAAGTCGTGATCAGCGACCACACTTCCTCCACCTTAATCCTAAATACAGGAACGCCACAAGGCTGTGTTCTCTTTACAAGATTGCATCCCTGTCCACATTTCCAACTCTGTAATAAAATTAACTGTTGATAACAGTAGTTGGACTGGTTGAAGACGACGAGGAGACAGCCTACAGATTTGTCTGAATGATGTAGAGACAATAACTTAGTCCTTAACACCTCAAAGACAAAGGAGGTCATCACTGACTTCAGGAGACCAATTAAGAAAGAACACCTCCCCCTCCATATCAATATGGACCCTGTGGAGATAGTAGAGAACTGTCAAGTTTGAGATAAAGGATTTGGACACAAATGAAGGTAGACACAGGAGGAGCTTAAATAAAAACTAAAGTTTTATTCTAAAAGAACAAAAACAAAATGCTGACATGGCAGCAAAAATTAACAGGGACCCACCTAAAGAGAGACACGAGTAGAACCAGACAGTGCATTGTAGCAAAAATGATCCAGTGAGTTTGTGAAACTGAGGAACAAATTATATGGGCTGAGGTTATTGAGCAGGTGGACACAGGTGGCTGATTGGGAACAAGGAACAGGTACAGAAGGGTGAGGCAGACTGACATGGAAACTACTGAGAAAGACTGAGTGACAGCACAAGGAACACAAAGGGAACTGGGAGCAGACTACACAACTCATGAATCACAAGAATAAAAAAAAATAAACGAGAAAATAATAAAACCAAACACAAAAGTACTCTAAAAAAAATACTGACTGAACAGTTAGTAACAACTATAACAACTAACAGTTGCATTATGGGTTTTGACCCTGACACAGACATAAAGAACAAGTGGACACTAAGAGAATTAATCATATGGTCCAAGAGGCGCACACAGCGACTGTTCATTTCTTTGGTTTTACTGTTTTATTTTATACATCTACCAGAGCCCAATATTGTCATGAACCAAAGGTTGTCAAGGTAAACGGCGACAGAAAACCAGACCAGTAGACAGGATGAAGGTAAGTGGTTTTATTTACAATATTTACAGGTTCTAGAATTGTGCAGGTGACCAGGAGGATCTGAAAAGGAGGAGGGAAAACCAGGTGAGTCTTGGGTACACATAGAGGTTGACTTAGAGGAATCCAGAGTAATGATTTTGTTTGTTGCTTACAGGTTCGTAGAGGAGAGGAGGCTTGGAAGGAAGACGTCTGCTCGAGAGGGAGGATTCCAGGAGGAGGTTCCGGCGGCAGTGACAGGTAGGTTTTCCCACAGGTGAGTAATACAAAAATCCAGACAGTGAAAGTATTTACAAGGCTTGACTCCGTAGGATCCTGAATTACAAAAAGCGAGAGCAGAGTAACATTAGTAAATACAAAAACACTTGGAACGAGAACCGATGATCTGCTTCTTCTTCTTCTTCTTCTTTCCTATTATGGCGGATTGCAAGCAATTATAAGGTGCATACCGCCACCTACTGTACACGAGTGTGTAGCAACATTTCTTTAAATTCTATTTATTAATCTTGTATTTTTAAGAAAAATAAATAATGCTTTCCTTAATCTATAAATATCCATTATGTTTCCTTCATTTCCTAATATTCCTTTAAGACTCCATTCTTGACCTGTTCTTCCAACAATTCTTTTTTAATTCTCTCTTTCAGATTCATATGTTCTACAGTTCATTAATACATGTTCTACATTTTCTTTCTCTCCACATCCTTCACATTTATCATTACTTTTCTTCCCTATTAAATATAAGGTGTCATTTAAATAGGTGTGTCCTACTCTTAATCTGGTCATAATTATTTCTTCCCTTCTATTTCTCTCATTAATATTTCTAATTAATACTGACTTTTGCACTTTATATAATTTTCTCCCTTTCTTATCTTCATTCCACCTTTTTTGCCATTCTTCTATTTCTTTATTTTTAATACATGATTTCCCTTCCCCTTTCCCAAAAGGAATTATAATCGTTATTGTCATTTCTAATGCCCTTTTTGCTAATTTATCTGCTTTTTCATTCCCTTTAACCCCTTCATGAGCCGGTACCCATCAGCGATGATCTGGACTCAGTCACAGGCTTAAATACCGGAACATGCTCGTTAAGGAAATGAGGGGCAGCTGTGGAGAAAGGAGTGCTCTGTCCCCACCAGTAGATGGAGGCAGAGCAGCTCCAGATCCTCACAAATATAGCCTTTAGTTGTGAACTTTATTTCATTTCATTGTATTATTGTGCATTAAGGGTACATTAAGAGACATTAAGAGACTATTTAGGGGTAGACATTAGCAGAAGGAGCTTAAATAGAACTGTAATAGGTCATATTTGGGCAAAATGTTCTTTATTTTGTAGTTTTTATGGTGTTGAAAGAAGAAGAGAGGGATGAGAAAGAAAATAAAAGCTTTGAAAGACACCCGTATGATCTGTGGCCAATATTTCGTTGGACTTGTGCAACTACAGTTACTTTCTCCAAATTACCTTATTAAAATAGTTTTGTAAAAAAATACATTTTTACATTTTAGGCCAGAATTGACAGAGGGTCCAGTCGATGGACTAACTTTCAATAAATCAGGAGGCACTTGGGAGCCAAAGGAGTGGTCTGTCATAGAGTGTCTGAAAGGCAATAATTATTTTAAAGTGTTTTGTAAAGACATTTATTTTTTCACCATAACAACTGACTGCTCTGTTTTGGTTGCAAATAAGCATTTCTAAATAAACATTTCTAAATGCTATTTTCGAAATAAAGAAATTATCATTCCTCAGAGATCCACAAAGACCTATTGAATGAAGCTGAATGCTGGGCACTACATACAACATTGATTAGCCAATCTACACAGCTTTTGGTGTAATTTTTCCACCCAGCTTGCTGTGAAGAATCAGTGGATAGTTATTACTGTCCGTCCTGCAGGCGGGAGCATCTACTATTAACATTTTAAACCCAATAAATGCTATTCACACACTAACACCAGATCAATCTGTCACCATAAAGAATTTATCAAAACGGGCATGGAAATATTCTTTTTATCATTTGCTGTTCTAAAAATCAGGTCAGGGACCCTTTTTTTTTTTTTTTTTGTTAAAACAACCTTTTTGTTTCTTGCTTTAATGTATCTCCAGTGATGTGAGGTGAGGTTCATGGTTGGTGAGGCACTGACTCCTTTACAGTCAGATTTACAAATATATAAACCCAAAAGGGTAGCTTATTCAATTGGCTGCTGGTTATTTCATACCTCATCAGCATTCTTCACACACACACACACACTCTCTCTCTCTCTCTCTCACTCACTCACACACGCGCATGCGCACACATGCATACATACGTATTTAAGATAAGATAAGAAAAAACGTTACAATTACCGTTTTGGCAGTCCGATGGAGCAAAACAAAAATTGGCTGGCAGCAGTGCACGTGACTCTTACTCCCCTCTGTGTGAAAGGACAGCAGCAACAAGCTCCCGTTGGCTCACGTGCGCCCCCTTCAGTGCAGCAGAGTACTGCCTGCCTCACCCTGTGCCTTTTTACTGCGGTTTTTTGTCCCCTCAGCAAAACTAAATATGTTACTAACAAACATTAAACGTAAATGGTTAAAGACATTAGCCAGACTGTGGAAAATTAGGGTATATGAACCATTATATTGGCGACATGCAGCAATACGGCAACAGGCAGGGGCCAATTGCAGTTTGTGATGGATTGCGCATTCAGAGGTTCAGCTCGGCTCATTGCTGCCGCACCTCGCGTTTCACCCTTGTATTTATACAGGAAATATTATATTTGAGTTTGCATAGATGTAAAAAAGTAATGCTCAGTTTAAAAGTTACAAAACTCAAATTACTTTTTAAAAGTAAGTAAACAAAGAATCAAAACAAGTTTTAATATTAACTCTCAATAAATTAACTCTGAATTAACTCTCGGGCTTCACCCACTCTGTATCTGTAGGGATCTGGAGTTTTAGCCCCGCCTTGGGGCGGCTCCTCTAGCTCTTGGTTTCACAGGTGATCCAGATCTGGTTAATGAAGACTGCCAGTACTTAAGCCTCCAGCTGAGACCAGACCTTCGCTGGAGCATCGAACCTCCTGGGTTAGATTCTCAGCTACAGTTTCTAACCTAAATTGGTTGTTTGTTGACTACATTCTCTGTGCACCTTGATCTTAGGTTCTTGCCACGTTACGGAACTACAAGCTTCACAGATACTTACCTTGGACATCTGGATACTCACCTGGACAGGATTACTGGCTTGTCGACTCCTGGATCACCTAAACACCTCCGTCATCTTCTCCACGCCGCTGGACACCTCCTGGACCTGTAAGAGCAAAAGAACATTAATTAAGCCACCTTGCAGTGCTCGGCTGATTGTAGGATTGGTACCCGAGACTCACCCTGTTCCTCTTGCTTTCCAGATCATTCCACGAACGGCGCACTGTAGATATNTGTCACCTGTAAATAAATACACTTACCTTCAGCTTTTGTCTCTGTGTCTGGTTTTGGTCTCGCTCTTGGACAAATTACCCTGTGTTCATGTCAGTATCTGTATTTTCTTTGTTATCTATGGCACAACCAACATGTGTTTCACAGAAGAACAACAAAGCAATGAGGTGAAGCTGCCCGTTCATGAACACAAAGCTGATCCCTCTTCACCCTGACACCATCACACACATCCTCATTCACAGGTCATGTTCTGAAAATAAACACAAAACAAAACAAAAGCAAAATCAATAAACTATATGCATAATCTAGTATACTTAGTCTTAGTTTTACATTCATTCAATTTTAATTCATTTTTTTATGCTTACCAATGTTTTCTGGCCAGATGTTTGGTTTTAGTTCTTGTGCTGTGGCAATCCCAAAAACAGCGTGGAGGTTTTCATCTGTAATGTGCGATCTGTGCTTGTTCTTGTTTAAATTCATTATTGAAAACATCTGTTCGCACAGATAGGTGCTCCCAAACATCGACAAAACAAGCTGCATGAAGTCAAAGCTGAGGCATCAAATCAGGGGGCAGTAGACGTTAAAAGTCTTCAATAGAAACATCATGGAGCTTCGCTCTCAGGCCATCGCTTGTGTCTGTTTTGAAGTTCAATTAGCTCCATCTGAAGGTGGGGCGGCGCACCGCAGACATCAGCGGTGAAAGGATTGGCAAAGATGTCAAAACCAGAGTGCTGCGATTTAAAGTCAGAAAAGCGCCGATCAAACTCGTTTATTAACCGAGTTAGTTTGGTATTTAACACGAAAAAGCTCCGGGAGCTGAGGCCGAGATGATCTGACAAGCAGGAAAGTGGGCAAGATTGTTTTGTTCCACCTGGCACTTCCACAGATCGAGTTTGCGCTGAAAAGCTGTGATCATGTCGGACATCTGTGTGATGACTTGGTTACGTTCTTGGAGTTTCTGATTTAGCTGAGCTAGATGCTCGGTGACGTCACATAACATAGCAAAGTCACAGAGCCATTTCGGGTCGGACAGTTCAGACAAGGGTTTTCCTTTGCTCTGCATGAAAAGATCAATTTCTTTGCTCCTACTCAGCCACCTTTCTTCGGTGTGGTACGGCATATCTTCATGCTCTGAACCCAACTCCTGCAAGAACAGCTGGAACTGGTGGTGATTCAGGGTATTTGCTCGAATAAAGTTCACTGTTTTCATGACTGTGGTCACAATGTCCTCCATCCCCAGCACCTTCCCACATAAAGCTTCTTGATGGATAATGCAATGATATGTGATCAGTGGGGTCTGACTGTAGCTTTTTTGCATTTTTTCCTTCATTAGTCCAACCAAGCCTGTTTTTTCTCCACACATCGCAGGTGCACCATCTGTAGTTAGTCCAACCAACCTCTCTGACAGATTTTTCCACTGCATCAAAAATATCCCAGCCCGTTGTGGTCCCATGCATCGCTACTATATCTAGGGCGGAGATATAGTAGCGATGCTACGGAGAGGTCTGGCTTCACGCCTCTAATAAAAATTGACAAATGTGCTGTATCCACGTTGTCTGTGCTTTTGTCCACAGCTACTGAAAAAGCAAGACAGCTGCCTATGTCTTCGGTCAGTTGTGTCGCTAAATTTCCGGCAATTTGCTTTACTCGATCCGCAATGGTATTTCTTGACAAACTGACATTTTGAAAAATCTGTACCTTGTCGGGACACACCTGCTCACACAACTTTATCATACACTGCTTCGAAAATGCACCCTCCGAGAAAGATTTTGAAGCTCGGGCGATTTCTTCAGCCACAATAAAACTTGCTTTGACTGCTGCATAATTTTTGGCTGTAGCTTTTGTGAACAAATTCTGCTGCAATTGCAATCTGCCTTTTAATTCTGCCGCAATTTTTTGGTTTTCTTGAAAGCTAAGTTTTGCATACTTCGCTATATGTCTGGTTTCAAAATGCCGACATATATTGTTGTGAAGATTTATGTTTTTATGTTCCGATTTGTTGTTTTTGTTGAGTTTTTGTTTCAGTTTCTCCCTGTTCCTGTTTATTGCTACCATTTACTCCTCCCCAGTTGCTACTCCCGGTCTCCTGTCACGCCCACCTCCACCTGCTGTCAATTGTTGTCAACCACCTGTGTCCAATTTCCTCGTCACCCTCCATGCTTAAAACTCGGTCAATTACCTTACTACTCTGCTGGATCATTGTTTCCTGTTTCCCCCGCTCTTGGTTCCATATCGTCACGTTCTGCTCCACGCCATGTTACTTTATGATTGGATTTTCTTTCTTATTTTGCTGCCATGTCAGCCCTTTCGTTTTTGTTTACTTTAGTTTAATAAATTAACTCCTCTTAAGTTTGAGTCTGCACTCTGGATTTGCCGCCTTCCCCATTTTTTACGACAGAATGATCCAGCCAGACCTGAACCCAGCAGACTCCTCCGTTGGTGTTACCCTCACTGCTGAGGAGAAGAACCAGATCCTGGCGGAGCTGCGGGAGGAGCACCCGCTCACTTTTCTTCGTGGGCCATGTCCTTCGGTGACCGTCTCTCCAGCGCTTGGTAACCGCTGTTGGCGTAAAAGGAAAAGTACTGTATTATTTTGTGCCAAGGGAAAATAGATCTGGCAATCATCAGCATAGCAGTGGAATGAAATGCCATGCTTTCTAAAAACAGAGCCGAGAGGGAGAAGGTAGAGAGCAAATAAAAGAGGGCCAAGGATTGAGCCCTGGGGAACCCCATATGGAAGAGGAGCTATGGAAGACACAAAATTGTCAATTTTTACACAGAAACTCCTATTAGTCAGGTAGGAC
>NC_051442.1:24159771-24173723 GCF_001649575.2 Kryptolebias marmoratus
GAGATTTAAACAAGGAGAGTCTTTAGAGTTATCCTCGCAGAGACACAGGAAAGTAGAGGAAAATTGGGCTGGAGAGGAGGAGTTAAACATGTGACAGCGCTGAGGGATAGCGCGCAGTTTAACCGGACAGTGAGTGAGAACGTCAAATAAAATAGGCATATGATCCGAGAAAACAGCGTCACATATGTCCAAATTGGAAACATCCAAACCGAGCGACAGCACCAAGTCGAGTGTATGCCCGAGTGTGTGAGTGGGACCTGACACAGACTGCACAAAGTTAAAAGAGTCAATTATATTTAAAAAGCACCTGGAGATTGGCTCTTCAGGGCAACAAGTGTGAATATTAAAATCACAGAGGATAAGAACATGATTATATTTAGGTAGAATTTCAGCCAAAAATTCAGAGAAGTCACTTCTAAAGTCCTTATTGTACTTGGGTGGCCGATAAATGATGGCACACAAGACAACATGAGAGCGACCAATTTCAAAAGAACAATGTTCAAAACTTGTAAAAGAGCTTCACGAGCAAATCTGCCGGCATTTAAAATCGCTTTTAAAAACAACCGCTATTCCTCCTCCTTTTCTACCCGACAGGCGCGGGGAATTAAAATAGCAGCAATCCAGTGGTGACAGTTCAATAAGAGAGGTAGGCTCACCAGTACTCAGCCATGTCTCCGTTACACAGAGAAAATCCAGGTCATGGGTCATGAAGAAATCCCTCAAGATAAAAAGTTTTATTTCCCAGTGATCTTGCGTTAACAAGGCCGAACCTGGCAGGGGCCGGCGCATCCAAAGTGGTGGCTGTCTGTGGGGCCTGACGCCGGGCTCGTAGATGGTGGAGATTTACACCGCGCCAGCGGGGGCGGGGAGAGCAGGGGACGTGGAGGCGGATTACATCATCCGAACCGACGACATAAACCAGCCCGCTCTCGGCAGGGTCCAGCGATCACGGGTTAAAAAAGAGTCCGGCAATCACTCCATTTTTTCTACAAGAAGCCGTGGAAGATCGTGCCAAGAGAGCCTTAAACTTTAACAGTCGGCTGCTGCGTTTACCCCGGCGGCGCCGGCGTTTACGCCGAGGGAGTGGAGCAAGGGTGTGGCAACGATGAGCAGGTATCCGGCCAGGGAAGAGAAATGACTGAAATGTTGGATGAGCACCGTAATCATGGTCAATTCTTACTAGATTCTTGGCAAAAAGGCGAAGATCCAGCAATGTTTGGCGATCATACACAAGCAATGAACCGGCACCAGGCAAAACAAACAAAAACAGCACCAGACTAGCTGACCAACTTTGAGGGGACTATGTCGAACTCGTTGGTCATGGTGATTCTTGCGGCGCTCCGCTGCAACCCTCAACCTTTCACGAGCACCCTCAAAAGCTACCTGGAGACGAGCCTGATGCTCCTGGATCCAATCATGGACACTTCCAGCCACAGGTTCCTGAACTCTTCCTAAAAGGAAATCAACCGGCAGCCGAGGTTCCTGTCCAAACATCAAGAAAAAAGGTGAATCACCAGTTGCCTGATGAGGCGTAGTGTTGTAAGCATATAAAACATGTGGCAAACATGAGCTCCAGTCTCTTTTGCGAGAGGGAGGCAATGTTCGCAGTAGGTCATGAAGGGTCCGGTTAAACCGTTCACACTGACCATTTCCGGCGGGATGATATGGTGTAGTGCGTGATCTTTCGATGCCATACAACTGGCACAACTGTTGAATGAGCAGACTTTCAAAGCTACGACCCTGATCCGAATGTATTCGGACAGGTATGCCAAATTTTAAAAACCACTCCCTCACCAGGACCTGGGCTACAGTCGAAGCACGCTGGTCTCGGGTGGGAAAAGCAAGTGTATATTTACTGAACACATCAGTCATGACCAGCACATTCTCAAGTCCATTGTTTGTGGGCTCCAACAGTGTGAAATCAATAGCCAACACTTCATTAGGTTGTGAGGCTAGCAGATGTCCCATAAATGTATGGACTTGTGGCTGGGACTGTTTTGCTACTTGGCATCTGTCACAGGTTTGACACCAATGTGCCACCTCTGCAGCCATACCTGGCCAGTAACAGCGTTGACGTAGGAGCTCCAATGTTCGCTCCACCCCTTGGTGGCCATGCTCCTGGTGAACTTTTTTCAATGTTTCTTCCCTCAAAGATGTTGGCAACACCAACTGTAAAATTAACTCACCACCAGCAGGTCTAAACACTTGCTGGTACAAGACGCCATCCTCCTCAACTAGCTTGTCCCATTGTCTGAGCAACATCAGAACCTGCTTGGATACCTGCTGACGCTCGTCTGCAGTTGGGCGCTGTTTCCGCCTCCAGAAAACCCAGAACTCTTGGATGGTTGGGTCAGCCTGCTGGAAAACACCAATTTCAGAGGTGGTATGATTAGGCAAGGCCATAACAGCCTCTTGAGTGACCTCCCTTTTCTTCCCCTGAAAAACCTCTCTCAAAGGCTCAGGAAGGGATGTACCAGGAACCATAATGTCCAAATCTTGTGCACCAACAGGATGCTGTCTTGATAAAGCATCAGCATTCTTGTTAGCTCTGCCAGAACGATATTTGATTTCAAAGTCAAATAAGGCCAGCTGGGCAGCCCAACGCTGCTCCATTGCACCCAAGTTGGCCAAAGCCAAATGACTCAATGGATTGTTGTCCGTAAAGACAACACATTTATGGCCCAAAAGGTAATCCCGGAATTTTTCAGTCATAGCCCATTTAAGTGCTAAAAACTCCAATTTCATGGAGCTATAATTCAGCATGTTGCGTTCTGTAGGTCTTAAACCACGGCTTGCATAAGCGATGGGCCTCACCCTGCCTTCTTGTTCTTGTGAGAGCACCGCCCCCAAACCACCATAACTTGCATCTACCTCCAAAATGAAGGGAAGTGAAAAATCTGCATAACCCAATACTGGTGCAGTTGTCAATCTGGTTTTCAGTTCGTCAAAACTACGTTGACAGTCCCCTGTCCAACCATGTATGATGCTCTGGTCGCTCTGCTTCCTTGACCTGGTGCCCCCCAGCTCTGCAACCAACCTGTGAAGAGGGGCAGCTAGCTTCGCAAAGCCCTCCACAAAGCGGCGATAATAGCTAGCAAACCCTAGAAATGAACGCAGCCCAGAAACTGTGGCGGGAGGCTGCCAGTTGGCAACTACTTCGGTCTTACCCTCCGCGGAGATGACATGTCCCAGATAACGCACCTCTGGCTTAAAGAAGGCGCATTTATTCAACTTTACTTTAAGGCCTTCTCCTTGAAGCCGACTCAAAACCACCTCCAATCTCTCCAGGTGTTGTTGGACTGTGGAGGAAAAAACAACAATGTCATCCAGGTATAACAGTAGACTTTTACACTGTTGATCACCAAAGAGCCGCTGCATCAATCTCTGGAAGGTGCTGGGTGCATTACAGAGACCAAATGGCATACGAGTCCATTCAAAGAGGCCAAACGGAGTGCAAAATGCAGTTTTAGGCTGGTCTGCCTCCGATACTGGCACCTGGTTATATCCACTCACCAAATCCAACGTGGAAAACCAGCGTGCCCCACCTAATGCATCCAGCGACTCCTCTATACGCGGAAGGGGAAAGGCATCTTTTCTGGTTTTAGCATTTAAGTGCCGATAATCAACACACATGCGCAAGGTCCCATCCTTCTTTTTAACCAGCACAATAGGACTAGCATATGGGCTGCTGCTCTCCTTAATTACTTGTGCCTCCAGCAATTTGTGAATATGTTCTTTAGCTGCCTCATACTCAGAAGGAGGTATTCGCCGATAGCGTTGTTTAACAGGTGTGTCATCCAAAAGAGGGATGTCATGGGTGACTAAATTAGTACATCCCAAATCACCATCATGTGCAAAAAAGACTGAGCAATAACCCTTAAGTAATGCTCTTACCTGACCCTGTTCCTCAGCTGACAGTCCAGTTACATCCAATGCATCTATTTGCTCGTGAACTGAAGGAACAACAACTTTCTCTCGCACAGAGGTGATTTCTGATGTTACCGCTTGGACACCTGCAGGTAGGCTGACAACATGAACAGAACTCAATGTACCGATGCATGTACGAGGGTGTAAAACCACGGCTGTAGTGCTCACATTCACAATGGGGATATAAGCAGTTCCCCTTGTGACCTGAACAAGAGAAGGTGAAACGAGGAGCCCAGCTGGGATGCTGGAGTCCAAAGACTCAAACAAAACAGCTTTACCTGAAAAGCTCTCCGAACAAGTGGCAGGTATGATTTTCAATGTGCCACCAGGAATATGGTGAGCCTTCTTACCACACACTTTTACTTTACCATCATCTGGAGGTCGAGTGGTGGCATGATGGCATCTGTGGAGAGCCTGTTTAATGGACTCTGGAGCCATGGAAACAGCAGGTGAGTTAAACAAAGTGGAACCATGATGTTTAAAAAGTTCGCCGTAACAGCGACTAATCACATTCATCCCCAAAACATCGGGAGCTTGGGACGATACACCACCAGGGGGATCTTTGACCACCAATACCCCAAACTGATGAACCATCTTACCACAGAGTTCAATATCCAGCTCTAAATAACCTATGTAGGGAATGGCAAGGCCATTGGCAGCTCTAAGCTGAAGCCAATGACAGGACTGCAGTTTCTCCTGACCCCACAACTCAAAATGTCGATAAAAAAAACTCTCAGAAACTGTAGACACCATAGAACCAGTGTCTACCAAACAAGGAACTTAAACTGCCCCCATGCTCACAACCAAGTGTGGACATGAGGACACCAGATTGGAACCTTCCTGAAAAACCCCACCCCTAGAGCCAACAACTACCCCACCCGAATCGTGGCTCAACGACTCGGCGGGAAATAATTTTCCGCCGCCTGAGGTGAATTCTCAGAGGCCCGTACTGGAACCCGAACCCCATCACAATCCCTAGCAAAATGGCCAGCTTTCTGGCAGCGCCTACAGATAATGGAGTCTCGAGAACGGCCCTGCTGGCTGGGCTTTTGCAAGCGAGCCATACTCTGGGTAAGTTGATCAAGCTGCGACTGCTGCTGCTGCAACATGTTCCTCAATTGGCTCAGTTCAGAGGTGTGGTGTGAACTAATCACTCCTTGAGGGCAGCTCTGCACGCCACACTGTGAACCAAATGCTAAAGGGGCAGAAGACTTTAAACCGAGTACACTACTCGGTCGCACCTCACGCTCCCAGCGAAGGCCCTCTGCCCTAACCTCAAGCAAAGTGGCTGTTGGCTTCCCGCGCACAAACCGCTTTAACTCATGACGAAGAGCCCCATCACTCACATGCTCCACAAATTGATCACGCAGCAATGACTCTGCATTTTGAAAATCTCTAGGAGCACGGGCTTTTACAGCCTCCATAAGACTCATTAGAGCCAACGAAAACTCCTGTAGCGTTTCACCATCCCGCTGACGACGAGAGAAAAATGCTTCCTGCAGTGCCACATAGGATTCATAACACCCATACAATTCTTTTAAAATAGCCATAATTCTGGTGGGATCTTCACACTCTGTAATCGGTCGAAGCTTTATTTCATCACGTGCCTCTCCCTCCAAATGATCAAATAAAAAGTAAGCCTGATCAGCTGTGGACAAATGACGTATCCTCATGCACGCCTGTACTTCCTCAAGCCACTCAGTTAACCCAATGCCTCCCTTCCCTCTAAACATGGGACATTTTCTATCACGTGGCACAAAGACAAACCTCTCCGTTATAGAAGGGCTTGCATCAGAAGGTGACCCGCCTGAAGCTTGTGCAGCACTAGGTCCAGGCCTGGCTGCCGCCTGCTCCTGGCGCAGCTTCTCATTCTCAGCTCTCAACTGAACAATTAAGCTTTGCAGGTCCTGCATTTCTGCCTCCAAAACTGAACCCTGGTACGTAAAGGGGTGATATAATTATGCCAGACTCCAAACACAGGAGAGGAAAAAAAAAAGTTAAAATGCCACCGCTTAACCAGCTGCTGCTTTGCCTAAAAACAATTTAAAAAAAAAACGGATCCTTAAGAAAAAAATAAAATGCTTGAAACACAGTCTCTACTTAAATTTGCCAAACCATCCTTCCAACAACGCTAAATGTGGCACTTAGAGGTTTTTGAGCATTCAATTAGTTTGGCTTGTTGCCAACAACGCCACCTGGGATTATCACCCAGGAATTAATGAAAGGACACAGGTCCGGTTTAGCAATCAGCAGCAGACAGGGTTCAAGTCAATAATAATTTATTACCCAAGATAAAAGTACCTGTACATAAACAAACAAAAAAAAGAAAATACACAAAATAACCCCAACTAGGCTTACCGGTGGGCACGACCAGGTCCTGGATGATATAGGCTCCAAAGCAAAAAAATCAAAACCAACACCCGTGAAGTCACTCACTCTTTGAAATGCCCTCCACCTATTTGTGTTATTCACTGCACAATCACACCAAAAGGGACGCCACATCCAGGCCCGAGCGCACCACCGGCGGCCCTTTAAAGAAAGTAAACATAAAAAAAGACAATTGTTAGAATACAGGCAGTAAAAGAGATATATACAAATAAGAGTGCAGATAAAAATAATTAAAAGTCCCTGTGCTTGACCGGCCCGGTAAGACAAACAACCCAGCCCGAACGGAGCGCACAGCCGCTCCTCATTATGGTCTTCGGGGGGGGGTGTCCCACACGCCGGTCTCCTTCGACCGCTACGTAAGCGGTAATTCAGTCAGGGCAAAGCAGCAGCGTTAAGGTCGGTCGAGATTCCTAAATAAGAAGAACAATTTAAAACCAAAAAAATAAAAAACAAGATTCGCCACTGAATCCACCTACCGATCAGGCCAAGTTCTCCTCACTTGCACCCAATTGGGACTCTCAAATGTCCGCACTTATTGGAGGAATCACTCCACTCACGGCCAACTGTGGAGGTGAATACGCCCGTACGTTTCTGCTGATCAAAGGCTGTATAACTACAATATTCGAGCAGCTGTAAATGCGCAGGCAGCCAACCTCACCTGTACTCGGCACAAAGACGGCTCACCACGGAAGCGCAGCGCGCGACGTGTCAACAGCAAAACAACAAGTGTCAGTCTGCAGATCACCTCGGCTTTTATACCGAGCGCCCTCTGGCGCAATTGGCTCACTCGCAATCACCCTGCCAGCAGGTGCAGCCTCCATCTTCTTCCTGCCACAATAAGGAAGGAACACCTCTCAGACCCATCATCAGCAGCATGAACTCACTGACATACAATATTGCAAAACATCTGGCTGGCATTTTAGCTCCTCTTGTTGGAAACACACCCCATCCCATAGAGAATTCCATTGACTTTGTCAACAAAATTCAACATTTGAAGCTAGCTCCAGGAGAAACTGTGGTATCATTTGATGTTACTTCTCTTTTCACTTGCATACCTTCATCAGAAGCAGTGGAAACCGTCAGAAAACGACTCCTACAAGACAATGATTTAAACAACAGGACCAACTTCACTCCAGATCAGATCTGCACCCTGCTGGAGTTTAATGACAGTTTTTACAGACAGAAACATGGTTGCGCCATGGGATCTCCAGTGTCACCGATTGTGGCTAACCTCTACATGGAGGAAGTGGAGCAGAGAGCCCTGAACTCATTTGAGGGAGCTACACCAAGCCATTGGTTTAGATATGTGGACGATACCTGGGTCAAAATCCAAGCCAAATAAGTTGAAGCCTTCACCAGGCACATCAACTCGGTCGACAACAACATCAAGTTTACCAGAGAAGATGTTTACAACAATAAGCTGCCTTTTTTGGACTGTCTGGTTCACATGGAAGGAGAGGACAGTCTCAACATTGAAGTCTACAGGAAACCAACCCACACAGATCAGTACCTTCTGTTTGACTCTCACCACCCTCTGGAACACAAACTCTCTGTCATCAGAACTCTACAGCATCGGGGTGAACACGTCCCCACGAAGACAAAAGGGAAGGAAAAGGAACAGAAGCACATCAAAAAAGCTCTCCAAACATGTGGGTATCCCATCTGGGCTTTTGTCAAGTCAGCTAGAAAATCCACTAAACACACAGAAGAAGGAGAGGAACAGAGGACCCTAACGAGCCTCTATTGTTATGAGAGCAAGAACAATTTACAAGCTATCCAGCTTACATCACATCTCAGCTTTAAAAACTCAACTCCACACTCTCTATTTTTAAATTGAGAAAGTTCCTCAGATGAGAAGCGAAACGTCTTCAACTACAGAACAGAAGTCCAGTTGTTTTTGTTTTTTAATCTTTTTTGAATTTACCATGGCCTAGATGACTGAGAACCTACACGAGCAAGGTTTCAAGACAAGCATAAAAAAATGGGTTTGGCCCCAATTGAACTATAGAAGGTGAACAGTAGAAGGCCCAACATCTACAGCAACCAAGAGCAGAAAGGACAGGTGGATACAACCCCAGAAAGCAGCAGGCTCAGGCAAACAGACACCAGGCAACATCTCAAGGCAGCTGCACGTCCGCACAGAGGCAGGTTGCCATATGTTGTGTTACATATGCTAGGGGGAAGAGGATGGGCACCAAGGTACGGGCATGAATCTCCCTGGGGCCAGCTCCACAACTGGCCCCTTCCAACCCACCCGCCCACATCAATCCAGCTGACTGAGGCCAAGGAAACACCGGGGACCCCCAAAGAGGCCAAGGGGGAGCCCGCACAGAGCAACTCCACAGAGAGTCTGCGTGATTTTGTCCATATTGCCTTTCTGGTATTTTCTTTTACAAATTGTTACCTATTTCAGTTATGAACAATAACAGAAATGAACAGAACTGAACAGAAAAAAAGAAGAAAATGGGGATGGCACCTTCTCGAGCCATAAAAATCAATGGAGTATAACGGGGCAAGTCACTTAATTCACACGATCCTGCATGTTTTCCTTGTTTCTCTGCTCCAACACACCTGTTTCATTGGTTTATTTACCGCTTCATGTTCTACAGAAGCCTGTTGATCACCCATTGATTTAAATCAGGTGTGTTGGAGCAGAGAAACAAGGAAAACATGCAGGATAGTGGCCCTCGAGGACCAGGATTGGAGACCACTGTTGTAGGATGTCTGGGTTGTTCCAAATGGGTATACTGACATAAACCAGGATTTGTCTTAGGAGTGGAGCTGGAAACCAGACGCAGAGACAACATAAAAAGGTAAGTAGTTTTATTTACAGAAATCAAAATTTGCAACAGTGAGGAGTGGCCAGGTGGATCTGAAACGGCAAAGGGGGGAGCAAGGTGAGTCTCGGGTACTTGCTGTGCAAGTATGGGTTGAAGATTTTGGCTCTCTGTGATGTGTAGACCTCATATGCATGAAGGCTCCAAGTGTATGCAGGAAGGTCTGGTTAAGAACGTAGGGACAACCAAAGGATGTGAGTTGTGCTTTAACTCACTGATGAGCTTGAGGGGCACACTGTGACAACTGACAATTTTTTCACAGCTTTTCCACCTGCTGAGGAGTTACAGAGCAGCAGGATGGCCCTATTTGGGACACTTGGGTCAAACAAACCTGAGCTCCCACATCTGCTCAACATCAAATGCAGAGAGATGCTTTCTTCTGTATTTGCATTCACATCTAACAGGACTGTTTCTTATGTCCCAAAAAAAAGCAAAAATTGTTACTATCTTGAGTACCAGACATCGGAAGCCAAAGGTCTAGGATTCAGAAAATCAAAAACCACAGATCATACTGGATTACAACAGACACAAAGGAGCTGTGGACCATCTTGACAAGGTAACTGTAATTATACATTTATTAGTAGCAAATATTGGTATATTTTTTTTGCTGTTGACAAAAAAGAAATGAACATGAACATGTTTTTCTATCACAGGTTTGTAGCACCTACGTCATCGGAAACGCAGGTGGCCCGTGTGTATATTCTACCACATGAAAGTCATATCCTGCTACAATGCCTATGTCCTGTTCACCTCTGTGTATCCTGACTGGACCAGCAACAAGGGCCTTAAATGGTGTCTCTTCCTAAAACACATTGGCAGAGCTCTCATCACCCCTGCCATGGCAAAGAGGAAGTATTTGCCAAGAGTCAAGTCAAGTCAAATTTATTTATATAGCACTTTTTAGCAACAAAGGGAAACAGAGGACTGTCTGGACTGTCTTGGTCCTACTAGCCCAAGGCCAGGTCCAAGAGAAGGATCCACAGGCGGAAGAGGAAGATGAACTACAGCCAGGATCTTTCAGAAAGAGGAAACAGTGTGTCTTGTGCATGCAGCTCAAAAGAGTGTCGAACCAGTGTGCCAGATGTGTAGCACATGCATACAGATTGCACCTTATGGTAATCTGCAATGTGTGCTTTGACCCATGAATGCATGGCAAAAATCCTCAAACATGGTTTAGTCTGAAGTTATAAAATATTTCCATGTTGAAAAGTGAATCACTCCTTTTGTCTGCAACTTTTTATTACAGTTTTATAAGAGGTACCGTTTTGGGACCTGAGGGTAAAGAGTGTTGTTTTATGCTTTTAACTCTCATTGCTCCAAAAATAGTAATGCATAAAAATCAGTGTTGCTATTAATTTTGGACCTGGTCTTTCCTGAAACACCCACATGAACAATATTCCACTTTGCTGTTTATTTTTGGAAAATATTGCATGTTTTAGGTTTTTCTTCTTCAAAAATCAGGATTTTCTTTTGACAAAACAGGTATAAAACTCAGACAAGATTTTAAAAAATATATGAAAAACTATATCTCTAGATATGTCTGAAGCTGTTGAAAAGATTAAATGCAATGAAAATAAAAAAATATAGAATTTTTATTACAGTTTTATAAGATGTAGTGGAGAAGTAAGAAATATGACACAGGAGAGAGGTGCAATCGCCAGGTTTACTCAACTCCAACTAACTGCCAGTGCAAATGTTAACTTTAACGGTAAAAACAGTAACGGTGACAGTGTGATGGTGAGCACCAAACAAATAACATTTTCAATGAAAAACAACATCCCATCTGGGTTTATAAGTGCATGTTGTAAATAAAAAAACATGCTTGAGACCATTGAGTAGTCTGTTACAAAAGCTTTATGTTGACTGACTGACTGACC
Source organism: Kryptolebias marmoratus (assembly GCF_001649575.2). Taxonomy (NCBI): domain Eukaryota; kingdom Metazoa; phylum Chordata; class Actinopteri; order Cyprinodontiformes; family Rivulidae; genus Kryptolebias; species Kryptolebias marmoratus. The sequence goes on from NC_051442.1 coordinate 24,170,801, forward strand.
CAAGTTTTATTAAAAAATATTTTAATCTTTTTTCATAGGCACGGTCAGTTTGTCCAGCTTTGTGGTAAACGGCAGAAAATCTGTCATTTTGAAATGAATAAGCATCACTCTGCATTTCTGCTGAACACTATAAACTGTCAGTAGATAGTGACATTTTAAATGACAGAGGCTTGTCTTAGCAAGCACCAGTGATTAAGGCACAAGAGGGATTGGTGGTAAACACATTACTGATCTAAGTTCAGTATTCTGGTCTCCGACATAAGGTTCATTTCATTTCTTTCCTGCCTTTAATATGGTCCAGTAGAACACTGAACCCTGGCTTGTAATAGGCATTAAATTAACAGTATCTTTAACTTCTAGCAGCAGACAGTTTAATTAGAGACTTTTAGAAGTCATGACATAGCAGCACAAAATAATTTCAGTGCACATTAAGGGCTATTAAAAGAATTTTTTTTCTTTTCACCTCACTGTCCTTATAAGTGACTCCACTGTTGTGAGAGAGAGAGAGAGCGCAAGGGAGAGAAAAATAGAAAGAAAGAAAGGAAGAAATATTAATAACTACTACTGAGTGTAGCACATCCAATTAATGTCAATAAGGGCTAATTTGACAATCATTCCTGACAGCCTGCACTCTAGATCTACTCAGATGAGGCAAGAATAATTAATTACAGGTGACTCAGATTGGATTTAATTTTTTTCTGCCAAAATTTCAGTGAAAAATTTAATATTTATTCTCTGTATGCTAAGTACCCATTTTCTTCTTATTTTGAATCTACTATATTTATCCCAAACGGAAATTAAATGTTGACGTAGCTCATTTAAATCAAGGAGTTATTATAGATTGTGATGGCTGTGGGCAGCGTTCCGTTTTACAGCTAATCTGAAGAAGCCTTTGACTAAAGAGACTGTTTTCCGATGATGGTCTCGTGAAGAGGATGGTCAGGGTTGTCAATGATTTCCTTGATTTTATGCAAAATCCTTCTTTGCATCATCATCTCCAGAGGTTCCACAGTCATCCCCAGAACAGAACCAGCCTTCTTTATCAGGTTGTTGAGCCTTTTTAGGTCCCTGGCTCTGATGCTGATGGCAGAGGAGATGACACTCTCAACAACAGACTTATAGAAGATCTGCAACATCTTGCTGGAAACCTTGAAGGATCTAAGCTTCCTCAAGTCCAGTCTGCTCTGTCCCTTCTTGTAGATGGCTTCACTGTTGAGTCTCCAGTCCAGTCTGTTGTCTAGATGAACACCAAGGTATTTATATTTCTCAACCACCTCCACTTCTTCTCCCATGATGGTAATAGGGTTTGGTCTGACCCTGTTTGAGAACAGGGAAAAAGTGGACAGGGGAAGCAAAACAAGACCTACAGGACTGCTTTGACTGCACTGACTGGAGTGTTTTTGAAGCCGCTACGGACAACCTGGATGATATGTCTGGCACTGTCACATCCTACATCAGTTTTTGTGAAGATCTGTGTGTTCCAACAAAAACCTTCCGCTCATTCAGTAATAACAAGCCATGTTTCACAAACAAGCTCAGTCAGCTTCGCCAGGAGTCACCAACTCCTGAAGCAGAGGCGTACAGGAGCGGGGACCGAGCCCTGTACAAAAAGACCAGGAACACATTGACCAGAGAGATCAGTGTGGCCAAAAAGTGCTATTTTGAAAAGCTGAAAAGCCAGCTCTCAGCCAACGACCCTAGTTCAGTGTGGAGGGGCCTCCAGCACATCACAAACTACAGAAGTCCATCCCTCGCTGCCGCGGCTAACAAAGCCCTTGCTGACGACCTGAACAATTTCTATTGTAGGTTTGAAAAGAACACATTCACACCTCTCCTCAATCTCACAGCTACATCTAACATCACACCTCCATCAACTCCCCCTCTGTCTCTCCCTCCCCCCACCACTCAAGCTGCACTCAAGATATGCAAAGTTGACGTGAGCCGATTGTTTCAGAAACAAAAGATTAGAAAAGCTCTAGGACCAGATGGTGTCTCACCCTCCTGCCTTCAGTCCTGTGCTGAACAACTGGCTCCAATCTTCACTAATATATTCAACAAGTCACTGGAGCTGTGCACAGTTCCTTCCTGTTTCAAGTGCTCCACCATCATTCCAGTCCCCAAGAAACCTTCCATCACAGGTCTGAACGACTACAGGCCCGTCACCTTAACATCTGTGGTCATGAAGTCCTTTGAACGCCTGGTGCTGACCCACCTGAAGGACGTCACAAGTCATCTGCTAGACCCCCTGCAGTTTGCCTACCGGGCAAATAGGTCAGCGGATGATGCAGTCAACATGGGACTGCATTTCATCCTGCAACATCTCGACCACCCGGGGACCTATGCAAGAATCCTGTTTCTTGATTTCAGTTTGGCCTTCAACACCATCATCCCAGACATTCTTTCCACCAAACTCTCCCAGCTCTCTGTTTCTCCTGCCTTTTGTCAGTGGATCACCAGCTTCCTGACAGGCAGGACGCAGCAGGTGCAGTTGAGGAAAATCATGTCCTCCTCACAGGCCATCAGCATTGGGGCCCCTCAGGGTTGTGTGCTCTCTCCACTGCTCTTCTCTATATACACCAATGACTGCACCTCTAATGACCCGTCTGTTAAACTCCTGAAGTTCGCAGATGACACTACAGTCATCGGACTCATCCGTGACAACAACGAGTCCGCATATCGACAGGAGGTGGAACGACTGATGTCCTGGTGCAGTCATCGAGTCCATCCTGTGTTCATCCATAACAGTCTGGTTTGGAGCAGCCACAAGGCAGGACAGAAACAGGGTGGAGCGAACAGTGAGGACAGCTGAGAAAGTCATCGGGGCCTCACTGCCCTCCATCCAAGACTTGTATTACACAAGAACCAGGAAACGGGCTGTGAAAATCATCACAGACTCCACGCACCCGGGTCACAACCTGTTCCA
>NC_051442.1:24175282-24189501 GCF_001649575.2 Kryptolebias marmoratus
ATCCGATCTTCCTTCTGCTTGAAGCCTGTGATCTTCTTCATCCCTGACCACACGTCTCTGATATTATTCCTTTGCAGTTTACTCTCCAGCTTCTTCCTGTACACCTCCTTGCTGTCTCTGATCTTGACTTTGAGCTGCTTCTGTATACTCCTCAATAACTCCCTGTCTCGCTCCCTAAAGGCTCTTTTTTAATTTTTATTATAAATAATGGATATATTCAGTGATTGAAGACATTTGCTGCAGCATGACTTGTTTATTTCCACAGACTAAACATTAATTAATTCAACGTAACCACACAGAGGATTTTTATACTGATGAGATTGAGTCAATGGGGATGACTCCCCTTGACTAAATCTCCCTGTCCTGTTTCTTCACAGGGCAGAGACAATCCTTCCTGAGTGTCCACCTCACATCTTCAAATGCATACCAAGTTCACTATGAAGTCTTTATGATAAATTAGTTTGAGCAAAAGTGTAAACACTTTAAAACACTAAGACATGAAATACATGTGCTTGAGTTGATATAGTACAAAATACAACATGTGTTAACCTTCCCTTTAAAGAAAACATGAAATAAACATTGAATAAATTATTTGTTTGAAAACTGCTTTTGACTTGCCAATATTTTTAACTGTTTTACATGGTTTGACATGCATGTTAGCAGATAGAGCTAAAAATGCACAGTGTTCCCTTCCATTTTCAGCCAATAGTAACAATGATCAGGAAAAAGCGCTTAGAGGATGGATTTATTATACTTATCAAAAGCTAAAGAGGAGTCAAATATAAACCATACATCTACTCTCAGCCCTGAACTACAAAGCCTTAGGGAGGGGCATGAAGACAGCTAAAATATAGTGTTGAAAAGTGTTTTGAAATGATGTGCCACAGTGTTGCACAAACCCACAATAATATGATCAAAAGAGCAGCACAGTGGGCTCTTCTCCAAACTGATTATTGTTTCCATCATGTCTGACAAACTCTGTGGTGGACTGAACACACAAAAGAGCAGCGTCTCTGTGGCGTCTTTCGCTCTCATTGTTGTTTTTGTTTGCAGGATTGAATAGTGGATGAATAAAATTATGTGAGGTTTCTGTTTTAAACTTGCTAGCACACACACATGCAGATGCACACAGACACTCACACACATAAATAAACAAATATGTGTGATGCTTTGAAATGCCATGATGCAAAACTAATGAGTAAAGCAAAATTGTTTTTTACTATTAATTAGTATAAACACGGTGTGATTAAGGTTTCTTTTAAAATTCATTTTAAAATAATTTCAAATATGTATCCATAACAAAAGACCACAACGGTCTATGCACATTCAATCCAGTTCATTTCTATTGTGTCAATTCACAACACTGTAATAAAGACAACACAGCATACTCTGTGGGGGGAAATGTATAACAGAGAAACAAAGAAAACATTCCTTGAAAGAATGCATGTCACCTGCTGTCACTGCTAATAGCTGTTAGTGTTTTGATCTAAGATCAGCATATGATGAGAAATGATTGATTTGTTGTTATTTTGGTAAAACCTTGAAATTGACATACACAATCTCACTATTCCATTGCTCTCAGAATATGTGTTGTGAATGACTCTTAGCTACCACATCAAATTTTAGCTGACCTTGGATGTTTTGGATTGGAGTGAAGCAACATCTAAGATGGCGCTGGTGTACAAAGATTTTTGTGTCTCTGCCAACTATGTTTCTGTTTGTTCTGTTTTTGACACTTCTTCTCAGTGACATTAACTCATTAATGGTGTATGAACATCAGTCACTGTTGGGTTTCCGTTTATCTACCACTGAGCTCACTTATTTTAAATGAGTATGACACCATCCTCCTCTACTGGCTGATGTACCTGTGTACCTGCCGCATGCTGCAAACCTGTCTGCTGGAAGACACCTTCACAGACTCAGAGTAAAATGAACAGGGCAGCTGATGAAGCTTAAAGTCTGCTATGGACTTTCTTTGATGACTCCCAAAGCTGATTATGGATTGGTTCATCATATGGCCTGGTGTTTTGTGTTTGTTTCCTGTGCATGTTCAGAGTTCCTGCCTTTGGAGCTTCCTGCTAACGATCTTCCTCGAGACTCTGGCTGATGAGCATACCCAAGAGCCACTTACGCCTCCGACTAATCCTGGAACCCACCTACCTGAGCTCCATCCACCGGAGAATACCTACCACTGGAATCAAGAACTTCTCCTCCGAGTTCAGTCTTTCTCACTTATCTGTAAGACCTACTCCCTGTCTACATTCTGTCTGCAACCTTCCCACTGGCAAACAATGTACTCACCTTCGATCCTCCATTGCAGATCCAGATCCATTCCCCTCCCCTCACTGTTAAATAAAACCACGTACCTTATTCTCTGTCTCCTGAGTCTGTCTGTTGCCGAGTTGCTCACTTTTGACTATTTTGTAAACCTGATACCGCTGCTGAATGATTTTGCTTTTGAGGAGGTTTTTATCGTGTCCATCTGGTTTTTTATACTGAGAAAATACCTCAATTTTTTCATCTTAAATGTGAAATGGTTTTTGATGTTATTGCTCTGTTTCAAATTGTCAAACCCATTGCAAAGTCTGAACCTCAGCTAAATGATATCACTCTTTCAGCCAGAAGAGAGTGCAGGAAAACTGAATGAAAGTACGAGGTGAATTTGGACCCAGAATGCAGATCGATATGAGGAGCTCAAAGATACACTGATTTATTAACAAAAACACAAGGCTGACATGGCAACAAAATCTAAGAAGAAACTAGTGGAGTATCGCAAGGAGACACGAGAAAAAACAGAAAGCAACACTGAAACAATGAGCCAGCAATGAGAACATAACCAGAGACTGCACTGCAAAAATTCACCTTTCAAAAATAAAAAAAAAGAAGTACAAAAATAGGGTATATATTACTTAAAATAAGAAAAAAATATCTGCCAACTGAACAAGAAAAGGAGGCTTGTCAAGACTTTTCAAAACAAGTAACAATATCTAACCTCAATGAATCCACAAATACCTTAAAATGAGTGTGACTGCACTGATGCTGAAATCTTCTTATGTATATATGGGTTAGTATCACATCACACTGTATGTGATCACATTTTATAGTATCATATCACATTACAACAGTCTTCTAGACTGACCCTCTCAACACCATGGGTTTGTTGCTGTTTGTGTGGCAGAGGGATCAGAGCTTCAACAGATGACTGAATCCGCTGAATGATTCCCCCAGCACTCAGCCCAACCCTATTATTTTTTTCTTTCTTGGGTATAAGCTTGCTTTGGTCAAAGACCCTTCCATTGTCTGTGAGCTTGGACCATCCATGCATGAAATGAATGAAGATTAGCAAGGGTTATCTGCCTAAAGCAGAATTTGATGTTTATGTGCCACTGCAGAAAATGATACTGTATGAATATCACTGAATGTTTATTTAAAAATAAATGAGAAGTACAGCATTTGATTGTCTATGTTTGCAATCATTTAGAAGATGTTTATTTAGGCAAACTGGTTTTGTTCATTTAAAATAGGTACAGCCTTCGTAAAGGTGCATGTTGTAAATGTAGAACACATACTGTAGTTAAGCTTTCAGTTTTTGCTCTGTAATCTGTAATTTGTGTGATGCATAAAGAATGATTCATTCAGGCTAAGCAAGAGCTGAAGCAGTTTCTTAGCGGTTTCCTTAGTGAAATTTGCACTTTTTTGGACAGCAAAGAAAAATACCAACCAGAGTTAAAAGACCCACAATGAATCATAAAGCCGGCCATCCTTACAGACATTACCTGTCACCTGAACACACTCAACTTGCAACTTCAGGCTTCTGGGAAGATTGCGGAACACGTCGGTCCGCTCTTCTAAGCTTCTTCCCTATTGCCCCGAAATTTACGAATAAATCCAACATCAATCATAAGTTAGACAGACAGAGTGTGTAGACCCTCAACTAAGTACATCCATTTCATGTAAAATATTCGAAGTTGATTCAAATCTCGGGACGAAATAGAGTAAGTCATGGCGAGTGGGAAAGCAGATGCTAAGCTAACATCAAGTCAAGCTAGTTTGGCTAACCACGACTACGCAATGATAGAAACTGCTAACAGCTCCGGTAAGAGGAAGAATGCCCCTGCAACACCGACCAAATCTTCAGCTCCACCTATCAAGATTAAAACTGCTTCAAACCAATCGAACGAGGTACTGGTCGAGACAATTGAAAATTTAACTGCAAAAATCGATACTTTTGGGGTGCAACTGAAAGAAAATTCCACGATGGTCGCTAGCATCGCTAAGCTGGTGGAGTTTAATTCAGCTGAAATCCAAGAATGCAAAGCCAAAGTAAAAGACTTTGAAAACATAATACCTCAACTTACCAAAGAAAATAAAGAACTAAAAGAAAGAGTGACTGAGTTGGAGAGATACAAGAGACGCTGGAACCTCAAAATACACGGTCTACAAGAAAAAGAAAATGAGAAGATACGTGAAGAGATAATCTGCATCCTATCAAAAATCGCACCACAATGGGCTTCAACTATGGATACAGTGATCGATAGCGTTCACCGAATTGGCAAAAGAGAAGGCGGAAGAAACCGCCAAGTCATCATCCAATTTGTTATGAGGTTTCACCGTGATGAAATCTGGAGGCTGACGAAAAATTCCAACTTCTGCAAGCAAGCTGGAATTCGCTTCAAAGAGGACTTGTGCAAGGTTGACAGAGAGATGCGAGCTGCAGCATGGCCGAAGATGGAGGAAGCACGAGCAGCTGGGAAGACCACTTACTTCAAGGGCCCCTTCGGATAAATTGATGGACGAAGAGTCGTTGTAGACATCTAAGAAGACATCTCACATCTTTGATGGTATACACCAAAGTATAGTTAATATTGAGTGTTAATGTGGAAGACATCCAGTTCTGATGTTGGTTGATATTTACTGTTAAAGAAGCAAGGGCTTGGGCTATCTCATTTACAACCAAGTAGAGCAGTTCATTTATTTCTTTATTTTGTCAGTTTATTTTAATTTTACTACTGTTCATGTCTTGTTTTAACTTTACCTTCTCTGTTGTTTCACTTAATGTCAGGGGTCTGAGAAACTCTTTAAAACGGAAAGCAACAATGTTATTCTTAAAAAATGAAAAAGCACAGTGTTATCTTCTTCAGGAAACTCACAGCAACAGTACAGATGAAACATTTTGGTCAAACCAATGGGGGGACAAAATATATTTCAGTCATGGCACAAACAGGTCAGCAGGGGTTGCTATACTCTTGAATAAATTCCCAGGTAAAATAGTTGCCACTAAAAAAGATCCTTCAGGTCACTGGATCATTTGTATTTTTGAAATTAACGACAGATTTCTAATATTAGGAAATATTTATGGTTACAATAATCCAATTTATAACAAAAATTTAACCACAGAATTGAGCAATGTTCTAAAGGAGTTGTCTCAAAGATATTTAAATTATGATATCATTTTTGGAGGAGACTATAATATGGTAATAGATGATTGGCTTGACAGATGTCCCTCAAAATTTCAGAGTCATCATTACAATACCATTATGCTTAATTTCTGTAATGAGTTCAAATTGATTGATGTTTGGCGCACCCTACATCCTGATGCCCAAACTTTCACATGGTTAAAACCAGATGGAACAGCTAAATCTAGATTAGATTACTGGCTTATATCGGAGCTTACACATGGCATAGAAATAATCTCTACTATCTCTGCTGCTCCACTTACAGATCACTGTCTCATTAAACTCTCCTTAACACCTTCTAATACGCAAAGAAACAAAGGATATTGGAAATTCAATTCAAATCTTCTTAAACAGGACCCTTTCTGCCAGGAGATAAAAAAAACAATTGATAATATAAACAAAGACTCGTCAATATCAAATTATAGTGAAAAATGGGAATACTTAAAATATAAAATACGTCAAATCTCCATCTCTTACAGTAAAAAACTAAGCCAAACCAGTAAACAAATAGAGACTGATATTGTAAAAGAAATCCATGATGTCTGTAATAAATCCTTACTAAATGAGAAAGACAAACAAAAATTAATTCTTTTACACTCCTCATTAGACAATATCTATATTAACAAGGCCAAGGGAGCTTACATTCGGTCAAGAGCTAAATGGATAGAAGAGGGAGAAAGAAGCTCGGCGTATTTCTGTAGACTTGAAAAAAGGAGACAGGAGCAAAATGCAACAAAAAAGCTGTTATTTGATGGTCAGGAATGTACTGATCCCGTTAAAATATCAAAGGCAATCTTCCATTTCTATAGCCAGCTGTACTCCTCTTCTTACTCACATACAGATGCTGAGGCTCTCTTTAAGTCCATCAAAGAGCAGATTCCAACTGTAGACGAGTGTTTCAAAAATGTTTGTGATGCAGAGATTCGAATGGAAGAAGTAGAAAAAGCCTTGACTTGTTTAGATTTAGACAAATCCCCTGGATCAGATGGCCTAACGTGTAATTTTTATAAACATTTCTGGACTCATTTAAAAGATTTAATATTCAATATGCTAAAGGAAATCTCCACCAAAATTACTTTACCAACTACAATGAAACAAGGAATCCTAACCTTAATCCCTAAACCTGGCAAGGATCCAAAATTAATTGATAACCTCCGTCCCATAACTCTATTAAACAATGACTACAAATTACTTACACACATATATGCAAATAGACTTAAAAGTGGTATTACTGATATAATTTCAGATACACAATCCGGATTTATTAAAGGGTGTTCGATACATAACAATATTAGGTTTATATTTGACTTAATGGATTATAATTATCTAATTGAAGATGGCGGATTTATCCTATTCTTAGATTTCTTTAAAGCTTTTGACACGATCAAACACAAATTTATTTTCAGGACCTTAGAACTTTTTGGCTTTGGTAAACAATTTTTAAATATAATTAAATTAATTTATAAGGATACAAACAGTTCAATTATACTACCACATGGTACATCTCCAAGATTTTTAATTAACAGAGGCATCAAACAAGGCTGTCCAGTTTCACCCCTACTGTTCATTATCGCTGCAGAAATGCTCTCTATTCTCATCAAGCAGTCACATTTTGAAAAACTAACAGTACTTGGGAAACAAATAACAATCAGCCAACTGGCTGATGATACAGCAATATTTATGAAAAATTATGATCAACTTCCTAAGATTTTTGACACAATTAAATCTTTTTCTAAAGCATCTGGATTGAAATTAAATCGCAATAAATGTGAATTATTACCAATTCATAACTCTAATCAATCAACCATTCACAACATTCCTGTCAAAACTACTGTCAAATACTTAGGCATATATATAACTAACGATATGGACCCTTTAACTAAACTTAACATCTTGGACAACCTGGAGAGAAGCAAAACAAAGTTAAACTGTTGGGCTCAGAGAGACATTTCCATCATTGGCCAAACTTTTCTTACAAAAATGGAATGCATTTCACGATTCATCTACCCAGCTTACTCATTATCGATTCCTAAAAATGCAATTAAAGCTATAAATCAAACAAATTTTAACTACATCTGGAAAAAGAAAACACATAATATTAAAAAAGGGACAATGATACAAGACTACAGGGAAGGAGGCCTTAAAGCAATAGACTTTGAATGTATTAATGGCACAATCAAAATAAATTGGCTAAGGAACTATCTAAAAAACCAACATAAATTCTGTTTTTTTATTCCTAATGAAATTTTTAGAAAATTTGGTGGCATTGAATTTCTTCTTAAATGCGATTTTGATCTTAATAAGCTCCCCCACAAAATTTCTTTATTTCATCAACAGGTGCTACTCCACTGGAAAATGATTTACAAACACAATTTCAGCCCCCACAATATCCCAATCTGGAACTGCAGATATGTATTACATAACCGTAAATCTCTATTTCTACAAAACTGGTTAGACAAAGATATTTGGTCTGTGAAGCACTTATTTGATCAGTCAGGTAATATTTTAAGATTTGAAGAGTTTTATTCTAAATTTAATATAAATGATAAAAAGCAATATAAAAAAGTAGTTAATGCAATACCTCAAGCTATTATAACAATGGTCTCTAATTTAGATACAAATAATGCAAATTTAAAACTTCCCTCGCTTTTGATAGATAACCTAAATCTATTAGACTCTAAAATAAACAACTTAACTATTCAACTCTTTTTTTAACAGGGAACTCTACCCCCTTTCTTCTTGTCGAAATTCAATTTTAAGCTTCTTTTCTAAAAAAGACGCTGTTCAATTGAGGGAAAATTTTTATAAACTCCCCATTCCACCGAAAGCAAAAGAAATTAATTTTAAGCTTATTAATGGAATATACCCGTCTGCTGATTTTCTTTTTAACCGTTTTGGGTTTGAATGTACAAATTGTTCATTTTGTAAGGAACATGTTGAATCTACTGACCATATATTCTATGAATGTATTTATACTACCGCCTTTTGGGAAGATTTACATCACTGGTTGTCTAAACATTTGCAAGTTCCAGACTTAAAAATAGAAAATATCATATTTGGCTTTTTGACTGATGTCTCTGTAAATAATCTAACAATTAATTCCATTGTTATTCTTGGAAGGTATTTTATACACAAGAACAGATTCCTTAAATCTAAACCGAATTTTGTTGCCTTCCACAGAGAACTGTGCCTTTATTTTTCATCACTGAAACATATGAAGAAAAGAAATGCAGTAAAACTCTTCTCGTTGGTAAAAGAACTCAACCTCATGGAAAACCCCTAGCACTTTACATACAAAAGAACTGGGTAAACATGTTTACTTTCAATTTATTTATTTTATGTATGTTTATTTTATATTATTTTTCTTAAAATCTTTATCATTTGTTATTCATTTCAGTTACTTGTTTATATGTGCATTGTTTTTTGTACTGTTCAGAATTATAAAGTTTTGAAAAAAAAAAAAACAAAAACAAAAAAAAAACTTGCAACTTCAAGGGAGAGAGAAGCTTCCAATCAACATGCAGGATGAAATCAAAGCATTCCAAAACAAAATAATAGCCCTGTGGATACCTGACAGAGAACTCATCCACTTTCCCAAACTCAGAGCAACAACCACAAGTGATCCAGCTCTTAAGCAGCACTTCAGGCACAAGGAATAAGTTGAAGTTTTGGAGGAGCTTGAGGATGAGTTTGATTGCAGATTCTGTGATGTGAATGAACATAAGGGCATTTTTAATTTTATTGAAACCTCTTCCAAATGAATGCATCCTCACTTGCACTCACCAGAAAGAATTAATGGTAAAAACAGGTCTGGCAAAGTTTGATATTAACTTTAGTCATGTTGAGTAAAAAAAAACATCTCCTCTTTGGAGATAAGCTGGGAAGCTGAAGACAGGTGGGGTCACATCATCTCTAAGCTGGTCCTGTTAAAGTCCTCTGGTTTGAAATGTTCACTACAGAGCTGAGACTCTGTAGCAACAAAACCCTCTGTCAGGATTCGAAAATTTTCTAATATGGGCAGATCGGCGTCAGACAGACACGGGAGACCAACGTAACGAGAAGTGCATTTATTTACAGTGAAACAGGTTGTGCAAAGATGAACGGGAACCAGGACCTGAAAACAGAGGACGTTGTGAGTTTGAGGTTTCTCTGTGAATGAGCAGGCAAGTGACAAATGCTGTTGAGTTCCAGATGAGAGTTCTTACAGTGTGAGGAACGGTGCACAGCACGAAGGTGAGTAGATGAGGTAAGTATTTTCCAGTAGCAGATTGGCAGGTTCTCCAGGAGGCAACAGGTAAGTATCCTTTCCAGGCAGGCAGACAGGCACAGGTAAACTAGTAGGTCACTTAGCTTCGTGGCGAGTTCCGTAAACAGACCAGACTGGATCCAAAAGGTCATGTAATCCTGGGTAGGTACGGAGCAAGAACAAAATACAAATTCTCAGAAAGGGTTTACACGAAATACCAAAAAGTTATAAGAGGCTTAGCATTTTACCACATGGCAAAAACAATGCTCCACCACTGGTCTGGTTCCCACCACGGTTTTAAGTACCCGACATCTCCTGATGAGCCTGATCTGCCGCAGGTGTGGAGGGAGTGGAGAAGAGCTGCCAATCAACAGCCGAGACGGCCCACTAGGAAGTACAAACACACAACGACCAGAATCACCACACCTTCCTTCTTACTGCAGCTTCCCATTGCCTCCTTAAATCTGTGTTACTGGAAAACCTTCAAAATGTGAAGAAAAAACAGAAAGAGTTAATAAGAGAGAGAGTATCAGTTCCTCCTGTGAGCATTTTATTGATTGCTAAATAACATAAGCTACAATGACATAATTTTATAAATGGTCAAATAACAGAAATTATTTTTCAATCTTATTTGTGAAAGGTAAATCCATGTGATATAAAATCTGGTCATTGCTGCTCACACTGTGGTTACTCCTGTTGGCTCTTAGAGAGGAGAGATCCGTCCAACATGGCGGTGGCGGCGGACGCGCTCCGGGATGTAATGAGCGTCTACTTATTTATGTTTGTTCAATATTGATCAATCAGGACCAGATAAGACAGTCAGATTAAACAAGTCCTCGATCAAAATAGTGTGTGGTTCTAGCGCCGCCATACTAGCCATTACATTACATTAACTGCTGCACACAAAGCCACTTCCGGGTCACCTAAACCCAACCAATTAAATATTAAAATCAAATTCTGTCCTGGTGCCCATTTTTCCATTTTGTGTTTTCGATCTGATTCTAAAAGTGAAATATGAAAAACCAGGCATCTTTTAGTTTGGGTTTTATAAGAAAAAGTTAAATAATACGTCAATTTTTCATTATTTGATTTTTCATTGCCTATTGAAAATGTAAAGAACAAATGATACACAGATTCTGGCGGATATTTAGTGAGGAAGAGAACACAGTCTTACTGTCTGTAATGTAACTCAAATCAAAGCTATTGATCGCAACCTGTATGGACAAAATCCTTATCTTTAAATTGTAACATGAAGCAGAAAGCTAAAGTTGTTTCTACCTCCATCCAGTGGGCAGCACAGAAAGAGCAGGTGCTACAATCGGTTAGCCACACAGGCAGATCCACTAGAAGGAAACAAACACACCCTAGAGGAGTCTCCCAGTGCCCAGTATAACACTTTCTTTCTATTGGCTGGGGTGGTTGCCAGGCAACAGTATTCCTTGTTCTGCAAGAGAGCAGAGAGGTTTGCAAGCGGAGATTTGATCTGTGCAGAGAGAAAGTTTTGTGTGGGATGCCAGAAGATACTGGAGTGTTGCTGGGTAGTTTACCCCACACCAGATGTTCTTTCTGCAGTAAAAGTGTGACAGCACGGGGTAGCCTCACAGTGCCAATGGTGTCCGGCAGGTCCCCACCCCTCCATCTGACTGAATAGGACATGATGTCAACAAGGAAGTGTTTGTAATCAGGGAGCGAATGACTGCATCCATCTGAGATATGCCTTCAGTAGTCAAGTGGGTAGAGTCATCACACACTTAGCAAAATCTTGGGGAGCAATCAACCACTGAGGATGTTCTTATCTTAAAGAGTGTGACCAAACAGTCCAGCAGGTTTATTAAAGAGTGCACACCTTCCAAATCCGTAGGCTGTGGTGAGGCGACTGCAGGAGGGTTTACCACTGGGTGTGGCTGGTACAAACTGTTGTGGGACCAGTGAGACTGTAGACAGTGTAGCATGGGCCACTGCCGAATGCTGGTGCTGTTGGTAAGAGCCTGCCATCACAGGAACAGCAGTAGACATTTGTGGGGGCACTTGATTGGAGACAGGAAACTGTGAGGTGGGGCCTCACTGTGTATATGTGTTCACGTGTCTTGGTTGTACTTGAGGGAGCTCCTGAGCCACTGCACATGGCTGAGTACGAGGCTAGTTGACAAGGGAGACTCATGGCTATTTGCTCTGCATTTCCACTGGAATGCACTGATGTTCTCCTGAACCTCACTTATTGTCTACTCTTCAGCAGCTTTAAAACTCAGCTTGCTGGCAAGGACCGGATCTGGGCAGCACTTAATGAAGATTATTGAAATTTTGCAGTCTGTGTCCTCAATGCTCCTGCCTTGTCTTTTTAGACACTCGTCAGATGAATCTAGTATTCCATCACACTTTCTTTGGGGAGTGGTCTAAGGGTATAAAAGTCAACCATGGGCATGGCAGAGTAGGTTAACTCATCAAAGTGCTATTTTAATCTGTTAAATATTTTACTGGGTGTCATTTGGTAAAGATTTGTTGCACAGAGTTACTTTTACAACATCTCTAGTCTTTCCCAACAACTTAGCTAACACTTCAGATTTCTTCTGCTATGCTGGAACTGTTTTTTGGTGATGATACCATTTCAACCCACTCATTTACAGAACATTTATCATTCCTGTGCCCTCTAAAAATAGACGGCTCCTTAATTTAAGACTGCATGACAAGTGAAGTGTCTTCAAAAGGTGGACGTTCTTCTGGGTCTTGATAATTACAGCCACAATGTACTGATCAAAAGAAATGACTTTTCCGACATAAGTTATTTTTGAACAGTGAGAGTTTATTCAAAATAATAGTCTGTGCCGAATCGAGACTTCTGGCCCAATCAGTGAAATCCCCCGTTTCTCTGGGGCTGCTTCTTTTTATAAACATTTACCACACCCAGCTGTAGAATAACACACACACATCCCACTGGGATGGACTTTAACAATAAGGATTCAAGTACATTCAATTCCCTTTATGGTGATAAGCTGGGATCTTCAGACGTGCAACAGATAACTTTCCATATTCGTCTTTGTGCAGTTGCTTTCGACAACCGTGATCTTAGGCGCGCACAGTCCACAATCCCAAAAAGGGATTGTACCTGAAGACAGTGTTCTCAACTTGGAAGCCAGACCCCATTGCAACACAGTACAGATGTAGCCCAGACACCTCACACATTTAATGGCAGACAGGCTTACCTCAGATGCTGTACTGTTCTGTGCTGTTTGAAAAGTGTCATTGGGCTTGTGGGGGTGGGTACACATGTGGAAGAGAACTGCAGAGTTTAACTGTCGGCTAGGATTCTGTGTTAAGAGTGTTAAGTTGTTCTTGCCAAAAACTTCTCTGAATAATGTGCTTGTGAGTGTTAAGACAGTTCCTGGAAAACAGTGTGTTTGTTCTAGGTGGAATGTAATCGTTCTGGGGCGAGCTGACCCAGCTGTCCTGGGATGGTTTTGTGTAAGTGACGTAGGAGTTATGTGAACTTCCTCTAACCGCACACTGTTGAGCAACTTGGAGACTTGTGAACAGCTGGGCTTCCCTGGCGATTAAGATGGCACAGATGCTGCAGGAATCATCTGGGTCATGGCACCATTGTTACTGGCTATCCCTTTTTACTCAACCTCATGTTCTGTGGCATAGTGTGTGAATGAAGACGGGATGAATTTGGGTTGACATCTCTCTACTGTCTGTTTGAGATGAGCAAAAAAGGGAGGAACTGCAGTGAGTACTTCTAACAGCCTAGTCTCAGACACCTCCTTCCTGTAGCCCAAACCAGCCTCTCCATATATATTTACATTAAACAATGATATTCAGTCAACCTTTTTATAATAAGACATTGAAAACAAACTAAAACAAAGCTTTGAACAATATTCAAACATTTCTACATTCAGAAAACCCGTACCTGTCTGAGATAACAAATGAGAGGAACTGAAATGAGTACTTCTAACAGCCTGGTCCCAGACACCTCCCATTACAAGGTAATAAGATACAAAATAAAGAAAAATATGTAAAACTGGAAAAAAAGGGGAAAAAAGCATGTGGCCCAAAATTAAGCTAGCGGTAGTATAGCTGTGACACACAAGCTCACATTAGCTTACTATCCATTCAAATACAACATAAATTTCAGCCATAATAGGCCAGATAAGATTGTGTGGTCTAGGACACAACGTTCCTATTCCAACACAAATACATAGATACAACTTATAAAACGTGAGTCAAGCAAGAAAAATGAATTATACACACACACACACACACACATACATACACACATATATATATATATATATATATATATATATATATATATATATATTTAAAAAAAATTCCCTTCTCACCCTCCGCGGGTGGTCTTTGTTTCATCCTCTGAGCTCAGGTCCTCTACCAGAGGCCTGGGAGCTTGAGGGTTCTGCGCAGTATCTTGGCTGTGCCTAGAACTGCACATTTCTGGACTGAGATGTCTGATGTTGTTCCTGGGATCTGTTGTAGCCACTGCTCCAGTTTGGGGGTGACTGCCC
>NC_051442.1:24190913-24214436 GCF_001649575.2 Kryptolebias marmoratus
CCCCATTCTTGAGTCGGTATCCGTAGCCAGTCTTGTTGATGATTTGGCTGAGGGGGTTCAGTCCTATGCAGAACAGCAGTGGGGACAGAGCATCTCCTTGGTAAATGCTTGGTCTATGCCACATTTGATGGACACTTGTGCAAGTGGTTTGCAGTTGGTTTCAAGGGTGGTTTTCCACAGCCCCATCGAGTTTGCAATGAAGGCTCTTAGAGTCTTGTTGTTAGAGTCTCTGCTATTTATGCCAATGCCCTTCTGTGCCGTGCTCATGTATTTCTCCATGTGCCTGCTTATTTTAGCTGCTATGATGCCTTCCATGTTGTAGAGAGACAGGTTATTGGCCGATAGTTGGATGGGATTGAACCCTTTGAGGGATCCTTCTGGATCAGGATTGTGCGCTCTTCAGGTAACCATTCAGGGTCCCATTTTTTAGCAGCTGGTTAATTTGAGCTGCCAGTCGCTTGTGGACAGGAAGTTGGAGTTAACTCCCCTCTAACCTCCTCCCCCTTGCCTTAGCATTTGTGTTGTGCACCTCGTCCATCTCAAGTTGTGATAGCAGTTGCCGTTTGTGGATGTTGGAGCTACTAGTTGTTTGGCAGTCAGTGTTTAATGTCAGTGAAACTTGAGTAGTAGCATTTCCTCTCGCCCATTTCCTCTGTCTTGTTCCAGGAGCCCATTTTTCATCAAGGTGCTCTGGTTCCCCAACACTTGACGCAGACCTTGTTTGGCCAGGCGACGTCTGAGCCGGCATGTCATGCATATCAATCTCTCTCGTGGTATGAGGTAGGCAGTAGCTCGAAGGGTCTTGCCTAGGGACCCAGACTGGATAGCTCAATTTGTATCTTTACCTGGATTCAAACCTGGGTCTCCTGGGTGAAAGTCTGGTGACCATTGAGCTATCCAGACAGCTATATATGTGTGAGTGTGCGTGTGTGTGTGTGTATCTGTGTGTGCGTATACATACCCAAAGCATTACATGTCCTACCTCCTGCAGCCCAAAGCAGTATCTAATCCATCTCTGAGTGTGCCAGGCTATGCGACTAAGCTGTGTGGGCTGCATTTAAGTACAATGGGACATTCTCACTGCTCTGCTCACACAAAAAATAACTGATTTGCTAAACAAATAATGACAGAGTTGGTGGAATTAAAAGCATTGTTCAAAATAATATTGTTGATCTGTTACATAGACTAGAAGCTAGCACCAACAGCTGCAGCTGCAGGCTCAGACTGAACAGGTAAGTCAAGATGTCACAAAGCTGAGAGGAGCAGGACTTAAGGAGTTTTGGGCTTATACCGTCACATCCAGTCACCTTGACCTATTTTAAGTCTGTCTCTGTCCTTTTCAACCTAGAGTGGATGGATTGTTAGGGGTGAAGATGGTGGTATGGTAATAGAGGTGGAAAAGGGAAGGATAGGAAGACAAGTTGTTTGCGCGTCATTAGTGGAAAAGAGGGGCATATCAATTGGTTGTGAGGTAGTGGAGAGATGTGGGTTAGACACAGATACCGGGTGGGGGTTAGTGGGAAAAATCAAATCTGTTAAAAAATATTAAATAATTAGCAAAGCGTTGGTCTCCAACAGGAAGGGATTAATATTTTCAATCAAAACCCATGCTTTTTCATTCCAGACCAGATCTGCTTCACTCCAAATTGGAGCAAGTACTGCTCAAATTTGTTTCTCTAGCTCTGCTTACCCTCTTTAATTTTCATCTTTAGTTATCTTTGTATTTCTTTTACTTTATCTATGTCACCAATTTTGAAAACTTGTTTCTTCAAATTTAGCAGCGCTTTCAGGCTGCTAGTAACCCACAGTTTGTTGTTGGCATAACACTGAATCTCTTGGCAGGGAATGCTGACATCAGTGCAAAACTTGATGTAATCGCTGATATATGTCATCTGCAAATCATTCACAGAAAACATCCCAGTCAGTGAATTCCAGGCTATACTACAGAGACCAGCATTTTACTATTTTTGGGGAAATGGGAATTCTTTTTACCACTGAAGTGTAGGTGGGGCAAAGACGAACAAGGCAGTGGATTAAACCTTCCAAGGACCGGAAGTGGGGTGCATCTGTATGCATCCTACAAATTAGCATAACAAAGATCAAGTGTTTTGGTTTCCTGAGTGGCACAGTTAACAAATTACATGAAAATAGGAAGTGTGTTGGAGAGGGAGACAGTTAAAATCTCAGCATAGGAAGATGAACAAGTCTGGGTATTTAAATTGTAGTCTTGTGATGGTAGCATGCACTAAATCACAAACTGTCTCAGCCTGTGCCAATGGAAGAATATAAAAAAAACAGTTGCAATCCCTGCAGATAATTTCCAAGGCAGGTAATATGGTCTGATGGTCACTGCCAGGAGTTCATTGTCTTTGGTACAAACATGTTCTCATACTGTAGCATAGCCAGGGTTAAACCATATGTTGTTGATAAAAAGAGCAAGCCCAGCCCTCCTCTCCACTTACCAGTCTCTTTGGTGTCCCTGTTTGCTTAAATCATCCTGAAACCACTTATAGTCCAAGAGAAATTCATTCAGCCAGATTTTTCAAAAAGATTGATGTCCTGAAGCACTCTCTGGCTCCTGCCTAGGGACTCAAGTTCATCCATGTTGTTATTCAGGGAGTGGACAGTTCCTATAACAATGGACAGAAGAGTTGGTCTAAAAGTATTCCTCCATTCGGCCTTCCCCCTCCTTCTGTTTCTTTTAGTACCAGCCCTTGTTCCTCAGTGTCTTCTTTTCAGAGGTTCCTTTGGGATGTTGTGTCTTATACCAGCAATTCTAGCAATTGGTGCTACAGCAGTACGTTTTGAGAGTAAACAGTAATTTCCATTCACTTCCACTGTTACTTATTAATTCTTTACTTGTAATTTATGCAATACACTGTCTAAAGAAAAGACTAAGGAAAAAAAACCTATAAAATCCGAACACATTTTCATCATGTTGGTCTTGCTTATCATTACTTGCTGAGATGCTCCCAACTAATAGAGAAGACCATCAGCATGTGATCCAGTGACGCTGTATCTCCTGCCAGAAGGTAGCAGGCGGAACAGTCCTTTTGCGGGGTGGGAGTGGTCCTTGATAATGCTTTGTGCTTTACGCGGGCACCGGCTGTGGTAAATGTTCTGGATGGAGGGGAGACTGCCGCCAGTGAGGTCCTCAGCTGAGCGCACCACCCTCTGCAGTGTTTTTCGGCTCTGACTGGTGCAGCTCTCATACCACACTGTGATACAGCCCGTCAGCACACTCTCAATGATGCGCCTGTAGAAGTTTGTCAGGATGTGTTCGCGCCAAACTTCTTCAGCCTTCTCAGGAAGTACAGTCTCTGTCGGGCTTTCTGTCTGCATGTAATGTCCAGGATAAGTCTGCAGTGATGTGAACGCCAAGGAACTTGAAGCTGCTGACCTGCTCCACCTCAGCGTCGTTGATGTAGATGGGGGAATGCTGGCCCCTACGCTGTCTCCTGAAGTCTACTATCATCTCCTTAGTCTTGCTGATGTTCAGAGAGAGGTTATTAGCCTGAGACCAACTAGTCAGTGATTTCACCTCATCCCTGTAGGAACTCTTGTCATTATCTGTGATGAGGCCCAGGATGGTGGTGTCGTCAGTAAACTTGAAGATTACGTTGGAGCTGTGCCTGGCAGTACAGTCATACGTGAAGAGGGAGTAGAGGAGTGGACTGAGAACACAGCCCTGAGGAGCACCCGTGCTGAGGACAAGTGTGGAGGAGTGATGTCTGCCGATTCTCACCGCCTGTGGTCTCTGAGTGAGAAAGTCCAAGATCCAGCAGCAGATGGACTTCTCCAGGCCCAGGGCAGTAAGTTTGGTGACCAGTTTGGAGGGGATTATGGTGTTGAATGCTGCGCTGTAGTCAATGAAGAGCATTCTCATGTAGGTGTTACCCTTCTCCAGGTGGCTGAGGGAGGTGTGGACTGCCAGGGCAATGGCGTCATCTGTGGACCTATTTGCTCTATATGCGAACTGCAGGGATCAAGGGTGTCAGGGAGGGAGGCACAAATGTGGTTTTTAATGATTCGCTCAAAGCACTTCATGATGACAGATGTAAGTGGCATTAAGGCAGGTTGCTGTGACGGTATTTGGGATGGGGATGATAGTGGAGGTCTTGAGGGTGGTGGGCACGATGGACAGGCTCAGAGACAGGTTGAAGATGTTAGTAAACACCCCGGTGAGTTGGTCGGCGCAGACTCTCAGCACCCGTCCTGGGATGCCGTCGGGTCCTGGTGCTTTGCGGGGGTTTACTTTCTAGAAGGCCCGTCTCACTGTTGCCATGTCTATGCTGAGTGTGGCGTCCTCACTGTCCACATGTGGTCTGGTGACACGTGTGGTGTTGTCTGCATCAAACCGAGCGTTGAAGGTGTTGAGCTCGTCTGGGAGTGATGTGCTGGACAGCTCCACTGCCCTGTTCCTCCCTTTGTAGTCAGTCATACAGTGGGGTCCGTGCCACACGTGCTGCACGTCATTGCTCTGTTGGGCAGACTCAACGCTCTTTCTGTACTCCCTCTGTGATGTTCGCACAGTCTTTCTGAGGTCATACTTGGCTGCTTTGTAGGCCTCAGGGTCTCCAGATTTGAAGGCAGCAGTGCGTGCTTTAAGTTTAGCACGAACCTCTGGCCCGATCCATGCTTTCTGGTTAGGGTAAGTGCAGATGGTGGTTTTTGGTACAGTGTCCTCAATGCACTTACTTGTCAGAGAGTAAGAGGTGTAGTAGAGGTGTAGATGACCCTTCAGAGAATTTGATATTATTTGAATTATTATTTTTATTGTTATTCACATCTGTTTAATCAGTTCTACCTGTTCATCGCTGGGCTAAAAACCAGGACCTGAGTACATAATTTCATTCCACCCCATGCACCTATGTGATGTAAATAAGGTTTTCTTCATCCTTGACAAAACAACTGTAAGTGTAAGGAGCCTGATAAATAGGACTCAAGCTGCAGCTTGCAAATATGAGCCCATCAGTGTTTTCAAACTCTCACAGACACTCAACACCAGACAAGAAAAACACAATGTGCTGCTAATATTGTCTCACAGTGATGGCATCCAGTGATGTCAGAGCATTGTCTTTTGTTCTCCCTTCCGAGGACAGCAGTATTTGTTCCAGCTCTTTCCTTCTGGCAGGTTCTACAGATCTGCCAAGATCAGAACCACAAGACACCAAAATAGCTACTTTCCCATTGCCATCAATGTCATAAACACCTGAACTGTTTTTCTGCTGGAAATGGTCCTTCTTGTTTGTTTCTTGTTGTTGCAATTTTATTTTATTGTTCATATTTTTTAATTTGATTTTTATATTATATACGTAAATTTTACTTTTCAATGTTTATGTTTTATTTGTATTTTTATTATATTTTTTATTTTTAATTAGTTTTTGCACCTTGATTTTTATATTTTGTGTTAATTGTATATACATAGAGAGTGTGACCATCTATCAACAACAAATTGCATGTATGTGTGAGCATACTTGGCCAGTAAAGTGAGTCTGATTCCCAATTTAATATCTCTGTGCCAAATTGAGGTAATTATTCTGTCTTCTTGTGAGACACATAAAGTTGTCATTTTGAAAACTGCTGTTTGACGAACAGCAAAGTATCACTCACATCCCCAGTGGCCTGGAGCCCTTCCATGCATACAGAGATATTTTGGAGGGGAGGGGGTGCAGTGCAGGATCACATTAGTAAACAAAGCAAATGTGGTTCAGTGAAGTTCAGACTCTCATTAACTTTAACACTTTCCTTTCAAAGTTGTAATTTCTCTTCTACCTAATGCTTGAACACCTGAACTGTAAAATATACCCACTTACTGAAAGCATGAAAAGTGTCAAATGAGACCCTTTAACTAAGCTTCAATAATATTATTCACAGAGAAACGTTTAAATAGATGAGCAACAATGCAGTAAACAAGTATTGTCTTCCTATCACCTGCTTGTGAATGCAGGGATATATTTTTATGTGTGTCTGTTTCTTTGCTGTTACTGTTAGCAAAATATTTCATAAAGCACTGAACAGATTATAACTTGAAGAAAGTGATCATGGGGTAACATCTACAACTAAATAAAGTTTTGAACTAACCCAAGTGGCCATAGCTAATTGACCTTAGCAAACACAAAAATGACTATAAATCAGTCAATTTTACAGATATTGACATAAAATGTGGTGTGGTGGTAGCTGAGATTCATCCCTAATGTATATTCTGAGAGCTAACACAATTTCTGAGACCTCACATAATTATTGACCATAATAGTTTAAAACTATGGAAGGATAGCAGTCCTTCAAGGAATGCAAGGCCTTTAATTTTCTTAAAGAAAAATGTTGGCATCCATCTTGCAACAACTGTAAGGCAGTCATTTATGGCTCATTTGAGAACAATGATCATTAAGTTTGGAGTACTGAGCAACCATGGTGTGATGTGTCGATTGACATGGGCGTCAGACTGTTACTTGAGATCTGATCAAAACATTCTGAAACAATCAGTGTGAAATACAATGGAGCATAAAACAATCATCTGTTACAGTCTGGATGCTGGTGTGTGGATAATCTGTTCAGTCTGAATCATTTCTTTGTGCTTTGCTGCTGATGTGGTAACCTGTATGTAGCAAATGTATTTATTTATTTTTGTCATGTTGTCATTAACAGTGACCTAATTTAGCCATATTAGAGTTTTTACCGCACTAAACTGTAATATCACATTTTATGAAGTAAGATGTTGCCATATTCTGAGAGCAAACATTACCCAAGCAGTGACCTATTTTTGCTGTTTAATAGTTAAGCTTTTGTTGTATCCCAAGTGATGAAAACCCCAAAATATGTGGAACCACCTAGTGTTTGTGGTAGTCTTTGTCTTGTCTGTGTTTTAGCATTACTCTGCTATAGAAACTATAGAGCTGTTTATGGCAAAAGATCTGTTTATGGTATGTAAATCTTAAGCAACCATGTCCTTGACTTTGGTGAGACAAAGGATCCCAATAGACCTTTTTTACACTATCACATTTTTTCACTGAAAATCAACTACAACAGGTAGCAAAAACTTCAGGTGAGTATGGCAGCAGAATATGTGAATTGCTGGCTCAATGAAAAATGGGAGCTTTTGAAATGTAAAGTGCAATTTCTTTATTCCCCCTCATTTCTGACAGGTGAAGATCTAAAATGTGGATTCAGGCATAACAACAAGAAGGTGAAAAATTAAAAGTAAAAACAAGACTTTACTTTTGCTAATAGCCAACACTTTGCTCTGCAAAACTGACAATAGTGTTAAGGGTTATAAAATAGTCTTTAGGTGCCTTTCCTGAGGGATCCCAAGGTGTTTCGACGCTATAGAAGATATTATCCCACCAGTGAGTTGTGAGTTGTAGGTCTGAATCTTCCCAGTGGTATGTGCCACCTCAGCTGTCTCATTTCGATGCAAAGGAGCACAAATAAGCTTTACTCTGAGGTCCCCCAGATGACAGTGCTCCTTATTTTATCTTCTCGGGTCAGCATATTTTTTACCCCCACAGACTGGAGAAACGCCGTCTTTATTGCCAATGGCCCTAAAACTAAACCTAACACTGATCTGTTGATGCATCTTGTAAACATGACTCCCAGATACTTGTACCTGGCTTGACATATAGACTTGGGCCCAACTCGGAGGGACCATCCCACCTTTTACAAATTAAGAACAATGGCTTCAGACTTCGATGAGTTGACTCTCATACCAGCTGCTTCATACTCACCTGCAAACTGCCCAGTGCATGCTAAAGGCCAAAGACATCAACAGAACTACATCATCTCCAA
Organism: Kryptolebias marmoratus; assembly: GCF_001649575.2. Classification (NCBI taxonomy): domain Eukaryota; kingdom Metazoa; phylum Chordata; class Actinopteri; order Cyprinodontiformes; family Rivulidae; genus Kryptolebias; species Kryptolebias marmoratus. The sequence goes on from NC_051442.1 coordinate 24,198,699, forward strand.
AAAGCAGAAATGAGACCTCAAGGTCTTCACACCAAAGACCCTCCTCTTTACGATCGCTCCTTGAGATCCCGTCCATAAACCCCACAAACAGGATCAGAAATGAGGAGCAGCCCTGGTAACCAACCCTCACTAGGAACAAGCTGGACTTTGTGCCAAGAATGTGGACACAGCTCTACAGGGACCAGGCAGCCCTTAGAAGTCACCCCATAATGCCTCAAAGAACATAACTGTTGTTATTGACAACCCAGGGTTCAGTCCAGGAAGCAGAGTTGTAGTCTTACACACCTCTCTGCTGCTTCTCTTTTGTTATCCACTAAAAGAAACCCCATTGAAATAGTGTAGGATTGTTCTTGGCCCAAATTACAGACACCAAAATCTTTAGAGAAATACCTCATAAAAATCTAATAAAAATAAAATTACTTTACCAGAAAAAAAATTAAATCGTTAAATATGGATTATTGAACATAAGATCTATCTTGTCTAAGTCTCTGTTATTTAATGATTTGATAACTGATCTTAAAATTTATTTCCTTTGTCTAACAGAAATCTGGCTACAACAGGAGGATTTTGTTAGTAAAAAAAGTAAATCTACTCCTGTTAATTGTCTAAATTATCATGCTCCTAGAACAACCGGTCAAGGTGGAGGAGCAGCTGCTTTTCTTCATCCATGATTTTTAATTAATGCTAAACAAAGTATTAGTCATAATTCTTTTGTGTCTTTTTTGACCCTCAGTATTTCTTATCCAAAATGGAAATTAAAAAAAACACTTTTACTTGCTGTTATATATTGTCCACCAGACCCTTATTCTCAATTTTTGTCTGAATTCTCAGATTTTTGTCTGACTTATTACTGAATAGTATAATAGTTAATAGTGAATAGTTCTAATTGTGGAGGATTTCAATATTCATGTATATGTTGAAAGTGATAGCTTAAACATAGCCTTCAAAAATCTAATAGAGTTAATTGGTTTTACCCAAAATGTCTACAAATCTACTCATTCTCTTCACCATACTCTTGATCTGGTTCGTGTCACGATGTGGATGACGGAGATGAACCCAGTAGGCAGACTTAAAAGAAAACTAATTTATTAAACAAAGAAACAAACAAAACAAAAGCTGACGAGGCAGCAAAAAACCAAAAACTAAAAACAAAGCATAACAAAAGCAAGATACAAGAAACACGGAGCGAGACAGCAACAAACATCAAACAATAGACAAACCTTAGACAATGGACCAGCGAGGTATGGAGAGAAATGACCGGGTTTTAAAGACTGGGGATAACGAGGTGAGTGGGAACAGGTGGACTGATTGCTGAGTAGGGACAGGTGAAGATGGGCGTGTCTGACAGAGAAGTGAATGACTGGGGGAGAGTGAAAATGAACATGAACATAAACATGAGACAAAAACGAAAAGTACAACCAAACAAAACAAAAACCAAAGAACTAAAATCAAAATAAAACAAAAACAAAACCTAGAAAAAAGCCAAATCACCACAGTTCGGACATATGGCATAAAGAGTAAGCACTTAATAAAATATCTTCAAAATCGTGTTGTGAAAATCCTTTTTAATAACCTCTGAGTTTACATTGACTGACTACACAGCCACTAAGAGGAAATATCATTATAGTAAATGTTTATCAGAGAGAACTGTAACCAAATTTCAGGAATCTTTTCCATTACTATTTTTGTCTGTCTTGCAGAGTAATGCAACAGAAAGCAACAACTCAGATGATCTTGTTGAAGCTTGAACATGATATTGGGATTACAGGAACAGTTTTAAATGGATTAATTTGTATTCATTTGATAGATTCCAGCTTGTTAAGGTTATTAATGAATCTTTTTCATACACCAAAGCTTGTCATGGAGTTCCTCGGGGTTCAGTGCTTGGACAAATACTCTTTACTTTTTATATGCTTCCATTAGGTAAAGTTATTAGACAGCATGGGATAAATGTGTACTGTTATGCTGATGATACTTTGTTATATTTATCCATGAAACCCAATGAATCCAATCGGTTACTTAGATTACAAGCATCTCTTAAAAATACTTAAAAACTGGATGACTCTTGATTTTCTACTTTTAAACTCTGACAAGGTAGAGGTTTTTGAACCTGAGCATTTTAGGAACAAACTTTGCAGCCTTTCACTTCCTCTGCATGGCAGTAATTTGGCTTCCTGTTCTAATGTAAAGAACCTTCATGTTATTTTTGATCAGGATATGTCTTCTAACCCCCACATTAAAATGTTACCATGACCGCTTTCCTCCATTTGAGTAATATCGCTAAAATTAGAAACATGTTGTCTTAAAATGATGCAGAAAAACTGCTCCATGCATTTATCATGTTTAGTCTGGACTACTGTAATTCTTTATTATCTGGGTGTCTTAAAATTCTTTGAAAAGTCTTTAGTTGATCCAAAATGCTGCTGCCAGAGTTCTGATGAGAGTTAGAAGGAAAGATCATATTTCTCCAGTTTTAGTTCCACTGGCACTCTGTCAAATTCAGAATATAATTTAAAATGTTACTTCTAACATACAAAGCTCTCAACAACCAAGCTCCATCTTATATAAAATATCTTATTGTTTCATATTTTCTTAACAGAGCACTTCTCTCTCAAACTGCATGTTTACTTGTGGTTCCTAGAGTTTCCAAAAGTAGAACATGAGGCAGAACTTTAAATTATCGGGCTCCTCTCTTATGGAACCAACTTCTAGTTTCTGTCTGTGAGGCTGACACCCTGTCTACTTTAAAGACTTTCCTTTTTTGATAAATCCTATAATTAGGGTTGGCTTGGGTTTCCTGAGCTTTCCCTTAGTTATGCTGCTACAGGCTTAGACTGCTGGAGGATAAATTGACCACATTTCCTCACAGTGCCACTGTCTTTACTTGCTTTACTGTAATTATTTTTTTATAATTAACATGATTTTCTTTGTCTTCCTTCCAATAGAATCTACACCTGAACCAGTCATTCTGTGTTTGTCTGTGTCTCTTTCCTGTCCTCTCTAACCCCGGCTGGTTGAAGCAGATGGCTGCTGGTCCTGAGCCTGGTTCTGGTTCTGGTTCTGCTGGAGGTTTCTTCCTGTTCAAAGGGAGTTTTTCCTTTCCACTGTCATCAATGTGCTGCTCAGGATGGGAGACTGCGACAAAGTTATGCTAGCTTCTTTAAATAGATACTTTTTACAAATTGTGTCTTTATAATGCATGATCATCATAATCAACTTTATTCATATAGTGCCTTAATACCAGCCACAGCTAAAACAAAGTGATAAAGATTAGTTAGAAATAAAATAAAAGAAGCATAAAAATAAAGTGACAAGCCTTGACACACAATAATGAATTAAAAACTCAATTCCAAACACAATAAAATGACACAGTTAAACAGATAAAATCAATATCAATAAAAAATAAGTAAAATCTAGTCTGAGTTGGATTGAAGGCCAATGAGTAGGACAAAAGCCTCACTCCTTCTGAATGAGAGGTTTGACAGTCTGTTGAATCCTTCCTTCCAACGTCCATCACTATTTCAAACACAATCCCCTTTGTAAAATCAGGGAGCACCTGGGACAACATCTGTGGAATGGCAGACCATCCTGGTCCAGCACCAGACCACCAGGGGGACTAGAGGCAGCTTGAGCAATGTCTTCCTGCCATTTGACCTACCTCCATGTCATGTGAACAAACAAAATAAGATATTTACAGATTTTGAGCAAAAATTTGATGTAGTAGCCGAGAGTCAATCACACAACCTTTTTTGCCAGTTTTACAATACTTTATTCGAAGATCATACACATTTATATACAGTACAATTAAAAAAATACAAAACAAACAAAACCAGCTATCATTTTATTATGACACATATTGTTCATACTCAATATACAATGATCTCAGTCTAAAAATGTGGCATGAGAGATAGTGGGGGATTTGTATTTCTTTATGGAATGCCAGGTCTTTAATTAACAAATGTTTACAAGGTTGTTTTTTTGTTGTTTTATTTTAAAAAGCTTGTTCTGAGATTGTGCTTTTTACACCATTTTAATGTATAACCGTGCAGGTCCAAAGCCTCGAAATGATGAGAGACAGAGCTGCATGGGAAACATATGGTCCACATGAACCAGGTACCTGGAGAGGGAGCTGAGGGGGACGGGGGGAGGGGGGAGGGAATAAAGCCCGTCTCACCCAGACGACACACGGAGGGAGGGAGTCTGTGACACAGCATCCATTTCACCGAGGATCCACAGAGGATCCGTTCACGACGGACAGCTTGGAGTTTTCCTGGAGGTTGCGCAGACAGGAGCGGATAAACGTCGTCACCACGATCATGGGGATGTATGCGTGGCTGCCAGCGCCCGGGAAATGCCTGCTGGTCCTCGGACTGAAGCTGTTCTTCCTCCTACCTTCAGGGGACTCGGTTCTGAAGGACAACATCACCGTAAGACAGGGGGACAGCGCCGTGTTAAAGTGAGCTTTTTCTTCTTCTTAAAGGTCATATTCATGCTGGCTCGCATGTGTGTCCTTCGAGCTCATTGGTCTGCTGGCTGTAAATGTTGTTGTGAAACGAAACAGGTGGATATGGATGGAATAAATATTGATTTACATACAGTGTGTGACTGTCTTAGAGGACAAGATCCAGATCACCTGCTCAGTGTCTGTAAATGTGCAGTGTTATTCTGATCGCTTTTCTACCCCCTCACACACACACACACACACACACCGGTTTAAAAGACCCATATGACTTCAGTCATTACAGAGAACATCTTCTCCCCGCGAATATTCTACATACAGAAAACGAACCAGACCTTAATTCAATATGTGAGATTTCCCAGGTCTATGGGGTTCGGACAAAATTGGGTTTTATGGGGAATAACCCCCCCCCCCCNAGCCTTTTCTTTGGATTGGATGTGTCCTCTCTGTTTAGACTCTACTCACACACACACACACACACCCACACACACACACACACACACACCGCTACCACCATATATGTTTCTCTCCTGGTATTTTATTATTTCAGTTGTTTTAATGGTGTTTGATGTTCAATCTCCTTAGTAAATGAAGCAAGTAAAGACCCACTTTACACTGTTTATGAATAAACAAACACACACACACACAGCTTGGTTTGTATTAAGATTTTGGGTGTTTTCAAGGTATTTTTGTGGTAAACTGGTGTGGTGTTTAATTTTCAGGATCCTTGAAAAGCAAAACAAGACCCAGACAAATGAAGCTTGTTCAGGCCCAGTTCCACTTGTTTACCCTCCCTCTGCATGCTGACGTTTGCTTTATTCCTGGTTTTTAATCATATTTTGGTTAGGAACCAGGTGTAGTGTTATAGACATTCAGGATTTTTGCTAAATGAAGCTGAATAAGACCCAGTTTCACTTGTCTGACCAAGTGCAGGGTGGTGGTGGTGGTGATGTGTTTGTGCATTTGTGTATGGGGTCAATTTTTCTTTTAGGACAAAGGCAATCACATCCTTTAGAGATATGTGCTTCTTATGGTCAGTGGTTATAGGGGTGACACAATGGCTCAGACAAAATGACAATCTGAAAATGTGATAAAAGATCTGAAAAACATGACAAATTTATTTAGTTTGTTTAAAAAAAAATAAATCTGAATCAGGGTTTTGATTTTTGCCCCTTTTTAAAAGGAGTTTATCACCTATTCTGTACACCTGCTTTTACACTGTGTACCTTTTTTGTTGAGACTTAAATCTCAAATGCATCACAAATGTTTTTTTTGGGGAAAAAAAAATTAAACGTTTCCCCTCTAAAAATAAAATTCAGTACTCTGTGTGTGTATTTGTGCTCTGCTATTGCCTCCTGTTAGATATTGTTTATTGGATTACTTACATGATTAAAGTCTGAAGAAACAAGACACATTTATTCAGTTTAATAATTTAACAAACAGGGTCTGTGAATCACAACCTTATCATGATAGAGGAGTTTGTGTATCTGAATAATCCTAGGAACTATGCTGTCGGTGGCAATTGGCCCCGTAAAATCTCCCAAGGCAGATTGGTCCTAGGTGCTAGACCAGACAAAGAACAATTTACAACACTTGTATGGAAAAACAACAAAGAAGCTTGATGCCTCTCGTGGGTTACTGGTACCCCACCCTAGAGTCAGGCCTTGGGAAGGGCTTGTCTCCAACCACCTGATGTCTGGGTCTTTAGCCTCCCTAGCTGGCTCTTGGGGCATGGAATGTCACCGTTCTGGTAGGGAAGGAGCCTCAGCTTGTGTGTGAGGTTGAAAGGTACTGAGTAGATATTGTCAGGCTCATCTTAACAAACAGCGTGGGTTCTGGAACCAATCTCCTTTAGAGGGGCTGGAACCTGTTCAGCCCTGGAGTTGCCCATGGTGAGAGGCGCATGACTAATGTGGACCTTCCTATTGCTCCCCCAGTTTGACACCTGTATGTTGGTGTTTTCCCAAGTAGATAAGAGTAGCCTCGTCAGCCTCTCTGGTAGAGTTGATTTAGGGGTACTGGACAAAAGATGGTCAAACCTTGGATTTAGGAGGAGCAACGCGGGTTCAATCCTGGCTGAGGAACACTGGACGAGCTCTTTACCCTCAGTAGGGTCCATGAGGGGGCATAGAAGTTTGCCCAATCACTCTTAATGTGTTTTGTGGACTTGAAAAAAGCATTTGACCATGTTCCCCGGGGAACCCTGTGGGAGTAGTTCTGTGAATATGGAATTGGGAGTCCATTCCTTTGGGCCATTCAATCCCTATACTAACAGTGCAAGAGTCAGGTATGCATAGCAGGCAGTAAGTCGGACCTTTCAGGGTGAGAGGCAGACCCCACCAGGGCTGCCCACTGATTCTTTTCATAATTTTTTTGACAGAATTTCTCAGTGCAGTCAGGGGCCAGAAGGGGTTTGATTTGGTGGCCTCAAGATTCCGTCTCTGCTTTTTGCAGTTGATGTGATCCTGTTAGCGTCATCATGTCTTAATCTTCAGCTCTCACTGGATAGGTCGTAGCAAGTGGAAGTGCTCAACTTCATCCCAGCTGCTGTGTGAAGCAGCTGGGATGAAGTTCAGCACCAAATCTGAGACCATCGTAATCAGTCGCAAAAAGATTGGGAGTAAAGTAATGTCCCTAGTGGAGGAGTTTAAATATTATTTTAGTATTTAAACATCTTGTTCACAAGTGAGAGACGAATTGAGTTGAAGATTGACTGATAGCTCAAAGCAGCTTCCACAGTATTGCTCTGTAGGGGACTCTGCACTGTTTTTTTTGTGGTGAAAAGGAGGCTGAACTGCAAGGCAAAATTCCCAGTTATATATATATATATATATATATATTAGCTGAAGTCAATTTGCAAAGTTTCATCAAAATTGGTCTAGTGGTTCATGAGATTTTTTGCTAAAAGTCAGACAAATGCACACACATTTGTGTGTATGTGCATGCCTTTGCCTTTTGGCACCAGGTGAAAAATATAAATTTTTGTACTCAGGACTTCATCCTAACTTTGTGACTGAACTCTGGATGGCCTCAGTATTCTCTAAATTGTAAATTAACTATAATTAGTAAAACATTAACCCCACTAGCCAGGGAAAGTATGTGGTTCAAACTAACCTCCTATCCTCCACTCCCTCCTCTAAAGCAGCTAGAAGCACCTGTGATGACTGTTACCCAAAGACGGGCATATTAAAGTATTCATTAAAATGTGAAGAGTCTCTGGGTCTTTCAGCAACATCAGCTGGTTAGAACCTTGAGCTCAACATGGAGAGAAGACAACTTCTTATCACTTTGACAAACATGTTAAGTCTGAAGTTCAATCATGTTACTTTTATTTCAGAAAAATAGGCAAAATATGCCCTCTGTTATCTTTTCATCAATTACAAATTGTAATTTCTGCTTTTGTGTCATCACATCTAGACTACTGTAATTCCTTCTATCCATGTTTGAATCAAGACTTCCAATGCAGCATCACTGATTGAAGAATGGCATGTATTTTAGGGGATTCCTTTTTACTATACCCAGAAGAGTAGGTTTAAGCCATTTTTTTCAGAGGAATACAAAATGAATCATTGTCAAACAAAGTTTAATAAAGAGAGTTTTGTCTAGTTCTTTCCCCAGGCTTCTGAATGCACCTATGAAATCAACAACAAGTAAATAAAGGATGGAGACTAAGAAAGTCCTACAGTATGTGATCTATGTATGGTATCTCTACTGTAAACTAATTTGCACAGTATAGACAAGTATGGATCCCCTTTACACTAGATGATAAATCCACTACTATCTCCATGACCCATTAGAAGATGCCTGGATTGGGATGAATTTAGAAAACCACCTTCAGATGCTGTGTTAAGTCTATGAACTCACCCTTCTTGACAAAACTAATATACACATTGTCAAAAGGCTCAGAGCGTGTAACAGTATCATTTAAATAAAAAAAGAGTTTTCTATGAGTTTGAATCTACTGTTTAGGGGTTTCATCTCACATTTGGATGCATAAATTAAGAAAACAAAGTTCGAACATGCTGAATGGTTTGACCAAGATGCCTGGTAGTCAGTGTTACATGCACACACAAAAACATGCAGAATGTGTTCTGAACAGCAACTGAGTGATGCCAACATCAGCTTAGGTATGAAGCAGGAGAAAACCAGAAGTAAACTATACGGACATGAAAGATGGATGCAAACAGCAAGGTTTTTCACCATTTTAAATCAATAAAACATTTGAGGTAGCTTTGAAAGGAAGTTGTTCTGAGTTACTTCAAAAGACAAAAAATAAATAAATCTGTTACGTGCAATACTCAGTTTTACATTCATTCTGCTACTCTAACATACAGTACGCCAATGAGCCTGAAGTTTCTTTAATTTGTAAGGCTCCTCCTTCAATTGTCAAAAGAAGGGAACAAGCATTATTGATCATCTTGTTTGAACAACTTTTCCATATACAAAGAAAACAAGTGAAGTAGTCCTAACCTGCTTGCTTTGTCTTTCTAATGGTGAAGCAAGTTAGTTATCACTGTGGTGGTTCTGCAAAATACACTATAAATCTAAATGTTCCTTTCATCTTCACACAGGTGAAAATTTTCAATATCTATGGGAAAATTATTTGTGCATCCAACTATATGAGCTACATGATCCAACCATGCGCTGGAAAAACTATAAAAACATCTAAATGAAAGATGTGTAGAAATAATTGTGATGATCCTATTGCAGTGTATTTTATCAGTGTTCATCATTATATTTCTTCATTAAAAGGTGTTGTGGTATTAAACTTACCACCTTATGAGTGGGGTTAGTGAGTTCTGGGTCTGACCTTGATAAATTACTAAAACAACATGAGGCAGACTGGACTAAATCTACACTCTTCAGAATTTGACTCCCAAAGGTTTTCAATAATAGTTTTATTTATTTAGTTAGTATCAGGGTTACACAGAATGTCAACTACAGAAAAGTATAGAGACAGAGTATACAAAAAGGTGATTTATTTACAGAGAAGGTGTTTGTGGTACTGGGTCTGTGGAAGAGAGGAGCGGGAGAGTACAGGTGGTGATCTGATGATTAGTTCAGGATTTTTCAGGTGGTTACTGAACTTACAGTTTCCAGAGCGAAGCGGACTATGGAAGAGAGGGCAAGGGACCAGTGTGTTCCAGAACAATGCAGGCGAATAGGTTTGACCAGAGGCAGACAGGCAGCAGCATGGATCAGGTGAGTGAGCTCTTTACTGAGAGAGTAGGTGAGGTCAGCCGACAGGTTTTCAGGTAGGTATCAGAATCTTGGGCTGGTATCAGGATCTTTCAGGGCACAGAAAGAACAACAGATACGTAACACTTTGGTTAACATGGAAACACAGCAGCTGAGACAAGTACCATAAGATACATGTTACTCCAGCAAAGACCAGGTAGTCAGTGCCACCTTAAAACCCCTCAGAGCTCATCAGGGAAAGGAGCTGCAGCTGTGCCTAATCAGCAGCTGGTCAGCCAGGAAGGAAAACAGGAGAGCACAGTTAGTTAATATTTTGAGGATGGGAGTTGTGTATATTAGTATTATATTCATTTTTCATGTGCCCTAAATATATAATACTGACATGAAATGAAACAAGTTCTTTAAAATGTGTTTTATATTAGTGATAACCATACCATACCAACTTTATTTATAAAGCACTTTAAACACCCACCGGACCAAAAGGCTGTACACAATCATATAATACAATACAATCAGAAAGTAGAGGAGGTCAAATATAAAAGCAGTAATAAAATAATTAAAGTCAACCATCTCAGATTGTGCCAAAAGCCAAAGAAAAGAGATGGGTTTTAAGAAGGGATTTAAAAATAGCAAGTGAAGAGGCCTAAAGGAAGGTCATTCCATAGCTTGGGAGCTGCTACAGAAAAAGCACGGCCCCCTCTCAGCTTATACTTTTGCCCCTTTTCCACTGGCTCTAAAGGTCCCGGCTCCACTCTACTCAGCTTGCTTTGCACACATTTCCACTGGCATTTTTTGAGGCCGGTCCCTGCTTTGGAGTAGGGCCAGCGGACCAGCCCTGCTTTTGTGGGCGGCGCAAGCTTAGCTCCTGTTCACTCATTGGTCGTGGGTGTGACCAGATGCAAGCATAAAGAGCGAAGGTAGGAATATAAACAACAACGTTAGCTTACCCTGCAAGGTTTATGCTGTCTGTCCCCCAGCTGAAGGCGCTGTAAAGCCTGAAATCTCAGGCGGATAACAGCTGTCCTACTCTGCGCAACAATCGTGGCATCCAGAGCATTTCTTCCACTGCGCCTCTCTTCCTGAAGTCTCAGGAGAATCCCCATAAGTTTAAAAAACAGCAACAACACAGGGCCAACGTTGTCCACAGCGCTTCCGAAGTCTGGAGGTGTGGCTTTGGAGCCCTCTCTCCCCTCCCATCAACACAAGGAGGCGTTCCTCTGCTACCGACTAAACTGGCCGGTGGAAACGCGATACATTTTTTTACAGAGCCGAGCCGAGTAGAGTAGAGTAGAGTGGAGCTGCTCAAGTAGAACCAGTGGAAAAGGGGTATTTGTCTTTGGCACCCTCAGAAACAACTGGTCAGCTGACCTGAGGGAACAGGAGGGTGTATAAGGGTGTAACAGCTCAGACAGATAGAGGGGGAAGGCCATTAAGAGCTTTAAAAGCAAATAAAAGGATTTTAAAATGAATCCTAAAATTTACTGGCAACAGTGTGAAGAAGCTAAAAAGGGAAATATGGTCAAATTTTCGTCTACCTGTTAAAAGTCGTGCAGCAGCATAACCACCTGCTGTACCTTAAAGGGACTGAGCTTTGCAAATGAAGTACAAATAAATATATTTGATGCATTTTACAAGTGTTTATAAAATGTTTAATTCTGTAATTGTGTAATTGCTGACTCAGCATTCACACGTGTTTTACTGTTTAGTTTTTTCTGTACATTTATCTTTACTATTACTAATTCAGCATACTTTCAGTTATTTCAGAGTTGCATGTATGAAAACATTCAGCTTGCTCAGGGTATTGAGAACAGACTTGTTTTGTAACTTCTATACTTTTTGAATTATTTAATCATATTTACAAATTATTATATACAAATGCATTGAGATAATTTTGAGTCATTGAGGAACTACTCTTTAAAATCTACTTCAGCTTAATTGCTTACTTTTGCTATTAGGTAGTGTTTTGCTATTTTTAGCTTGTAGGTACTGTTTTGCTGGTTGTACAATTTGGCTAATTTTAGTTTGTAGCTACTGTTCTAAAAATTTTAGCATGTAGCTACTGTTCTGCTGGTTCTACTACTTCCTTAATAAAGTTCAGCAAAACCATTCAGTCATTAATATTCACTCTGCATTTACACTGAAAATGCTAATATTTCTAGTTACCGTATTTTCCACACTATAGGGCACACTGGATTATAAGACGCACTGTCAACAAATGGTCCATTTTCGAACTTTTGTCATATATAAAGCACACCGGACTATAAGGCACACCCTCGTCACCTCCCAATTTATGTAACTTTGCGTGACCAAGTGCAGCACTCCAATTGTTCTAACATGACAAAACAAAAATCAATTTGCCCAAATCAATTAATTGCCTGTTAAAACAAAACCAAAAGTCATCCATCCATCTTATTTAATTGCTTTTCTGTGGAGGGTCATGGGGGAGCTGGTGCCTATCTCCAGCAGTGATTATGTGAGAGGCAGGCCACACCCTGAACAGGTCACCAGTCAATCACAGGGCCACATAGAGACAAATGCTCTCACCTACACCTAGTGACACTTTAAAATTACCAAATAACCTAACATGCATCTTTTTGGATTGTGGGAGAAAGCTACAGTACCTGGAAAAATTACATGCGTGCACAGGGAGAACATTCAAACTTCACAAAATTATGTCACATTGTGGTTAGATTATCCAGTGGATAATTTACTTGACACTTATACAGATTGGTAGGAAACATTTATTCTAAAAAATGAATTTTCTTTTAGCTGAAATGAAAAGATCTTGGAGTTCTTTCTGTCATCACACCAAAATGTCTTCAATAGAATACAGTCCAATAGCCAATTTTTTTTTATATTAATATTACATTGTATTATATATATATATATATATATTTATTTGATGCATCAACTTCTACATTTGAAAGCTATGGTTTCAGACTGTGGTGATTTGGTTTTTCTATGGGTTTTGTTTATGGTTTTTTTTTATTCTTTGGTTTGGGTTTTTGTTTTGTTTCGATTCTGTTGTATTTGCTTTTTGTTTTGTCTCATGTTCATGTTTCATTTCACCCTTCCCCAGTCACTCACTTGCCTGTTAACCACACCCATCTACACCTGTCCCGACTCTGTAATCACTCCACCTGTTCCCACTCACCTCGTTATCCTCAATACTCAAATACCTGGTCATTTCTCCCACTAGTCGCTGGTTCATTGTCTGTGTTTGTCATTTGTTGCTATCTCCGTGCCTTGGTTCCCTGATGTCTTGTCCCGCCATGTTTTCTGGTTTTTGTTCTGTTCTTGGTTGCTGCCACGTCAGCTTTTGTTTTGTTGTTTTTCTTTAGTTAATAAAATAGTTTATTTTTGCATTACTTTGAGTCTGCGCTCAGGGTTTGTCTCCGTCACCACCGTTCCTGACACAGACAGAGTTGGACAAAGGGTATTATTATTTGCTCTGCCCACTTTGTTCCTTTCAATTTTAACACATTTGGAGGGACATTTCCAGGTAAGAGCTTCCATAATTGACAGACATAAAAGTATATTTTAATAAAATACTACAATTAGACAAACTGGATTTCCAGTTTGTCTAATTGTAGCATTTCATTTGTAAACAAGATAACAAGATTGTTTTTATTTGAGTTTCACTGAATTTCAATGTGCTGTTTCTTGACTTTTGGAATAGTTGTTAATGTAATGGAGTGCTGAGTGAAACAGTCACATTACACTGCAAACAGAAAAAATGTTCCACAAGAATTCAGAATGTATCGAAACACTGTTTTGATTTTGCTTTAACTAGTTCTGTGTTCTGACACCCCTTCAAGCCTGAATCCTCCTCAAGGATTCAGGCTTGAATTTCAGTTTCTAGACAATAACTCTGCATCATATAAAGTCTGAAGCCATGGTTCTCAACCAGAAATGGGTGGAATGCTCCCTCCAGATAGGGGGTGAGTCTCTGCCTCATGTGGAGGAGTTCAACTATCTACGAGTCTTGTTCACTAGTGATGGTAGGATGGATCGACAGATGGATTGACAGATCGGGGTCTTGTCCGCAGTAATGAGGGTGTTGCTTTGGTCAGTGGTGGTGAAGAAAGAGTTGATTTGAAAGGCAAAACTCTCAATTTACTGTTCCACTTATCTTCCAGCCTTCACCTATGGTCATGAAGTTTTGAATCATGAAAGGAAGGGGATAGTGTGTTCCCTTTTTGTTTTTATTTATTTATTCTCAAATCAGTTCAATTCAGTTTATTTATATAGCAACAAGTCACAACAAAAGTCATCTCAGGGCACTGTACAAAGCATTCTCATCCATTATAAACGTCAATTAGTAAAAGTTATCTAAGTAAGTCAGCAAGTCAACACAAGTCCACTGTCTGAGGCCATGAGAATATCATTAGTAACTTTTACCAGTGCTGTTTCTGTGCTATGATGAGCTCTAAACACAGCTTTGTGGTACACAACCACTCATTAAAGACAAATTAAGCAGATCCATAATGGGGATTTTAATTAGGGGAAATACCTTTTTGAACAGTCTGGTTGGAATGGGATCCAGCAGACATGATTTGGATGAAGCTATTATTTTTGACAATTTGGAAAGCTCAACAGGACAAAAATAGTCCGAACACAAATCAGGTTGTAGTGACACTTCCAAAGCTGCCTCATCTGACTGGGAATCAGAGGCAACAGTAGGATGGATGGTATGAATTTTCTCTCTAATTAAAATAATTTTATGTATAAAGAATCTCCTAAACATCACTATTTAGGAATACATAACTCAACAGAGATGAGCCTTTTCATTAGTCTATCTACAGTACTAAACAGAAACCTGGGGTTGCTATTATTCTCTTGTATTAAAGATGAATAACACACAGTTCTAGTTTAAAAAGGGTTTTCTTTTATGTTAGCAGGCTATCTCTCCAGGTTATTTAAAAGTATTTCATGTCAGTGGTGCGCCATTTTCTTTCCAACTTTCTAGATGCCTATTTTAAAGTACATAACTGTGAATTAAACCAAGGAGCCAGCTTCCTCTGACTAATGGTAAATGGCTTGCACTTATATAGCGCTTTATCTAGTCCAAGGACCCCAGCGCTTCACACTACAATCATTCACCCATTCATCCACCCATTCACACACTGATGGTAGTATTGTAGCCACAGCTGCCCTGGGGCGGGCTGACAGAAGTGAGGCTGCCATCACACCGGCACCACCGAGCCCTCTGACCACCACCAGTAGACAAGGAGGGTAAAGTGTCTTGCCCAAGGACACAACGGCTGAGACTGACGAAGTGAGGGCTCAAACCGGCAACCTTCGGTTACAGGACAAACCCTTACCTCCTGAGCCACTTTAACTTTTGTTTTCAGAGGAGCAATTTTATCAAGCAATGTTTGAATTGAAGCTGTAATAGTACTGCCAAGATCATCTTGTTTCTGCTCTTGGCAACCTTGGCGGTCTGATCCTCAGCTAGAAAGGGTGGCTCTCGGGACGTGGAATGTCACCTCTCTGGTGGGGAAGGAGCCTGAGCTGGTGTGTGAGGTTGAGAGGTTCCGGCTAGAAATAGTCGGGCTCACTTCAATGCATGGCTCTGGCTCTGGAACCAGTCTCCTTGAGAGGAGTTGGACACTTTCACTCTGGAGTTGCCCACGGTGAGAGGCGCCGAGCAGGAGTGGGCATATTTATTTCCCCCCATCTTGGTGCCTGTACGTTTGGGTTTACTCCTGAGAGGGTAGCCTCCCTCCGCCTACATGTGGGGGGACGGGTCCTGACTGTTGTTTGCGTTTATGCGCCAAACAGCAGTTCAGATTACCCACCCTTTTTGGAGTCCTTGGAGGGGTTACTGGAGGGTCCCCCTCCTGGAGACTCCCTTGTTCTGCTGGGGGACTTCAACGCTCACGTGGGCAATGACAGTGAGACCTGGAGGGGTGTGGTTGGAGGAACGGCCCCACTGACCTGAACCAGAGCGGTGTTCTGTTGTTGGACTTCTGTGCTCGTCATGGATTGTCCATAACAAACACCATGTTCAAACATAAGGGTGTCCATATGTGCTCTTGGCACCAGGACACCCTAGGTCGCAGTTCAATGATCGACTT
>NC_051442.1:24214486-24237115 GCF_001649575.2 Kryptolebias marmoratus
GCATGTTTTGGACACTCAGGTGAAGAGAGGGGCGGAGCTGTCAACTGACCACTACCTGGTGGTGAGTTGGCTCTGATGGTGGGGGAGGATGCCGGTCAGACCTGGCAGGCCCAAACGTATTGTGAGGGTCTGTTGGGAACGTCTGGCAGAGTCTCCTGTTAGGAGGAGCTTTAACTCCCACCTCCGGGAGAACTTCGAACATGTTCCGGGGGAGGCGGGGGACATTGAGTCCGAGTGGGCCATGTTCCGTGCCTCCATTGTTGAGGCGGCTTATCGGAGCTGGTGCCTGTCACGGAGGCAACCCTTGAACCCACTGGTGAACACCGGCGGTGAGGGATGCTGTCAGGCTGAAGAAGGAGTCCTATCAGGCCTTGTTGGCCTGTGGGACCCCAGGAGCAGTGGCCTTAGGATCGCGTCTCTGTTTTTTGCAGATGATGTGGTCCTATTGGCTTCATCAGTTTGTGATTTACAGCTTTCACTGGAGCGGTTCACAGCCGAGTGTGAAACGACCGGGATGAGGATCAGTGCCTCCAAATCCAAGACCATGGTCTTGAGCCAGAAAAGGGTAGAGTGCCTTCTCCGGGTCGGGGAAGATGTCTTGCCCCAAGTGGAGGGGTTTAAGTATCTTGGGGTCTTGTTCACAAATGAGGGAAAACTAGGCGGATTGATGCTGCGTCTGCAGTGATGTGGGCTCTGTACTGATCTGTCGTGGTGAAGAGAGCTGAGCTTGAGCTTGAGAGCTTGTGCAAAGATCTTGGATTCCATCGCTCCTCTAAAACGGACTTCTACAAAAGTCAGACCAGATCCCTGGATGTTACCATCTGGGCCATCCAACAATGCTGCAGGAAAGCAGAACACGGAAGGACAGGCTTCATGTGTCCAAGGGCATATTGAGAGACTGTCTTTGTAAATATCAAAATACTGTTAAGCAGGCCAAATCATAATATCTTTCCAAATTTTATTTCTACCAGTTGGAACCACCTGAGGGATTTATTTAGTACTATTCAGTATGTCATTAACCCCTCTAACAATGTTCTGAAAACTGCTACACAGTCTACCTGTGATGATTTTCTTGATTACTTTGTGAGCAAAATAGATTCTATCAAGCAGAAGATTGTCAGAACATACAATGCTGTTCAATTATGTGCTTCTTCTATAATCTCTGCTGTCTTTGATCAATGTGAGCTGGTGTCGTGACCTCACTTTGTTGAGGTGGTTCAGCAGATGAAACCTACAAACTGTCCTCAGGACCTCGTTCCCTCAGATGTTCAAGCAGTCCTTTGATGTCATTGGTCCTTGACCTTTGACATATATTAATAGCTGTCTAGGTTCAGGTTATGTCCTGTCTGTTTTCAAGCATGCTGTGGTCAGGCCTCTTTAAAAAAAATGGGTTTAAACCCTACAGCCTTTTCTGATTTTAGGCCAATATACCATTTGTCATTTTTATCCAAAGTTCTGGAAAAGATTGTTTTCATTCAATTACAATTTTTTCTAGAATATAACAACTTGTTTGAAAAATTTCCGTCTGGCTTCAGATCCTGTTATAGCACTAAATCTGCAGTACTCAAAGTACAGATTAATATTTATTTGTCCCTTGATGCTAAAAAAATCTGTTCTGCTGGTGATGCTGGACCTCTCAGCAGCTTTTGACACTGTAGACCAGGGGTGTCCAATCCTGGTCCTCGAGGGCCATTATCCTGCATGTTGTACTTGTTTCTCTGGTCCAACACATCTGATTTGAATCAATGGGTGATTAACAGGCTCCTGCAGAACACTGAAAACGTAATTTAACCACTGAATCAGGTGGGTTGGAGCAGGGAAATGAGGAAAACATGCAGGATAGTGGCCCTGAGGACCATGATTGCCCACCCCTGCTGTGGACCATCTGCTCATCACTCATTTGGCTCAGCAGGTTGGCCTTCAGGGAGTTGTGCTCAAGTGATTTAAATCCTATTTAACAGACAGAACTTTTTCTGTCATGACAGGTGATTTGTCCTTCTCTTCTTCGATCTCTCTGACCTCTGGTGTACTGCAGGGATCCATTCTGGGCCCTGTTCTTTTCTCACTTTACATGCTGCCAGTAGAACCTATCATTGCACGCCATAACTTGTCTTTTCATCTGTATGCAGATGATCTGCAAATCTATCTGCTGGTTTCTCCCAATTCCTCACTCAGTCTAAACTCCATTGTCAGCTGCTTAAATGACATTAAGCATTGGCTGTCTCAAAATTTTCTAATGACAAGACTGAATGGATTTTATTTGATGCTTCTAGTAATTCATGTAACATCTGTCTCAGTCTAGGTCTTCCCCTCCCCCACTCCAACCAGGTGGTAAAAAACCTAGGAGTGAAGCTTGACTGTAACTCAAAGCTTGATAAACAGATTCTGTTGTAAAAACAAGCTTCTTTTATCTCCGTCAGCTTTCTAAAGTAAAGGCACTCCTTAGCCGGAGTGATCTGGAGAAGGCCATCCATGCCTTTGTGAGCTCTAGGCTTGATTATTGTAATGCTTTATATGTCAGTATTAATCAGTCTTCTATCTCCTGTTTACAGCTTGTACAAAACTCTGCCTAACATGTAAATACGTACATATCACTCCTGTCCTTCCATCTTTGCACTGGCTCCTGGTTCAGTTGAAGACAATTCAAGCTGTTGTTGTTTGTTTTTAAAGCTTTGAATGGCCTTGCACCGCCCTACATTTCAGAACTTTTGAAAATCCACCAGCCCAGCAGAGCTTTGCGGTCTGCTGGAGGTGCCTCGCTCAAGTTGCAAATGGGGGGACCAGTCCTTTTCTGTTGCAGGCTCAACAGCCTGGAAAAATAAAAATAAAGTAAATAAATAAATAAAGTTTGATTGATATAATGAAAATTACTCTCAGTGGCTATGTAGTCAGTAAATGTAAACTCAAAGCTTATTCAAAAATGGTCTGAAAAAACAGGAGTGTGAGGATGTATTATGAATTACTTACTCTCTATGCTATATGTCAGAACCAGAGCAACAGTTTGATGAAGAGAATGAGTCCGTTTGTGGACATTTTCAGTAAAATGAATTGACTCTATTAAATTATTAAAGGCCATGTTTAAGCTATCACTTTCAACATCTAAATGAATTTTGAAATCCCCCACTATTATTACTTATCAATATTTAGCAATAAGTCGGACAAAAAAAATTTGAGAAGTCAGAAAAAAATTGAGAATAAGAGCCTTGTGGACTATATATATATATACCGTAATTTCCGGACTATAGAGCGCACCTGATTATAAGCCGCACCCACCACATTTTAAGAGGAAAACCGATTTTGTACATACACAAGCCGTACCTGTATATAAGCCGCATGTGCCCACATTAAAACATGTAACACAAACACAAAATTAACCCAAACCCGACTTCAAGTCCCGCGAATGAAACTAAATGTCCTTCATTAAAGTCCACAGTCCAAAAATCACAGCCGGCAAAATGAACGGAAAATGATACTCAGTTGCAAATACATATTATACATGGGTTACACATATTTACAAAGAAAGACGGTACACCGAGAGTTTTCAAAGCTTTAATACGGTAATAATAATATAACTTTCATCCCAAACGGTGCCTGTGACAGGGCAGTTAATGGTTGCAACACGCTAGCAACACGCTCGCAACACAGTAAACAGGTCTGGTAAAAGAACATACCGTACTTGTAAAAATCACGGTAAGCCGTCCTCATCTTCCTCCTTAGAACTGAAGCCATCAAAGTCGTCTTCCTCAGTGTCGGAAAGAAACTGTGTCATATAGACGTCGTCACACACTCCCGCAGCCTCACTCTCGCTGTCACTGTCGCTGGAACTCTCATCCACTCCTGATTCTGTGCCCTCCTCTCCGTCACGCAGCAGACCGGCTTTTCGGAACCCGTTGGTGATGGTGGATTTTTTGATGCTGCCCCACGCTGTCAGGATCCACTGGCAGACTTGCGAAAAAGTTGCCTTTCGCATGCGNCGCTAATTTAATTTATGCACAAGACAAGAAGTTGCAGTCTTCCTCGACGCATATATTCCACCGATCTAAATCTTACCTTTTCTACTCGAGCGCCGCTGGCGGCCGTTAGAAAAATTACATAAATTGGCCGCATCACTGAATAAGCCGCAGGGTTGAAAGTTTGGGAAAAAAGTAGCGGCTTATAGTCCGGAATTTACGGTATATATATATATATATAAGTATTTTTTAAAATTATTTACAAGACTCAAAAAAAAAATTAAACAAATAATTCAAATAGTTTGTTCAGCATTAATTAATAATCTTGACTAAAAATAGCAGCTACTCCTCCACCTTGACCGGTTGTTCTAAGAACATGAAAATTTAGACAATTAACAGGAGTAGATTCATTTATACTAACAAAATCCTCCTGTTGTAGCCAGGTTTCTGTTAGACAAAATAAATCAATATGATGATCAGTTATCAAATCATTAAATAGCAGAGAATTAGAAGAGAGAGATCTTATGTTCAATAATTATTTTTTGTTCTGGTAAACTAACTGTGTTTTTTTTTCTATAAGATTTTTTATGATTTTCTTTTTCTAGAGCTGATTTTTGGTTTATTTAATTTGGACCGTGGGCGAGCTGACAGTTTCAGTGGGGCTTGGATGGGTAACAGAGGAGAAGCAGCAGAGAGGAGTGTAAGGCTACAACTCTGCTTCCTGGACTGAACCCTGGCTTGTCAATAATTTGGATGACTGACAAAATCAGCCAAATTCCTAGAAAAAAGAACAGCTCCACCCAAAGTGGAATGGATGCCATCTATCCACATCAGACCAGGTTTTCCCCAGAATGCACTGCAACTGTCTATGAACCCCACTTTGTTTTTAGGACACCACTTGGACAGTCAACAGTTGAACAACGACATGTGGCTAATCATGTTATTGTTGGTCAGGTTGGGGAGGGGACCAGAGAAAACTATGGAGTCCGACATAGTTTTTGCAACATTACACACTGAAGCAAACATTCATTTTTGTGACCTCTATTTGGCATATGGCGACGTGACATGTCAAAACTTACTTATCATGACAGCAGCTTATATAAATCAAGAGAAGCATATTCAGGGGGAGACTTTCGGGGGGATTTTGTTGCAGAATATTACTCCAGTAGAGCACTTGCATTATTAGACACAGTTTGTGTTTTAGTCTTTTATTTTTATTTACAGAACAAAATAATATGACACTTTTAACCTCCACTGCACCCTTTTGAAATGTTGTTTTTTTTTTTTCAATAAAGTTTAGCTATGAGCAGTTAACCTTTGATCAAGGCTCCTTTTTGCATTCTTGGTAAGTTTTCTCCTATTTTTACTCTACTTAACTATACTTGTTCTTTGCCTGTGTACAGAAAAAAACGCAGAAGCTGATCTCACAAGAAGTTTTAGGTAGCCTCCCTCCCAGGTTAGTCAACTTAAATCCTCATAGAGGTGACAGAGGAGGCTCTGTGCTCCCTGGAGACTTGTGGATTATTAAAGTGGCCTGCGTTGTCTCTGGGGCCGCCTTCAAGCTATCGATGCATGAATTCTCAGCCTTCCTCAGTCTTCCACTTAGACTGTTTAATTAAAATTTTACTCTTCTGGTAATTGCAGGTTTCATGGTAATTTGATGCTTGTTGACTTTCTAGGTGGTTGTAGTTGGTGGAAGCGGCATTCGAGCGTTCAGGGATGGCTAAATCAATGACAGGTGAAGTTGCTGGTTGATTTTGGTCAGTAGTGAATGCTGATTAAAGTGATCTAAGCACAACTTTCATCAAAAGCCAACACAATCAATTTGACAGAAATTAAGCTAAACTTGATGTGGTGGAAGTTGAGTCATTCTTCACAAATTCTCTAAGTGTTAACACATCTTATGATATCTCACAATACAATTTGGGATTGTGCATAATATCATTTAGAAGTTTTAACCAAAACAACTACAACTTTATCCCTTCTCAGCACAATATTTTAGTTGTTTATTTGATTTTAGTCTAAAACTCTGGCATGAAAGGCGGCAGGCGATATGCATTCATTCAAGGAATGTTACTCCTCTAATTGTGAAAATCAAGAAATAAAGTCCTAATAGGATATAAAACCCTGCATGACACAGGTTGGGCTCCTCCTCCCCATTCTTATGTATACCACCTCATTTAGATCAGTCTTCTCCAAGCTTTTATTCATCTTATAGAGGGTGGGTTACAACACCAAGATAGTCATTAATTTTTAATATTTAGAAACTGTGCTGTTGTGCAGTTCAATGAGGTCATCCACTTTTTTTAGCGAGCCTCATCCATTATGGGCTGTCTGTTCTGTCCCGTCCCTGTTCATGTTTGGCTGCACCTTTCTGATATCATTAATTCTCATCAAAAAGTGCCTTCTATTCATGCCACATTCTGTCAGGCAGTGTATGCTCTGTTACTTTCTCCTACAGTTGTTTTCTTCCTTTTAGTATTTCCCCATTCCTCTCAGTCTTCTAACTCTGTATCTAGAGCCCAATAACCTGTTTTGACAAAGTTTACCTACTTACTACTTACTAGAGCAGAAATCCTGGTTGCTGATTTATGTGTGTAATGCATGTAGTGGTAACGACGGACTGAAAAAGGCTTCAGTGGTTTCTTAACACTTAAACAGTGATGGCTGGTGTAAGTGGACTAGCAAGGCTAAGCCCTCCCTAAAATTTCAAAAAAAGATTTGAGAGAAATTTACTGTCAAACAATGTTTAAGCTAATGGTTTCACAGTTTGATTAAATCTAGATCAGCTTCAGAACCTGTCACAAGAAAAACACAAAATATTTCCTAATTGGCTCATCTTTGCCACCTAAACAGAGCAGCATAAGATTTCATTCATGTCTGAGGTTGGGATTCACAGGTGTTAGGCCACATCCTCTTGATTTGCTGCTAATTTGGACTAATTCTGTTCAGCCAAAGACCAAAGCCTACAGCCATTGAGAAGCATACATGTTTGCGAACCATAGACTCATAGGCGTAAATCCCGGGGGGGTCCAGAGCCCCCCAATCTTGGGGAAGTGTAGATTTGTCCCCCCCAATAATTCAATGAAGGAAACTGTATTTAAACAATATCAATATAAAAAGGCAAAAAAAGAGAGAAATCCACCAATAATCTGAGAAAAACAAAGGGATTTTTGCCTCACCTCTCCTCACGACGGACCGGAAAATGCACAGAGAAACCAGGAGTCAAAAATGGTCAGAAGCAGTATCTTCAGTTTAAAAGATTTCTTAGCCTTAGTACTAAGGGAGACACTCCTTACCAGCTCACAGCAGGAACACCAGAAGATGTCTGAGCTAAATCACTAAAACATAGCATTTTAACCTGAACAAAGAACTGGCCCTTCCTCCTTCGGTCATCTCTCCGGAACCCTGTATATGGACTTGTTTTTCTCCATCTTCTGCAGGTGTCCTCCTTCGGAGGGGTTCCGGCTTCCGCTTAGCTGACTCCCCCAGACCGCATTATCTTCCCCGCTTGGTACCTACAGTCCCATAAACTCCCATGACCTCGCCAGCTAGTGCAGAGTTACACTCATCCTTAGGTTAATACAATACAATTACAGTACATTAATACATTATTCTAACTGGTAAGGAGTGTCTATATTATAGTTTTCACTTCACACCCCCAACCCAGCCGAATGAAAAAACACCCCCGCCTCTCCAATCTGACGGGGAGAGGGGGGTTCTGATGCCTTAATTAATCAGAAAATTAATGACACTATTGTACTGATTAATATTACTATTAAGACTACTAAATACATGCCATTTAAATAATATTATTACTGATTATTCTGTATAGTATATGCATGCAGTTCGGATTAGCTTCCCTCTGTACATTTTGCATTACATTTCACTGTAACTTTGCTGACCCCCCCCAAAATTGTTCTTAAGAAGTTTTCTTGTTTATTGTCCCCCCAATAAATTATCTCTTTATTTTTTTAAATCACATTGACACAACTTGTCAATAGATCAAAACATATGCATTTCCATTTCCATTACTGAACCAAGGGTAACATTTATTTTCTTTCTTTCTTTTTTAGTTTTAAGTCTCTCTGTGTCTGATGATTTTTTTTTTATCCGTATTTCATTTTCATATAAACATTCCAAAACAGTTAAACAGGCTACAGACAACAAGCAAACAAAGAAAAAAACAGTGCTCAGTCAAGAAAACCGTTTAGCCAGTTAGATAGCAAAGAGTAAATGAATGAATTAAAATTATTGAGAGAGAGAGAGAGAGAGAGAGAGAGAGAGAGAGAGAGAGAGAGAGCGAGAGAGCGAGAGAGCATGCGTAATACAGATTGCAGCTGGGACTAACATCTCAGTCCACGTTAGCATCTTTAAAATGAGCAAGGAATGGATTCCAGATATTTAAAAAAAGTTCTTGAGCATTTTTCCCAGTGATCTGAGTCTTTCCGTGTGTATCAGTGACATCATATCTCTGATCCACATCCGAAAGTAGGGAGCAACAGGGGATTTCAATTCCTTTAAAATCAGTCTCTTGGCAATAATCATTCCTAGCTCCAGGGGTCTCAGCATTGAAAATGGAAGGTCCTTATTCGTCCATGATATGCCAAAAATGGCTAATCCTGGGTCGGGCTGAAGCAGCCTTTTATAAGCCTTAGAGTACCAATCAAATATTTTACCTCAGAAACCTTTTAGCAAAGGACAGAACCAGAAAGCATGAGACAGTGTATTGTCTTATATTTTACACCCGTCATAGACTGGTGAGACAGAAGGATAAATCTTATGTAACCTAACTTTGGAATAATACAAACAATGGACAATCTTAAATTGTATGTGTTGGTGTGTACTGTTTAATGAAAAGGAAAAGACGCTAGACAAACATTCATTCCACAAAGGCTGAGGAATTTCCGCACCTCGTTTCTCTTCCCAATTATCTCTAATTGCTACTGTAGGCATTGCTATATGATCATCAAACAGACACACAATTTTGGAAATTAAAAGTTTGGAGTCAGGAGGCTCTTTAAGACCCTATAAATCTCATAGTCTACAGGAAGATTCTCAAAATTTCTGATTCTTGACTGAACATAATGTCTAACCTGTAGGTACCTGAAGAAGTCCGATTGAGACAAGTTGTATTTCTCCTTTAGCTAGTTAAACAAGGCAAATTCTCCATTGATGTAAAGATGTTTGGTTGAAACTATGCCTCTTTGTCTCCAGTCTTGACACAATGCATCTGTCCACGGGGGCAAAAAAGAATGACTGAAGCATATAGGTGATTGCTCAGAGGTTACCGGAAGTGCTAAGAAACTTCTAACCTGGTTCAAAATTTTAACTAAGTGTTTTAATATAAAGCTAAGTGTTTTAATTGACTCAGGTTTGTCAAACTTGGAAAACAGCATAGCTGGCAAAGAAGAAAGTTTGGTAGAGTTGACTTCCATCTTGAGCCATAGAGGAGTTGGGAGGTTAGTCTGTCCGAGGCTCCTTGTTGCCAAAACATCAAGACTCTGATATTTGCAGTCCAGTATTAATGCCTGAACACTGGTAACCCCAGGCCTCCTTTTGTCCTTCTGCTTCTCCCAACTCTAGTCTTTTAATGCATGTGTTCTCTTATTTTTAGAGCAAGCAGCTCTAATACAATAGTGAATCAAGCTGGTGAAAGAGGATTTCCTTGTTGGACCAAACGCTGTAATGGGAATGGTGCTGATCTATCACTATTGGTCAGGACACCGCATGATGGGTTCGCGTATATCAATTTTACCCATGATATAAATGTTTCACCGAATACAAATCTGCGTAGGGACTCAAACATGTAAAACCATTCAACCTGATTGAAGGCTTTATGTGCATCAAGCGGTATAATTGCTGCTCCATCCACACTGCTGTGATCAGCATACATCACATTGAGAAGGCATATGATACTTGAGAAAGAAAACCTACCCAGGATGAGTCCAGTTTGGTCAGAATGTATGATAGAGCCAAAGTATTTGCTTAGCCGAGTTGCCAAGATCTTAGTAATTATTTTTCTGTCAACATTTTGGAGTGCTATTGGTCAGTTTCCTCCCTGTCTTTCCTCAAAATAAGGGAAATACTAGCTTCATATAGAGTTTTAGGCAAGATGCTCTCTTTTTTGGAATTAGATATCATACGGAGTAGGAGCGGGGCTAGAATGTTACAGAACCTCTTATTATATTCGCCACCAAACCCATCCAGCCCGCTGCCTTACCCGATGGAAATGACTTCCCAGATAGCACAGAATGATTTAAACAACATTGATTCAATGACATAGTTTCAACGCTAAGTAATTGGCTAGAGTGGGATGGCTGTTTGATGGTTGATCCACCGTCAGTTGTCGACCTCAACCATACATGCAACCTTTGTGATGATAATTCAACGCTGAATTAACATCTTTTGCCAACAAGCCAACAGCGAAGCGGCTGTGTGGTTGGGCCATCCCACTCACGTAAACGATAGGGGTGGACCGTTGTAGATGTTTTCATGTCAATATATCACACACAAACAGTCAGGAAGAATTGTTATGAACAAGTAAGAAAATGTACAGAAAGGAATCAGCACCGAATATCCTCTACAGGGCTTAATTTTAAACGTGGTAACCCTCACTCACTAATAAAATGCTCTGACCCAGAGCCCCGATGAGGAGGAGAGGAGGGGAAGGGGTGTGGCAAAACAGCTGACATTGATTCAACATTGATCAGACATCAGCATTTCAGTCATTAGATTTCAACCACGAAACAACATTGATTCAATGACACAGTTTCAACGGTGAGAATTGGATGGTTGTTTCATGGTTGATCCACCGTCAGTTGTCGACTTCAACCAAATATCAACCATTCTGACTATAATTCAACGCTGATTTAGCATTGTGTGCTATCTGGGTTGATTGCAGAGATTACTTCCTGCATAGTAAACTCTGTGTCAAGGTAAATTCTAACTGCATTGCTTAGCCTGGGCAGCGACAAAGGGTCAAAAAATAGAGCTCAAATCAGAGTGTGAGACACTGCACTTGCATAGGTAAAGCTCACTATAAAACCCCCTGAAACAGTGTTTAACATCCACTGGCTTAGTTAGAAGAGTGCCAGTATTGGATTTTATATTATGAATTAACCTTGAAGCTTATGCACCTTTAAGCTGATGGGCCAGGAGTTTCGCGGGTTTGTCCCCCATCTCAAAATGTTTGTCTTGGTTTTAGAAGGAGAGTATTAACCTGATTACTCAAACTACCATTATACTCATATTTAAGCTTCATTATTTCTCTGTAATGGTCTGGGGATGTAGATGTTTGATATGCTCTTTCTAACACTGGAAGAACAGCTTGGATTTTTGAAAGTCGTTTCTCTCTCTATCTTTTTTAGTAGTGCAGGAGTAAGAAATTGTCTCCTTGCAATACGACTTTCAGTGTTTCCCAGAGCGTAGAATATGACACGCAGCCGTTATCATTTGTTTTGATAAAATCTTTCAATCTAGTTTTAATGATTTTAATAAAGCGGTCATCACTGAGAATGCCAGAATTGAATCTCCAGGAGCAAGCATGCTTCGGGATAGAAACCTTTAAGGATAAGGTCGGGGGACAGTGATCAGAGATCAGTATGTCATGATGTTTCGAACCAGAAACGTGATATATCAACTTTGAGCTTATTAGAAAATGGTCTGTCCTACTGTACAATTTTTTAGCGTGATAATAAAATGAGTAATCCCTGTCTGTTGGATGCTGCATCAAATGCCCACCATGTTCCTGGATTTAAGTAAATTGTTTAGAAGATGCACTGAGGCTAATTCAGGAGGTGGGCGCGTAGACAGTCTGTCCAAATAAGGATCTAAATAGCAATTCATGTCCCCCGCAATTATTATGTTTGAGTCAATATAGTCTGGTAAAGAGTCAAAAACTTTTCTAAAGAAATGTGGGTTATCCATGTTTGGCCCATACATATTCAAAAGAAATAATGCAAATTTAATAATCTTACAGGAAACCAATAGATATCTGCCAAAAGGATCTGTAGTTATTGAGTTAAGTTGAAAAGGAATGCTCTTCCTGTTTAGTATAGCAATGTAGGTATATTTTATTATGAAATGGAACATTTGAATTATTTATAATTCATAAATTATACCATAATGGGGCACCACTCTCTCAAACAAGGGAAATATTACATAAATCTATAGTTATCAGTCTCGATATTTAATTACCCTAAATCATGAGTTCTTCGCTTCGGATTAAAATCATAATCATATCTAAAAACACGCACACTGACTTTTTGCAGTTTGTGACATTTTTATTGAATAAACAAATATAACACAAGTTATTATCATGATCTTAGATTTTTCCAGAAGGAGTGAGACCAGAAATGGACAGATACAGGTACGTATAACGGTAAGTATTTTATTTACAATAAGTGCAGTGACAGAGCTGGACCTGGAAGAGAGAGAGTTCAGGCTTGTTAGATCGGGTAGGTCTGCAGGAGCCGTCAGACCAGATGCTAAGTTAACTAGCTTTACGCTTGGGGTGTGAAGCTGGCGCCTTGGTTAGCCTCTGGTGAGTGGGTGAATATTTACAGATGCTCTTGGTGTTTCCAGGCGTCCAGGTGAGCAGGTCGACACGAGGATCCAGTGCAGGAAGTTCCAGCAGGAGATCACTCATAGGATGTGGATCAGGCAAATCTTTGGGGGTGACACCAGTTGGTAAGATGGATCTGGAGGGAACAGGTTCAGTGAACGCAGCCAGCTTGAAAGGAAAAAACAAACTCCGGTGAGGTTCAGGAGTTTGAGGTAAGTCCACAAAAACAACAATGTTGACAGTTCACTAGTAAAGTTATCAAACGTGGGGCCAGGAGGTTTACCAAGGGCAAACGATGCACCAGCGACGAGCTGCTCCACCGGACTGCCATAAATACCCAGGTTAGTGTGATGAAGATCTGCCACAGCTGTGAATGATTAGTGGAGGTGGCCAATCAGAGCCACCAGAGGGAGGGAGAGAGGGAGCAAGTGACAAATGCCACAGTTATGGCAGGTTATGAAACTATTGCACGTTTGAATATGGTAATAAGATACTGATTGAAGAGTTGTAATGGCATGGAAGTTAAACAGAAAGTCTAATTAAATCGGAGAAGTAAAAATTTTGAGGCAGAAGGGGTTTGAGAAATTAACTTTGCGTAATAGAAATGACGGTTATTATTATGGATTTGATTACCTGAGTGGGACTAACTCTAAGTCCAGCTTGGAACACCACCAGAAGCCAGCAAACGGTTCAGAGAGTTTATTCTACCAAGAGAAGGATCCGTCTGGCCGCTGTCTCTCAGTACCAACTTTTAGGCCACGACGGGGTGAAAGGTGACCAGGAGATGTCGTCTCCAGGGCACTTTCCGTCAGTGGGAGCTGAGTTGAACCTTCAGCTGGTTCCGGTGGTCCAAACAGTCGGCAGCTCGTCTTTGGCAGGTAGGTAAACGACCCTGGGATGGCCGTTCGTAGCTGGTTTGATGGTTAGGCTGGGGTGAAGAGTCGATCTCACGAAGGCAATGCAGTGGAATTTATTAAAAAACTCAGACTGTTACTTATTTAACTGACTTAATAAATTATGTCAATGTCAACCGCCGAAATAAACGGAAAAACTTAATAACAAAAATTTGGTTCAAAGCGAAAAATGTGATGAAGTCAGCAATGGGAAATAAAAGGGATAAAAAATAAAAAATAGGGGGGACAAGGGAAATGAACAAAACAAAACAGAGCGGGCGGAGAGGAGCAGGAGAGGGTACGGAAAAAGCAGAGAGCAGGAAGCGAGGGCAGACAAGGAAAACACTGAGAGCTTTGCGCTAGACTTTTTAAACAAAGCTGGGGGTTGGCCTTTGCACGCTCATAGTCCAATCAAAGCCGTGGTTCTTAAAAGAAGGCGGGAGTTTTGATGGTCATTTAGCCAATGTGCAGTACTCCTCCTCGGAGGGGGCGTTTTGACATTTATGCAGAGGAAAAAGGAGAAACTAATGTGATCAGATCTTTGTATTCCTTTTCTGCCTCAAAATTAAATTTAATTAGCACAAAGGGAAACAGACTTGATCAGTGATTAAATTAGGTCTTCTCACATGAAGTTGATCCTTTAGAACTCAATGAATCATGGTTATTAGCACTGTAAAACACATATATTGATACACTTGGAACCTGATGGGAGGATAACGTTAATAATGTTTTCATATGACATCTGATATGCAAATGAATGAAAGCAAAACAGAAAACATGAAGATAGGTAAAAACATTAAAGATGGAGGTGTGACTCTTGTAACTAGAAAGGAGAAAAACAATGTTAGCACAAATATCACATTTTAGCATGAAGTTTTGACAAGAACCAGTTTTTGGATGCGGAAAATCAGCCACAACACAAGAGTGGGGGGTTAGAACCGCTTTATTTGAAAACAGGCAAAAGGAAACTTTCAGCGACTGGGCCCCAGGCGGCAACTCTGGAGAGAGAGAGCGGAGTACAGAGATCAACACATAATCCAGGAAGTCGAAGAAGTCGAAGGGGGATTCACTAACCTGGACGGTAGTACAGTGGATAATGAGGCTGGACGACTGGAGGACGAAGTCCGTGAGGAGAACCAGAATGGATGCAAGACTTAAAGCTCCCAACAGATAGGTGAGCTGGGCAACACAATACTTGTGGTCAGACAGGCAAGGGTCGATGCACGGTAGGCCGAGAGGGTGCGTCAGAAACAAGGGGGCAGGCAAAAGGTCCAGGTCCAGAGAACAGGCAGAGGTCGGTGTCCAGATATCTGTAGTCCAACGTGGTTCCGACAGGGACAAGGCGTAAACGGGGATCCGAGAAACAAGAGCAGGATCGAAGCACCTGGAGACAGTCAGGAAATGGTGGAGAACTACTTGCTTGTGAGCTTTCATAATCTGGCACTGGAGGAAAGCGTGGGAGGATAATAAATAGGGTGTAGACCAGGTGTGGGAGATAATAATCAGGACTGAGACACAGGAGACTAGAATGAGCGATGATTAGGGACATGACAAGGCAAAGTAATGATCATAACAGGGTTGCAGTCCAGAAACTTTTTTGAGCAGATTAAATAGTTCACATTTCATAATGTAGTCCAACAATACTGAGCAGAGACCAGGGTCCCAAAGAGGGCACTGTAGTATTTTCTTTCCAGGTCTAAAGGAATGTGATCAGTCCTTTGATGTCCATTGACCGAAGGCGTTATCTGTTTCTGAGTTTAACCAGGTCTCTTTTCTTCTCAGAATGTAAATCCTTGTTTTAGAGTCAACAACAGCTTATGGCTATTGTAGGGTTCTCGGAAGGGGGACTTCCTAGTATGTGGCTCCTTTTGGTCTGATAAGATTAACAGAGGCCTCTGGGTTTCTTATCAAAACACTGGTGGTTTAGTTTAGGTCAAACCTGGGCATTGTATGACCCCAGGGCCGCATACGGCCCTTTGATTGACTCTGACCGGCCCGTGTAACGTTAATTGGAAATTACAAAATAAACATATTTTCTTATTTTACCTGATGCATGGACTGAAGCTGCATTGCTTTTATTTTGAAGTTGTTTTTTATTTACGTACATGATGACGCAAAACGTATATTGAGGCATGGGCGTGATTTGATCGTTGTCACTAGCAAGTCACAAGACGACTTTAGCCCTCAGAAATGTCTGCTCATGCTAAAAAAAGAAAGGTAGATGCCGAATGCAGGGTTTTCAACAAAAATTGGACTGCTAAGTATTTATTTACTGAAGTGAGAGGTAAAGCCGTGTGTTTAGTTTGCGGGGAGCAGATCGCCGTGTTTAAGGACTACAATTTGAGTCGGCACTACGAGACGAAACACGGGGAGAAATTCAAGAACGTGACTGATGCTGAAAGGGCGCGGACATCGGAAGCTTTGCTAGCTAAACTGCAAAAGCAGCAAGGCTTTTTTACCAAGCTTCACACATCCAGGGATGCAGCAACCAAGACCAGCTTTGTGATAGCTCACAAAATCGCTAAAACCAGTAAGCCATTCTCGGAGGGGGAGTTTATCAAAGAGTGCTTGGTGGACTCTGCAGTTTTAATATGCCCTGAAAAAAAAGAAGAATTTGAGAAAGTCCCGCTCTCCAGGCGAACCGTGACGAGAAGGGTCGAGGACATATCGTGCAATCTGGAGCTTCAGCTGCAACGTGAAGTGGCAAGTTTTGACTTTTTCTCCTTGGCTTTGGATGAAAGCTGTGATGTCCGTGACACAGCCCAGTTACTTGTATTTGTCCGCGGGATAACGCCGGACTTCAAGATTACGGAGGAGCTGGCAGCAATGCGGTCGATGAAAGGGACAACTACAGGGAGCGATCTCTTCATGGAGGTGAATGCGTGCATGGACACACTGGGACTGAAATGGGACAGACTGGCAGGTGTCACAACGGATGGTTGTCCAAATCTTACAGGGAAAAATGTGGGACTTTTAAAACGTATGCAAGATAAAGTGGCTGAAATCGACACAGATCAGGAATTAATTTTTTTGCATTGTATTATACACCAACATGTGTTGTGCAAGTCAGTGCTAAAAATGAACCATGTTATTAATGTTGTTACTAACATAGTAAACTTCATCAGGGCACGGGCATTGAATCACAGACAGTTTGTCACACTTTTGGAGGACCATGAGTCTGAGCATAGTGACATCAGCTACCACACACCTGTCAGATGGCTCAGCCTGGGCAAAGTGCTAAAAAGAGTTTGGGACCTGAAAACAGAGATTCGAGAGTTTTGTGAGATGAAAGGCAAAGACATCCCAGAGCTCTCAGATGAGGACTGGATGGCAGATTTTGCATTTGCTGTTGATGTGACCGCACTGATGAATGACCTGAATACCAAACTGCAAGGCAGGGGCCTTTTTGTTCATGAAATGCACACCCTGGTGAAGGCTTTCATGAAAAAGATGCTGTTTCTTTCAAGCCAACTGGAGAGCAACAATCTCACTCACATGCAAACCCTGAAAGAAGTCACACCATCAGCCGATCACCTCCGCAGGTACTCATCCATGTTAGGAGCATTGCATTGTGAGTTTTCAAGGAGATTTGAAGATCTCAGAACAATCGAGGATGAAATGCACATGATTTCCTCTCCCTTTACCTGCGGTGTGGATAATGCACCCAGTGATGTTCAGCTGGAACTCATTGACCTGCAGTCTGATGCAGTACTGGCAGAGCTCTTTAAATCAGGATCTCTGCTGGATTTCTACTCTTCTCTCAAGGAGGAGAACTTTCCAAACATGAAGAGACATGCTCAGAAGATGTTGGTTCTCTTTGGCTCTACCTACATATGTGAACAAACATTTTCAATGATGAAGTTCACGAAATCCAGGTACAGATCATCTCTCACTGACGATCATCTGTCAGCTGTGCTTCGCATTTCCACCTCAGACATTCAACCTGATTTTGATGCACTCGTTAAAGCCCAGCAGAGACTAGATTTCTCTCACTGAACAAGAAAAAATAACTTAAAAATGTAAAAAGTTTTAAATGGTTGAGTTGTGCATGAATTTAATTGTATTGTGGTTATTTTTATTTGCATGTTTAGTGTGTTTTTATGATGCCGTTTTAGTGATTTATTGCCTTTCCCATTGTTTTGTGAAATTCGCTTGAATAAATTACATTTTTTGGAAGGCAACCTCATGTTTTCATTGCTTAATTATAACATATACTCTTACCAGCTTGTCAAAACAATGCTATTTGCTGCTTTTTACAAAGAAGTACAGTTAATATTATGCAGAATTGAGATCAGCCTTTTGGCCGGCCCTTCACAATATTTTCTGTTTCTCATGTGGCCCCATGGAAAAAATAATTGCCCACCCCTGGTTTAGGTGAAATAGTCCATTTTTGCATTAGGCTGTTAATGTTACATTTTAACCTGTGTTGCATAGTTGCTTTTATATGCATTTCCTGAAGTCAGCTGACAGAGATTTCAGGTGTCTGAAGATTTTAGCCCTTTTAATGGCACTGCCAAGTCCCTTAACATTCCATGAGGCCAATACCAGGTCTCTATTACCAATCTTAGATGACATTGGGAAAGCAAAAATATGTAGCACAATTATGCTGCTCATTTAGATTGCAAAGTAAAAGCCACTGGCAAACGTGCAAAAACATGACAACACATAAACACAATAAACATGTCTGAGCCAAAGAACTAAAAACATACACACAGTTCCCATCCCCTCTTCCTCCCCCGCATCCACTTGAACAAGATGTGAAATATTCCCTTACCAATATAGCAGGAGCTGCCAGGCTAATTATCTATGACATGGCCTGCTCTGACCACAACATTCTACCTTGCTTAGTTGTAACACCACTCACAATGTTATCGTTTTCACATTGATTACCTCTCACCTGATTACTACAGTGCAAGTCTTTAAGATTAAAATTTTTATAAATTATAACTCACTCATCTACCCGTGTTGTATTGTTTTTGAGGAAGCTGGTGGCTTGTTTCGGGTCGGAAAACAGGTGATTCATAATCCTGCTTTCTTACCTATGTGTATCTGTGGGTGTGTGTACGTGCATTGAGATGGGGCTTTGCCATGTGCAATACCAAGAGCAGATAAAAACTGTAAATGTGCAATCATCTCAAAAAAGAAATTACATGTGTAAAAAAAATAATTAACTTTTATCTTTTTAGTAGGTATAGTAAATGGATAGGTATAAACCTGTTCTATAAGAAGAGGAACCTTAAATAACCGCTGTTGTGACGTGGTACTGTATAGAAAATAAAAATGACATCACCTTTGCAAGGGTGGCAGGGGATAGAAAAAACCGAGTCTGAGCAGAATTATGTCACATTAAATGCACCCAATTAAACCCAATACTGATGTTAAATTTACAATGATGCATCTGCACAGTTCAGTGTAGAGTTTTCTAAGTTAAAATCTTCAGTCTTTGCTCTGGCACTAGGCTCTGTGAAGCCACAAATCAGTGCATGTGCCTTTATTTCTTCTGTATTATGTCTGTTAGGTAACTGAGCTTATCAAGAGATACATCAACAGAAATGCAATGCAAATGGCTCTAAACTGTTAATTTCAAACTAATATGATTCAGATGTCTGAAGATATTGTCATGTTTGCAGAAACATCAGCAGATCTCCTGTTGTCCTGTTTGTTGCTCACTGACAACAATGACTCTGTATTATGTGGCTGTGTGTATCTGATCTACAATTGTGCAATTGACATTAGACTACGAAACATACGAAACGTTTTGGGGTATAAAATTTATCACCAAGTGTGAACAAAGATGTTAGAGCTGCTCACTCGCAGTCAACTCACCTGGAACAAATTTGTAATGGATTCATAACAAATCTGAACAGTCTCCTAGTATATTTATCCATCTATCAATTTTCTGCTGCTTGTTCTGGAGACAGTAGGTAAGGCCACTGAACTTCTCACCATATCTCTAGGGGAGAGCCCAGCTACCCTGCAGAGAAAAGGGGGTAGGCCAAAGGGGTCGGGTGCAATGTGGGATGGGTGGTGGCCGAAGGCGGGGACCTTGGCGGTCTGATCCTCGGCTACAGAAGCTGGCTGTTGGGACATGGAATGTCACCTCTCTGGTGGGGAAGAAGCCTGAGCTGGTGTGTGAGGTTGAGAGGTTCCGGCTAGAAATAGTCGGGCTCACCTCAACACACGGCTCTGGCTCTGGAACCAGTCTCCTTGAGAGGGATTGGACACTCTTTCACTCTGGAGTTGTCCCCGGTGAGAGGCGCCGAGCAGGAGTGGGCATACTTGTTGCCCCCCATCTTGGTGCCTGTACGTTGGGGTTTACCCCAGTGAACGAGAGGGTAGCCTCCTTCCGCCTACTTGTGGGGGGATGGGTCCTGACTGTTGTTTGCACTTATGCGCCGAACAGCAGTTTGGATTACCCACCCTTTTTGGAGACAATGACAGTGAGACCTGGAAGGGTGTGGTTGGGAGGAACGGCCCCCCCTGAGCTGAACCTGGGACTCCAGAAGCAGCTGACGGGTACCGGCAGTCCAAGCGGCATGCAGCTCAGATGGTCACTGAGGCAAAAACACGGCATGGTAGGAGTTTGGAGAGGCTATAGAGAAAGACTTCCGTATGGCTTTGAGGCGATTCTGGTCCACCATACGACGTCTCAGGAGGGGAAAGCAGTGCAGTACCAACACTGTTTATAGTGGGGGTGGTGTGCTTCTGATCTTAACCCGGGACGTCGTGGGTCGGTGGGCAGAATACTTCGAAGACCTCAATCCCACTGGCACGTCTTCCATTGAGGAGGTGGAGCCTGGGGACTGGGTCGGGCTCTCCAATCTCTGGTGCTGAGGTCACCGAGGTGGTTAAAAAGCTCCTCGGTGGCAGGGCTCTGGGGGTGGATGAGATTCGTCCGGAGTTCCTTAAGGCTCTGGATGTTGTAGGGTTGTGTTGGTTAACGCGACTCTGCAATATTGCGTGGACATCGGGGGCAGTTCCTCTGGATTGGCAGACCGGGGTGGTGGTCCCCCTATTCAAAAAGGGGGACCGGAGGGTGTGTTCCAACTACAGAGGGATCACACTCTTAAGCCTCCCTGGTAAGGTCTATTCAGGGATTCTTGAGAGGAGGGTCCGTCGAATAGTCGAACCTCGGATTCAGGAAGAGCAGTGTGGTTTTCGTCCTGGTCCTGAAACACGGGTCCCTTGGGGAATCCTGTTGGGGGTACTCCGGAAGTATGGGGTACCTGGCCTTTTGATACGGGCTGTTAGGTCCCTATATGACCGGTGTCAGAGCTTGGTCTGCATTGCCGGCAGTAAGTCGGACTCGTTTCCGGTGGGAGTTGGACTCCGCCAAGGTTGGTCTTTGTCACAGATTCTGTTCATAACGTTTATGGACAGAATTTCTAGGCGCAGCCAAGGTGTTGAGGGGATCCGTTTTGGTGGCCTTAGGATTGCATCTCTGCTTTTTACAGATGATGTGGTCCTATTGGCTTCATCAGGCCCTGATCTACAGCTTTCGCTGGAGCGGTTCACAGCCGAGTGTGAAGCAGCTGGGATGAGGATCAGTGCCTCCAAATCTGAGGCCATGGTCTTCAGCCAGAAAAGGGTAGAGTGCCTTCTCCCGGTCGGGGAAGATGTCCTGCCCCAAGTGGAGGAGTTTAAGTATCTCGGGGTCTTGTTCACAAATGAGGGAAAAATGGAGCGGGTGACAAGAATCAGTTAGCGGACCTGGTTATTCAGCCTCGACACAGGAGTGAAAAGTTTACACGTTTTTATTGGCAGATTGAATGCTACACGTAGCAACTGGATCTCCGATCGCCGCTCTGAGGAGAGAGGGGACAGTTCAGTGAACCACACATAACCCAGGAAGTAGTAACTGGCAAAGGAAGTTACACTAACCTGGGTGGTGGTGTAACAGGGAGCAGAACAAATCCCTTGGTTGGCAATGACCGAGAGGAGTCCAGGAACGAAAGCGAGGATCAGCGCTTGCAACAGGTAGGCTGCGGGGTTGAGCAGGAAACAAAGCCAAGGGGGCAGGTGAAAGTTCCAAGTCCACGTAACAGGCAGGGATTGATGTCCAGAAGTCCGAAGTCCAGCAAGTGTCCAACAAGGGCAAGGCATAGGGGGAAATCCAGGAAACGTGAATGGGGTCGAGGCACAGGAAGTCGGTCCGAGAATGCTGGAGAATTACTGGCTTGAAGGCTTTCATAATCTGGCACTGAAGGGGAGCAGAGAAGGAGAATATATATGGCGTGGCCCAGATGTAGGGGAGGCAATCAGGGAAGGAATGCAGGTGACTAGAATGAGCATGATTAGAGTTGAAACGAGGCATGACATGGAAGACACAGAAATGATCATCACAGCGGGAGATTGACAGGCGGACTGGT
The DNA here is from genome assembly GCF_001649575.2 of Kryptolebias marmoratus. Lineage (NCBI taxonomy): Eukaryota > Metazoa > Chordata > Actinopteri > Cyprinodontiformes > Rivulidae > Kryptolebias > Kryptolebias marmoratus. The sequence continues at coordinate 24,236,265 of NC_051442.1, forward strand.
GCAGCGTCTGCAGTGAAGCAGGCACTGTACCGGTCTGTCATGTTGAAGAGAGAGCTGAGTCAAAAGGCGAAGCTCTCGATTTACCGGTCGATCTACATTCCGACCCTCATCTATGGTCACGAGCTTTGGGTAGTGACCGAAAGAACAAGATCACGAATACAGACCTGACCCCGAATAAGTTGAAGAAGATAAATGGATGGATGGATGGAAGTTGAAAATATGGCTATTTATTATTTGATATTGTAAGATATTTGTGCCAAATATTTACACAACTGCAGTTTTACAAAAAGGCACTATTGAAATACTTTTTTAAACAAAGATACAATTAAAATAAATACTAATTGTTTGCATCTAATTTAAATCCTAATTTAAGTCACATTTACAAAAAAAATTAAATTAACATAAATGAAAAAGTGCAAACAAGGCACCAACACACGTCTCACTTCCAGGCCAATGAATAACAACAGAGAACTCTGAGAAACAGACAGATGCTGTACTGTACTGTGCATATCTAATGCTAAACATAATAGGATCATTTTACTGTTAAATAAGGATAATATTTTCACTAAGCACAAAACGTGCTTCCCATATTCCATGTTGATTATAAACAAGATGGCGCCGGTGTCCATGGCTTGCCGTCTATCTCTGAGATCTTTCTTTTTGTTTGTCCTATTTTTAATACTTTTTATCATGGATGTTAAGACATTATTGATATATGAACGCCAGTCTCTATTGGAGCTTCGTGTACCTGTCACCAAGCTAGCCTATTTTAATCATAATGGGTTTAGCAACAAGCTTCCTCCTCTACTGGCTGATGTCCCTGTGTACCTGTTCCGTCATCCGCACCTATC